>NC_134702.1:54768876-55121376 GCF_043290135.1 Rhipicephalus microplus
CAATCGCTGTACCTCGCTGGCACAATGCAACTATTTGAGACATTCCATCATCTCTAGCGCGCAGATGAATAAAAAACAATCCGGTGAAAAAACTCTCTGTGTTTTTTTTTTCAAATAACGTCAAGTCACGCAACATATAAGCATCTTCAACCAATGAACGTCGTTTTGCGTCGTTCACTCAACTCTCAAATAATCTGAAACGCAAGCACCTTGCTCGCTCAGCACACACTGCAAAGCAGATTTTACCCCATCTATCTTTATCTTGCGTGAGCTGTAGACTGTCTAAGGAAAGGAAGCAGGTTTGATACGTCACTAAATAAAGCTTCTTTGCAATACATAGGAGAGAGATGCTGAAAAAGATATTGCTACTTGTTCTGCGGGGTGAACAATTGGAAGGGTCAGTGTGTTGAATATGACTGTCTAAAGTGGTGATAGCCACTCCTTGGCGTGGCGGACTGGCTTGTGACGTTGGACATTCTGAACATTGATCGCATGCACTCAGAACTTCTTTTCTTTTTCTCATCTCAAGGGTTCTTAGCTCTGGACATAGTTATTTTTACATAGAACACCTTCTAGGCCACGTTTTTCTTGAACAGGCTCTAAAAAGTTTTGACCTGACAAAATATTCTCTTGAACAAAATGTGCGCGTACACGTTGCGCATTTTTCAACCCTTCCGATAGAGTTGCCGAATCTCGTCGACAACCTCAACCTCATCGTGTGCTGACTTGCGTGCATTCGTTACCACAGTGTCGGCATGTGTGAGGTACACCGTCAGCTCTATCAACTTCTTTATCGCTATCAGGTCTTCGTGACGTGCCTTAGGTGACAAGGTTAACATATCTGTTCAGAATGTAAATGTAGGCTTTGGAAAATAGGCTGCCGCTTCAAAAATGTGTTGTCTATTGAAATGTGCGTAATATCGACAGCGACAACACAGCTCGTTCTCTCTGTTTCTGCATTGTGGGCAACGTGAACAACGTGGCCATGCTGATTTCGGTCCCCGAAAAATATATTTTCCCGTTAGAAGGATGAAATTGGAACTATCGCTTCCCCGCACAAAGACACGTTTGATAAACGTTATGTATATGATATTCTATTATATTTTTTGGACAACAAACAAGACAAATGAAAAAAAAAACTTACCCGTGTCATTCAACCGACTTTTGGAATTTTCACTCTGCAATCTCCTGATCTCTGGAAGCACAGCCTATAGGGAAGTAAGGTTCTTCGCTGAAGCAATAAATATTTGTGTTTTCACAGTCGTTTTCGGTGAGATCTGCTTAGTTCTCTTTTTTCGGGCTTGAGCAAAAAGTCCGTACGCTATTCTATTTCTAATCAACCCATGTTCAGCCGACGAAGTAACTTGAGAAGCGCTTGCTGCAGCAGCATGAAAATTGGTTGAGCAAAGAATAAGGTATGTTGCTCTCTTGCCATTGACGTACATTTAGCGACGACACTATCGCGGTTGAATCTTCAGTAGCATAAAAGGCTGAACACAGTGACTAAGTTTGATCACCTCTATATCAAGATTAGCTTGAGCCTGCCATCTCTGTTAACAGTTCAAGAAATTACACAAAAATTGAAGTCGGCACGTCCGTCTAATTCCTACAGCGTCTAACGGAGGATGTCTCTTGTCGTCCCAGCGTGTGAGCTGCTAAGTGCCTATTTTATTGAGCACACTGGCACTAGACTTCAATAATGCTGGAAAGAAAATAACAATCTCTAATGTGCACCATTTTTACCAGAATTATAGAGAAGACTGAAGGCGCGACAGAAGATCTCCCCCTTCTCCAAACCAGGAGTTTCTTTTAGATGGGAAAAGAAAGTATTTTATGGATTATCATAGAAAGAGGGAGAGAGAGAGAATAAAATAGGGGAAAGGCAGGGAAGCCAACTGGAAATTGTGGTATCCGGTTTGCTACCCTGCTTTAAGGGACGGGGGATTGGGTAAGAAATATGTGAAAAAAAGCGAAGATTAATATAAACGCGCGAAAAAGAAAAAGAGAGTAGCAGTGCTATAGCCTGTTTCATAGGCCATTACCAAGCAAAAAGTTCAATAAGGTCTTCATAATTTTTTTTGTGCGACGCACAGATCATTGGTATTCGAGTACTTACTGTTCTGACAAAGGTCTGTCGTCAAGGTGGGCTAACGCAGCAACTAGCGGCGGGCTGTCTTTGCTGAATGTAGCGAGGTAGTGACAGAGAACGTGCCTTATCGTTTCATCGCTGCCGCAATAGTCGCAAGCAGTACTGTCAAGTATCATAGTCACCTGAATATTTCGCAGTCTATTGACTCGCTGCCAAAGTTTTTCTTGAAGAAAATGTCAGAAGTCCTTGATTTGGAAAGATGCAGTTGTTGGTGGCTTTTTTTATCATTTTTAAAATCACAGCTTTGCTATAACTCTGACAGAACGCTCTGGAGTGGCAGATAGTCTTTTATTATGGTTTTTTCATCACAAAAAGTTTTAAAATTAGCACTACAGTGCTTTCATCTTTGCTTTAGCTTTCGGTTTTTTGCTCTGTTTAGTAAATGGTCGACACTCAATTTTCTTTCTCAACAATATTGCAGAAGTGCCTCGTGGCAGAGCCCTTATTGACATATGTTTGCTGTACTTGATACAAATAAGTCACCGGGCAACGAACATCAATTCGTATACCTTATAAATTTTACCTAAAATCTTATCTTTGATGGAAAGCCATCACAGCCAGTTTCACTTAACATAAATAGCGCACTGCAGTGATAAATTAAGAGCAAGAAAAGCACCCAAGGTTTTTGTGTTTCTTGCGCAAGCCAGAAACAAATCACGAAAAGCATTAGTACGCTACATGCTGTTCATGTCGTAGTTTTCAGCCTATTCAACGGTGTAATCGCCTCACTTGGCAAACCAGAGTGCAAGGGTTCTCAAATAAACCTCAATGAGCGGGTCTAAACGGGTGTATTGCGAGAGTAGGGTGTTTTGTGTTCCGACCGTATAGAAGAAGACATCTTGCGCTATGAGGGCTTTCAGCAGCTTCAGTTGAACATCGTTAGGTTTCGATAGAAGGCGAGACGAGTGTGCGAGATAAACTTGGTTGCGTCAGCTTAGGGCTGTCTTTGCCTCAGTGGGAACATAACACGACGAGACTACGCAGAACATGAAAACCTTGGTCCTTGGACGCACAAGACGAGTTGTTGGGTAGAAAGAGATGGGCAGATTGCTCGCGATGAACAAGGTTGTCGCTGTAGGTCTCGCGAATAATCTAACTCTCCTGGTATAGAAGTACTCTCATTTAGATACAGTCTTGTAACGAAACCCTAAACATATTGAGTTGCCAAAGAACCATACACGGAACAGAAAATGAGAAGCGCAGGCGCATAAATATCAAGTTGACAAAGATGGAGCATGTAAATAGGGAAGCAGGCGGCTTCTTTTTGTCCCCCAAGATACGTAACTATATACGCGTTGTCACGCTACTCTATCTTTTGACACGAAGCATAAAAAATCCGTGAGAGTGAGGATATATACATAGTCAACATTCTATTGTAAGGTACAAGTTGGGTGGCGGCCCGTTGCGTATTTAAACACGCTCTGCAGGACTTCAATGAATGTTACTATACCATAAAATAGCAGGTTTTGAATGTTGCTGTCCCCAACGATTGATTTCTTTGGGTGCATGTCAGCTTAATACGAACTTAAACCAATACTTTTCATCTTTGACCCGGCCTCTTGCGCTCAATCAAGAAAAAGGAAACGATGGCGTTATTGAAGTTGTGCTTTCATTATCGATGCGCTAGCGCGTGACTTTTCGGGTAAACGGTCGAGCACCATAGCCACTAGACCATCATGGAGGGTCGAAAAGGGTCTTGTCGGGGTTAAAAGGTGGATAGGTGAAGGGGAGGGTTTCAGGCGGTATACATGGCTTGCGCCTATATGCGTTACTTGACGGTAAGCGCGATCGACCATATTGACAAACAGCAGTTAGACTGTGTTCACTGCTGCCTCGCCGCAGCGGGCGAGTTTCTTCCTGCAGTATGGTTATATTGTCACGGGTTCGTGACGTGGCCGAAGAAAACAGACTCGATTATCGGACCAAACTGTTTATTTGGCCAAACTTTTGGTCGGTAAACGAAAGGTCAAATCACCTGAGCTTGCAGGGGTGATCACAGCGTCGTCTATCAATCAACTGACAAAGGCCAAGTGGGTCGGCATTCATACATATGCCCATCATAGGATGAGTGTGTGCGTGTGTGTGTGTGTGTGTGTGTGCGTGCGTGTGCGTGCGTGTGCGTGTGTGCGTGTGCGTGTGCGTGTGTGTGTGCGTGTGTGTGTGTGTGCGCGTGTGTGTGTGTGTGTGCGTGTGTGTGCGTGTGTGTGTGTGTGTGTGTGCCGTTGATAGCTATATTATCACTGGTCATGGCGCAAGCTCTCGACCATTCTCGAGTGTCCGCGTCTTGTGCGCAATCTTAGCAGAACGATCTACAATAATCATAAATCTTCTCAAACAATGAGGTGCCGTTTGGGCTGAGCATTCTTGAAGACTATTTGGGCGAAAGTCTAATGAAATAAAAGTGAAAAACAAAACAAAACGAGCGTTGCAATATGTGCAGTTGTGGCTGCTCTAATCTGTGCGGCAGCAACGGAATAAAAAAAGCAGCCCAGTGGTATGAGCTCCTTTCCTATAACAAATGTTCTTGACGGCCAGCGTGAGTGTTCAGAAAAGCTTAGCGAGAACTGTGATAGTACATGGCTTACGCGCGCAATGCGTGTAAATTTCAACAAATAAAGCCCCAACGTTTGCTTGCGTGGAGCGAGCTTGGTATAGTAGGCAAGCGAAAACAAGCGGAGATATGAAAAAACTAATTAACGTGCATGTTCTTTAGTTCGCAGGAAAGCCGTTCACGTTGTTCAACGAGACGAACCCATTCTGGGCGCCGTCTCTACGACTCAGCTACACAGTTTCATGCATGCAGGTGCGGCCCGACATTGGCGAGCGGAAAACAGCCTCTCAAAAAGCGGCAAGGGAAGGCCACCGAATTCCGACTACGGGCTAATTCGTGTTGATGAAGCTCATTGCAGATCAATCTAGATGATGGTCAGCATGCAGGGATCCCTGCATGCGGACCTCATATTTATTTAAATAAACCCCCACTGCTATGTTCACACAATTGTTACATAAATCACTCTAAGTTTATTACAAAACGGACAGCAAAGGTGACGCGCGATCAAAAAACGCGCGGCCACGTGAGCAGCTCGCTGCAGTCGTGTGAGAACTAATTGATTGATCGGTATGTGGGGTTTAACGTTCCAAAACCACCGAATGATTATGAGAGACGCCGTAGTGGAGGGGTCCGGAAATTTCGACCACCTGAGGTTCTTCAAACGTGCACCCAAATATGAGTACAAGGGCCTACAACATTTCCGCCTCCATCGGAAATGCAGCCGCCACAGCCGGTATTTGATCCCGCGACGTGTTGGTCAGTAGCCGAGTACCTTAGCCACTAAACCACCGTGGCGGGGCAGTCGCAGAGGATGTGGTGTAGCGTCTCTTCGCAATGACAGGCATCGCAGAGAGCGTTGTCCGCCATTCCTTATGCACAATGAACGGCGCAGATGCGATTGTGACACGGCTCTTCATGAGCAAATTACCATATTTGTTCGGTAATTCACGTTGCTCAATCGCCGAAAGCTACTGCAGTGAGACAGCAGCTTTGATAATATAGCTTTGCCAATGTGAGAGTTGAGCGTCTTATTGCTTAGCTTGTCACACTGCGAATGATGGCAATGCAATATTCTTTGGACTTCAAGCTTGTAGAAGTATTATTGACCTGACTTTGCATTAAAGTGACGTTCAACTTATGTGTTGCACTGCTCCGAACAGAATGGGAAGTGATCATTTCCCTATATATATCAATGTTTCTGGCTACCCTATGGCGGTAGCTAATTCCTGCAAAGTAATAGATTGGGATCGCTACCGAGAGCATCTAGATCCCCGATCAGGGGATATGTTCCAGGATATGCTGGCGAGCAAAGGGGCCGCAACCACTGTGCTTAAGCTACCTGCACATTTTCCAGCCGCGGAATTAAAACTCCGTAATTTGTGTGCGTCTAGAAGAAGGGCCGAGAAAAAGATTATGCCGAGAGGTGGCGAACATGCTAGCAAAATTCAGTTCAACAGGCTTAATGCAGCAATACGGCGACACAGCAACACACTTCGGAGTAAACAATTGTCAACGTTTTGTGAGGGTGTAAGTGTATTTATTCCACTGTCAAGGATATGGCGAGTAGTAGATAGTGTCGGAAGCACGTACGCCCCAGCCTTTGAGACTGTTCATTGCCCTCGCATTATTCAAGGATACATTAATGCTGTCTCTAGACGAAGAGTTTGCTGACGTCTATGTAATTGGAAGAAAAAGTGAACTACCTTACCCTTTTCCGCCTCATTCTACATCTGCCGTCGATGCACCGTTCACGCTGCGGGAATTTACGTCAGCCATAAGTTGTCTCCATCGACGCTGTGCTCCTGGACCTGACGGAATTACAAACCTAATGATCTCAAATCTGCATGCAAAAGTTAAGAGCATGCTTCTGATGCGTTTCAACTATGTTTGGTAGTCGGGAAACATTCCTCAAGCCTTGAAAATCGCCTGGGTCGTGCCAGTGCTGAATCCAGATAAAGACAGAACAGAACTGGCATCATACAGGCCTGTATCACTAACTTCATGCGTAGCGAAGCTGGTGGAAAAGCTGGCCTGTGTTCGGCTGACATGGTGGATGGAGAATCACAAGGCCTTTCCAGAATGTATGACTGGGTTTCGGCAACGGTTGAGTGCACAGGACAACATCTTGGACTTGGTGAGTCTCATAGAACACCAACGAGCATACGGCTTTTCAATTCTGGCATTATTCCTGAACGTTTCAAAAGCGTACGACTGCGTGTTCGAAGGTGCAATAATTTGTTGTCTTGCATCTATGGGAATAACAGGGCACCTTTTACGCTTTGTTCAGGCGTTTTTTAGGGATCGCTTGATGCACGTGAAGTTAGGGACAGTGCTCAGTAGCTCAAGAAAAATTACCAGAGGAGTGCCACAGGGCAGTGTTCTGTCTCCAATGTTGTTCAATATGGCCGTGGCTGGTTTGCCTAAGGAAGGAAGGAAAATAATAGGAAAATACGGCAGGGAGGTAACCAGCCTATAGGTCGCCGGTTTGCTACCCTGTGCATGGGAGGGGGATGGGGCAGACGAAAGATAGAGAGCAGAGAGGGAAGAGAGATAAACACAGCACATTCGGCAGCACACACGCGCACACTCATAGTCCAGTCTTGTCTTTCGAGGTGTGTGACATTGCTGTTACAGCCGCTTGTTCAAGTCCGTGTCGCGTAGGAATTTCAACAGAGCTTTTGTCGTCTTCTGTTGCAATGTCTTCCCTCGGGCACATGACAGAATAGTGTCCACAGACATTTGGCTGTTGTCGATGCGCGCAAGAACGGACGCCTGTGGCTGTCTCTGGATGTCATGCAACGGACAGTCGCACAGGATGTGATGTAGCGTCTCTTCGCAACGACAGGCATCGCACAGAGCGTTGTCGGCCCTTTCTATGACAAAGGAATAAAATTTTCTAAATGCCACTTTTAGCCATAAGCGATGAAGAAGGTGGCTTCTCTTCGGTCGAGCCCAGTGGGCATGCGGAAAGCCATCAAAGAGGACACGTGGTGTTGACGATTCGTCTCGTTGCTTCGTGGGCACCATAGTGACCATAGTGAAAACGTTATTTCACGCGCAAGTCGTCGAAAATTACTGGCAGCATTGGTCCGCGAAAGTGGTATGGCTTCTTCTCGTGTTACTTCAAGAGCTTCCCGCACGGCAGTATCGGCATGTTCGTTCCCTATGACGCCGTTTACCTAATGCTCTCAAGATTGGGAGCAAGACAGTTCAAATATCAATTTATGCCTACGACATAAGCATTTGGCTGTCTGGATATCAGCATAAGCGATAACAAATGATTGGCCAAAGAGTTATACTCTCCGCACAATGCTATTCTAAATCTATTTGACCAATATTATCAGCTGAAAAGTTTCTATTTATGGTATTCCCAGGTATGCGACGAGAAAGAACGCTGAAAATATTACTTCCTGATGCATCAACTGAGCAAGTTAAGTACATGAGATTCTTTGGAGACACACTAGGCACCAGGATAAATTGGCGACGGGTAATAGACCAGATAATGTCAGCGCTGTCACCCCGTGTAAACGTTCTTCGAAGGATGGCCGGAAGAAGCTGGGAGAGCCACCCAACATCAATGATAAAGTTACACGCGTCAGTAATTGTCAATCGTGTGCGTTTCCCATTGCTTCTGATCTCTTCGAGTGAGTCACAATATGAACGGCTGGAAAAACTTCATAGTAAAGGCCTCAGAGTCGCCTTGGGAGTACCGAAGTTTGCAGCGAGCATAAAGGTGCTCTATGGAGCTTGTCTTCCGCTGTTACGTTTTCTCGTCTCTCAACGACTGCTGGTACAGTTTTGCCAACTTGGCGAATCGAGCCCAGGACGAACACTACTCAGTCGTCTTCGGTGACGCACAGAATCACGAACTTTCGTGGCCCTCAACACCCTTCGCCATCTCGGCATCGATTTCCCCAAACAAAGACAACTTTGACAAGACCCACCTTGGTAACAGGCGGATGTTGACTATCAGGTGACTACTCGTTAGATCCGCAGCAAGCGTTGCACACCCACAGCAGTAGTACGTTCTTTTGTATATGAATATATTGAAGAAAAGTGCAGCGATCATTCGAAAGTTTTCACCGATGGATCAGTCGACATAGTGCGCGGAGCTAGTGCTGCAGCGTTTGTGATCCCGTGTCTAATGGTGTCCTGGGCAGCGCGACTCGAGTGCGTTGTTTCGTCGACAGCTTGTAAAAGCGTGGCAATTCAGGCAGCCCCCAAGAAACTGAAGTTTTGTTGGCCGCAACAAGTCGTGCTGCTTTCGGACAGTAAGCCCGCTTTGCAGCGGCTAAAACACGTATTGGTTTTGAATAAATGCACTCAAAGATGATTGCGAATCCTTAAAGACCTGCATTGCATTGGTATAAACATAAAGTTTCAATGGATTCCATCACATGTGGGTATAGCGGGTAATGAGGCGGCTGACAGACTTGCCCGGAGTGCTCTAGAGCTTACAGCAACGAAGAAGGCTCCCAAAGACAATCAGGGTATCTTACGAGAGGCTGTCAATAAGCATTTTCACTCATTATGGCTGACGCCTCACCACCCATGTGTGACACAAGGGCTATCAAGGGAAAAGGCCTGCTTGCTTCATCGCATCCCCAGGATCAGCGCGTATGCCAGCTTGGCTTCACAAGATCAGACTCTCCGCGACGCCCTTGAACCCGAAGTGCAAGGAAAATAATGATATAAAACAATATTTGCTTAGGTGTCGTGAGCTTAAGAAGGAACTTCAAAGTTTTTTTGAGGAACTGCAACGTTTAGGCAAGCCATGTGGCAGCGTGACTGATATTGTGTTTCCACGTGGTCACTCGATCTTCAGGAAACAGGTGTCGCGACTACTTTTGCAATTTTTGAATGCTAGAGACCTCCCATGTGACTGGTGATAAGTAACAATTATGTTTGGGGTATAGTGCAGCGAGATAGAGTACCGGCATAATAGTGCATGTGGAATAAGCACAGAGGCCATCGCCTTATGCAGACTTACGTCGCGCTATGCACAATTTTTATTCTAACCGCCCGCTCATGTTTAGTTAAAAAACATGCAAAGGACATCAGCTACAATTAACAAAGAGAAAATTGGGCGGGACAATTTCCTGCAAATTATTCAAGGCTGGATCCGCCAGCTACCTCTAATATTCTAGCCTAACCTAACCTGACCGTCACCAGAGGCGAAGGCACGCGCCAGCGAGAGCAGTCAGCAGCCACAGCAGCACCTATCTACACATTCTCTGAGCTATGATAATTGAAATGTGGGGTTTAATGTCCCCAAACAACCATATTATTATGAGAGACGCCGTAGTGGAGGGCTCCGAAAATTTCGGCCACATTACGTGAGCCGATTCAGCTCTGAAATGTCACACCAGCAAGCAGCGCATAAAGAATAAGTAAACTACGGGAGATGTGCACGAAACCACCACGGAAAAGTGAGCGATGCCTCATTGACCCGGCAATGCGCCGAACCAAAGAACACGCCAAACTAAATACAAGCTCTGATAACAGATTGCCTCGGTACGCCCCCCCCCCCCCCCTCCTCGCCATTTACGGCACTCGACCGAGAATTGGGCAATGAACCACTTAGCCAAGTGTTACACCATGAAGTTAGTTTATAGTTAAATTTGACATATATAATATTACATCTATTTGAAAACATCTAAAATGAGATTTAGTTTGGTTGTTTGTCCCCTCCACCGGCGGGCGTGGATGCCGGCAGGCGTTGATGCCTGTGGCAATAGGTTGCCGACACTTTTCGTTCCAAGTTTCGCGACCCATGTAATTCGACCATGGTGCACCAACACGGAGGAAGGAAAAAGGTAAGGAGAGGTCATGCCCAGCCGGCGCAGGGCGTAAAAAATGTGGCGGAAATGACATCATGGCGGCCATATTCAGTAGGCACAATGGCGGCGTTGTTATGGTTACGTGTTGCGCAGTGAAGCTGGTCTAGCAGTGAGCGGCCGCGGCTGGCGGCGGAATGTGTGCCTCCCCAGGTCTCGTGCTGAGCCGTGGCGGACAATATCTGTGCTCTGCGCCGCGTTATTGGTTACGCAGTGTTCATCTGGCTGTTACATTACTCTTAGCAACGTTTAGAAATCTCTTTGTCCATCACGGGGTTTTAACAGTTCGTAGAACAAGTGCATATCCATGTGTCGTGCGGCGGATGACGCGGATGAAGCAGTTCGTGTTCAGCGAAATGGCGTTGGGCACCATGACGAAGCTGAATGGCGACGAACGCCTTGCAGGTCAGTGACGGTTGAGCAGTGCTCCTGCTTGTGACAATGGACGACACTGTTGAGCCCAGCAAGACGCCGTGAGGACCATGTGCACATACGTAGTTTCGTGTTGTGTGTACAGTAACAACTTGCATGTGCGTATTAAAACACCTGTTCTGTTCCGCTTGGTACACTCTCCACCAGCATTGCATGTAATCTCAACGTAACAGCAACCACGTTCAACTCTCACTAGAACCGTGCTCAAAGTCACCACGGTCGCAGAATGCTGACGCAGGTGAGTTTCACGCGGAACACGGACACAGTGGCAGGACGCTGCGTCAGTCGCGTGGCGGAATGCAACCGTAGAAGGCGCACGACCGATTGTGTTGTCTGTACAGTTGCTGAATTAATGACGTGAAAGCACTCGCCGTTGTCAGTGCATCTAGCGCGCGGTCTTTCGTAGTTGCTTCGTTGTCAGCGAGCTGTTACTCTTTGTTATTACTCGGACGAAGCGATTTCGCTGAAGGTGTCCCGCTGGTTCTGAGTGATGAGCCCAGTTCCATTAGTTTCGGATCGTCACGACACACGCGCTGCGCAGCCCACGTGCTTTCCGAGCCGGAGAGGGAGTCGCGCCTTCTGCTTCGCATTCATATGTAAACAAGAGAGGAGAATTTGCCTACTCCATATGGCCGACTTCCGGCTTCATCGCGGCTTCACAACGAGTGACGTCAGGGCCTCCCCTTACCTTTTTCTTCCTCCGTGGTGCACCAATATAACCACCGCAGTACCGCAGCGATGATTACGTCACGTGCAAGCCATGAAACAAAGAGCCCCTAAAGCACCTCTGAAAATACGAAAAACGAGCGCGTTATTCCCTGCCGGCGTTTCTCAAGTTAGCGGCGTTATTCGTGAGGCCTTGGCTGTTTGTTCACGTGGCGTCCGCCTAAAAAAAGCTGTTGATTGGTCGAAAAACGAGACATATTTGTGGCGAATGGCCGACTATCCAGCGTTGCCATGGAGTCAGATGCTCAGTCTGTCACGTCTGGCATTAAAATCTTGCACGACAAACTGCTGTCTTTCCGTTTTCGGCGTTTGCAACTTCAGCGGCGGGAATAGCAGGGTGTTGTCATAACGCGCAAAATCCTGACTGGCGAAAACCCTTAGCGCTCACATTCCAACATCTTTTTTGAATCAATAATTGGCGAGGAGGAAATAGCGTTCGTAGGAACGGTAGTGAAGTCGATAGACCAACTACTGTTCCGCCTTTAAACTCAGTGCGATTTAGCGGCCATTTGAAACAATGAGTTTTGAAATAAAAAAAACAAGAGCAGTTTTATATTTAGAAAGCGAAGGGTATACCAATTAGTTTCAAATAGATATAGTGTTAGACCAAAAGATGGTTGTCTTTAGTCTTATGAATTTGCGTCATTTTTGTTAGCACCGCTTGAACTCGAAAGGGGGAGGGGCGCTCTCGCAGCTTCAGAAAAGCGCCTCGTTACGTTAGTCCACTTAAATACACCCACCACGGGATGATATCTTACTTTGTTTCACCGAGTGTCTCCGGAACTCATGTGCCGTGAATGTAGTGCCTGCTGAGTGCCCTGTTACAGAGACGCGTTACGACGGGATTGCAGGCAGTGGTTGGCAGGTTAGGCGAGATTTAACAGTGGATGAACATCGGCTTCGGCGATTGTCATGCGAGTGCGGGGACCGAAAGGGCGATGTGGCCGCACCTGAAAAGTGAACACGTTTTCCTGCACAGGAAGAAACAATATTTTCATCAAAGATGCAAGAAGTTCTGGAGGTATTGTTTGAATTCTTGATGGCTTGCCTTTTTGTCAATTACTACATTGTCTTAGAACACACAGCGGCTTGCATCGTAATAAGGCTAAAATGCACGACGACAGTTCAGATATGCGAGCATCAGGGTTCATGAACATGCATCTTTCTGTCTGTACCGAAAGTGGGTGAAGTGTAGTATAGTGCTATAATTAAATGAAATACACGTTTCGTTTTTACAAATAACTGTAAATCTATAGCCTACGAGCAGGAAGATACGTTGGATTCGATCATCAATTTAAATCGTACATACGTGACGAAAATATTGCACCACTTATTTGCATTTTTTTTATTTCAGCCATAGCTTTCATCCGCGAAATTTTAAGGAAAGATATGCATAGGCATATAAGATGTACTTCAGCGATATAGTTAGATAACAATCAAATACCATGGTGATGCATTCATGATTTAGACTCACCTACCTCTCTGTTCAGTGCGCGAGCATCCAGCCCGCTTTGCCGAGGAATGACACATCGTGTTGGTTGAGAGGCCTGACATGGTGCGCATGTGACTTGGAGCACGCGTGGGCTAATCGGAATGCAGATTTTAGGTTACCTTTCTTTTTTTTCGTTAATTCATTTCTTGGATGAACCAAAGAGCGTGCATTCGTTGGCTTTGATAGCCGCAAGTGCTCCGTGGATGAATGCACTGGCTTGTTTAAGCGTGGTCGCTGTTATGATGCAGTTATGCGTGTGTGTAAGGGCACGCGTGCCCTTTATTACTACGTGAGACCCCTCATCTGCCGCAAGGTGCAGCCCAGCAGAGCAAAGCTGGCTCGTCATGCACTCTATATGCCGAGGTGCACGAAACTGTATTATCGTGAGTAATATGGGTTCGAACACGTGAGCGCGTGGCGGGTATAGCCTCGCACCTTACATCAGCTGATTCTCAGCGGCCGTTCTCGGAAGCAAAGTGGAAAGGGCGGCGTGCTTCTGTTATCTGTTAGCACTACCGCCTGGGTGTCGTTGCTGCAAAACGGGGGCTTGAAGCGCGTTAGGGGCTGCAAGTGGGGATATGAACTCATATAACGCACACAGCCACACACAATCACCCACCATGCTATGTAGCTGCTGAGATATCGGCTGCGACGTAGGCTGCCAGAATGCCGAGCCTGGTGGTGTTTGCTGTGCATTTTCATAAGTCTTTCAGTCTTTGTTTTTCGTGCATTTTTCTTCGTGTGGTTATCGCTAGCGGCAAATTGGACGCAATGACGTGCCGTTCAATTGATTGATGAATTGATTATTTGATTGATTGATTGATTGGTTGATTGGTTGGTTGATTGATTGATTGATTGATATTTTACGTTGGACGTCCCAAAACCACCATATGATTATGAGAGGCGCCGCATGTGGAGGGCTCCGGAAATTTTGGCCAACTGGGGCTCTTTAACGTGCACCCAAATCTGAGAACACGGGCCTACAGCATTTTCACTTCCATCGAAAATGCAGCCATCGCCACTAGGATTCTATCCAGCGCCCTGCGAGTCAGCAGCCGAGTGCCTTAACCACTAGATCACCGCGGTGGGGTGGGAAGAGTGCCAACAGACAGTGGAATGGCACTTCTTCTTTCCCTTCTAATTTGGGCAGCGCCATGCACGTATCACGCTATCTCGGTCTCAAGGCTATTTTTCACGCGTTCGCGTGTGTAAGCTCATATTGCACACGATACGTACAGGTATGTAGAACAAATGTTGGGGTATCGTTGTTATGTCGACGTAACTTATCTCATTAGGACCAATGAGATGATCCCCTAATGTCAAACAAAGAATTTATATGCGGAAAAGATATTGCCTTCACCACCTTGTAGTGTTCGACTAAACTGTGTCTATTTTCCCATTCAATGCAACGAAAAAAATGTGAAAAAAGCCACGTCGTTACCTTTAGGCATTCTTATCGCCTTTCGTATAATTTTTATTGACGTTCATGAATATAATGCTGACGTGGCAGTCAAGTATTATACCAAAGAGTAGCGTCCGTGCTTGAAATGCCTTCACAAAAAGGCCTTATATCTACAAGCGTCATGTCGGGCACGAAATGATAATAACGTATGTAATACATAGTGTGGTATAAATAAAGAAACAGCAACCAGGTGTCACAGAATGCGAAGCGTGTTCAATGCTTTCAGCACAATATAAAGTTTCAGCCCTAATTATTTTTATAGCCATAGCATCAAGAAAGATCATATAATGTCTTGCAGATGTGTAGCGGATACCTGGGTCATCTTCTGAGCAAATAATTAAGATATAGTGGGAGGTCTCATACTTGAAAAAATATTTTTTATGACATAGTGGGTTCGTTGCAAGCATAGTAGTAAGACTGAACCCACGAAGGGCTCTAGAAAAGCGTCTTTTACAGCTTTCGCTATGTCCTCCGTGCAGGCCTGGTGATTTTAGAATTGTGAGTGAGCGGCTTGTAACTATAAAATAAAAAAAAAACATTTTTTTAAATGAACGTGTGAATATAGTATGTTGTCACGTTTGAATGGGTTATTCAAGGAAATAATTCATCCCCCTCCACCTTTTACGCTCTGTGGAAGCATGCTAAAAAACACGGAGTATATATTCTAAAAAAAATGTCTAATGAATAGATTAACCATCGTAAAAAGACAAAACACTTTAGTAAGAACACACTCAGCTAAAGGGGCTTGCACAGCCCCCCTAGCTGATTTATGCCGTTATGAAGATCTTTTCGACAGTTCAGGGCCGTTATCCTTTCCCGAACATTCTTGTATTATCGTAACGGCAAAGTAAAGCGGCTTCCCATATTCAAAAAATGCAATAACAAGCCTTCATCGGCATTGTAGACTTTATCATAATAATTATTCTCAATTTGTCAAGCCTTTCAGCTACTGCATTTTTACTGCCTTTAGGGTTGCCAAACGAGAAGACAACAAAATGGAACATTTTCGGGGGCTGCGGGGAGAGGGGCGAGAGGTGTCTTTGCGTGTTTCGCTGCTTCAAGCGCAACACACGACAGAAGAACGGGAAGCTTTTTCGTCAGGCACAGCAGCTACTCGTGCCGTCTGAATCATCCTTCATTGCACAGTATACAGCAGCCACTTCAATCAGCGACGCATGCCACAACATACCGCAATGCAGTAAAGGACACTTAGCCACCAAGAAAAGGCGTTAGATTAAATATTCATTTGGTTTGAAACGTCGTGCATATCTCTTTGCTTGAAAATTAGAATTAGAATCATTATGAAATTATATTAAAATTAGAATCATTATGTGTATGGGTCATGTTTCTTGGTACACGTCAGGTGATCTGAAATTTCTTGAATTGCCTATAGTAGGCCAACTAGATAACTGCTCTATTGATTAATAGGCCTACTGCCACCGTGGCTGTTTACGAAAGATGAACAGGAAAAAAGAAATATTTATACGACAAATAATGGTCTTCACAGGCAATGGTGCTTGTCTGGCTATCGTCTTTGGTATGACGCCTTTTTGAATTTACAATATATTCGATTAATCACAAGACCATGCATGTAGAACCAAGCTAATGTCCTTGAAACAAATTTTCCTTTCATAGTTAGCAAGATAACCAACAGCCCATAATATAGAAATACCCAAGTATGGTGTAACTCGTGTGGAACGAGAATGAGACATATTCTTTTTAGAAACAAATGCCTCAAACATTATGTAGCAATTTATTAATTGAACAATGTTTCAAGATTTTGTCAGGTGATCGGCTTTGATTACATTTTGGCACATATGGTGATGGATGGCAGGCATCTGCTTATCGCTGCTTGCCATCCATCACCAGGTAGAGTTTTCGTATGCTCCAGAGATTCGAGCTCGTGCTTTAGTATGTTACACGCAACCCATCACCCTACTTATATCAACCTTGATATTTCCCCCAACCACGTAACCCTTACAGCTTTCATTCACTCTGTATTGGGGTCAAATGAATCTTGCTTTTTTTTTGGACACATGTCTTATTTTTATCATTTTGCATTCACTGTCAGTTTTGGCTGAGATCTAAACAGAACGCTTCTGGTACTTTTCAGTCCGTGTACTGATGGCTGTGGTGTGGCGGCAATAATAATTTTTTTAGAAGCGAAGCTCCTTATGGCGTGGCTTGTGCGTCCCCCGTTGTGGTGCGTAACCACCCGTGGTACATACTTGAAACATTGGTCCTTAGTATTTCCGCTGGATGGCGATACTTTTATATGATGAATACATGATGAAAAGATTTGAGATGGTGGTACTTGGAGTGGTCACTACATAAAGGGATGGATAGGTGGACATACATATAGACGGATGAACTGACTGACACACAGACAAGAGGAGTGGACGGACGGATGGACTGATGGACAGGCCTGCAGACAAAGGGACGGCCGCGTGAACAGACGCATGGACAAACGGATAGACAGATAGGTGAACGAACGGGCGGGCGGGCGGATGCATGGACGGATGCATGGACGGACGCACCGACGGTCACACGGATGGACGGATACACATACTGACGAACAGACGGACGCATGGACGGACGGAAGCAAGAACGAATGAACGGACGGAAACATGGACGTTCTTATGAACGCTTCGCCCCACCAATTATCATTCACTGCGTGAATATGCTGTAATTTTTTTTTTTGTAACTTAAACTTCCGGGCGCGTCACGAGCCAGGTGCCTCCAGGGACCAGTTTTTACTGTTTTGCCACTGTTCTAATACAGGATTAGCAGTTCTTGTTATTCGATTCACCCGCATCAAGACATTCAAATACCCTTCAAGGAAATTTTTACTTTTTGTATTCCTAATATGACAGGTTAGAATGCAACGACAGGATGCCGCAGTAGGCATGTGCGAATAAATGAAGTTGAAAAACTTTTCGACTTTTTTTTATTTCCTTCGCCTGGCTGGTTTGCTTGTTTTAGCTATACATGGTACGGCCATCACTGAAGATTCCCTTCAGTAGAATGCATGCTGCGGGCATTTTTCTTCAGATGCTTGAGCAGTGGTACACTCTTAAACGGTGAGAAAAGAAGCCTTTAGCATGCACGAACTTGGAAAGGAATCAATGGGAGGTAGTCTCCCGAATTCCTTTATCGTAGCATGCGGGATCAAGACGGCTGCCTAAAAGAATTCTTCAATTACTCTCCCTGAAGGATGCTCAATTATACCCTCAAATAAATATTTTTAAAGTTCTGAAGCGCAAAAAGGCATGTTGTTGAAAGTTCTCGGTATGAAGAAAAATGTATATAAAGTTGTGTTGCATTTCAACTTTGATGAAGCTGAATGACCACTCGTTTTTTTATTTATTTACAAATACTACAGGCCCTAGTCGAGCGCAAGCAGGAGTCGGAATATCATAAAAAAACAAAACCAACAATAAAGCTTAGAACTATCGACAACCTAAGCAGTAAAGCACAACCAACAAGCAAAAGAAAATGAATAAATAAATATGTTTCGCAATAACAAACACACAACATTATAAGTGATACAACATGCACGTACAGTATTTCAACACATAAGATGAACCCTGTGCATAAAAAATGAACGCTAGAATCAACTGCAACAAAGCTGTTCAGCATAAACCGAATTTTACATATCAAACAAAAGGTTATTTAGGAACTGAACAAATTATTCAGCTTTGCTAGCGTTTACTACTTCTTCAGGTACTTCCATTGTGATATATCATGTGAAAAAAGAGAATACTGATGTATATTAAGATTACAAAACGGCTGCCTAATTGTTTGTAGTGGTTTATACGACCAGACTGCATGGGGGGCTCAGTTATGTAGTTTTCACGTGGTATTTTGTAGTGACCATGATACAGCTGATATCAAAATTTCTAGAAAGACACTTGTCTGGCTCGTCTCAACACAAGTGCTGTTTGAGAGGCTTAGAAGAAAATCGCGTCGTTGTAAAGTAACGCCCTAAGGGCTAGAATCACGTGTAAATATGTCATCGAGTACTAATATGTATTGGCAGCAAGGTCTTGTTTTATACGTCATGTTTTATAAGTTTATGAAATCGGCTGAATTGTTTAACACTGTTTCGAAACTTGGAGCGCAGCATCAGTTACCGACAGCTGAGACAGCTTCACTATTAAAAGAGCATCCATACACGGATATCAGTTAGAACAATTTTGTTTCGAGAAGATGCGATATGCTTTCTGAAACGAACACACGTATACTGAAATGAGCAGCTTTTCTCACAGCATGCGATTTATTTTTGTTCCCCGAGCCTTGTTTCAATATTCCAAGGTACCAATGCTTCGCAAATGATCTGTAGTACTTAACGCGACAGCAACAGCGCGGAGTCCATTAAGTGCATACGACAGACAACAGCTGCGTCCAGTTTGTGTAGAGCAGAGAGCCAGGCAAGATCAGTCCCGATGGCTAGCTGAACATTGCTGACCACGCAAAACATTGACGTAGCTGCCCCGTGCGATAGCGGGTGCCGCATTGGAAGATTTAAATATATATATATCTTCCTAGGGCACCACATTTACCCTACCAGCCAACATAAACTTGTGACGTAGGTTGGTTAACGTTACCACCGCAATGTTTCCAGTTTCACGAGGCGCACCACATCTCGCTCATTTGCGTAGCATGCACTTCAAAACTGCGTTTAAATATGTTCTAGGCTTTGTGTGCCTTTGCTATTTCGTATATATTGTGTATGCCTTCATATAAATCTATGTCACTCATTTTCTCGCCTTCGAAATGTTGTGTAAGCGCTACTTTGAGCAGTGTCTGTTTTCCTTCATTTTTACTTTCCCTGCTGTAATTTTAGAGTGAAGCTTCTTATGGGGTGGGTCTGTCGCTCCTCCGTATGTATGTATGTATGTATGTATGTATGTATGTATGTATGTATGTATGTATGTATGTATGTATGTATGTATGTATGTATGTATGTATGTATGTATGTATGTATGTATGTATGTATGTATGTATGTATGTATGTATGTATGTATGTATGTATGTATGTATGTATGTATGTATGTATGTATGTATGTATGTATGTATGTATGTATGTATGTATGTATGTATGTATGTATGTATGTATGTATGTATGTATGTATGTATGTGTCACAAACGAGCGCTCAAAAAAGGGCACGCCACCAAATTTTCGCGACCAAGCACCGGAGAGATGCCTCGAGGTCAACGATAAAGAAGAAAACAAGCATCCAAAGGCTCCCCGGGTGCGCTGTCTCTCTCCCCTCGGAAGCGTAAGTTTGCCGACGAACCTCCTCACATCAGCGGCCGAGCAAGCCCAGGAAGGTTCTCGAGGGAAAGGGGCGTGTTGATCCAGAGTTGCGTCATGTGTCGCGGACGGACCTCGAAACATCTCGCTCTTTCCCCAGCCTCGCCGGCGCATCGCGCCGACGGAAACGATGAGAGTTTTCTGGAATCTAGCGCAAAGGGTATTTAACTGAGCAGCAGAGATGGAAGATCAGGAGAAGGAATTCTGCGCCAGAGTGCGTAGGGTGTTTCCGCCGTGTCGTCGGCGAAGCCTTTGGTCCTCAGTCACAAAGGAGGAGAAGAAGAAAGTATGCGCAAATGTGTGTAGGGTTTTTCCGCCGTGTGGGCGAAGCCTTTTGTCTTCAGTGACAAAGGAGGAGAAGAAGAGGATTTCCACCTGAGGGGTGAAAACTCGTGCTACAGGCAGGAATGTGTGTCTACCGCCAGCGAGCGAAGACGCGTGGCAACAGCTGCGCGTGGGAAGCCGACGGGTTACCGGCGAAGAAGTTTGGTGCTTGGAGAGCGGCCAATCGAAGACGCGAGGTTTCTTGGAAGAGAAACTTCGGGGGCAGCGGAACCACAACAGCGCTGGACTTTGAGTGAGTGATTCTCGGAAGAGTATCATTCAGACTTTTGTTCCAAGGACTTTGGACTGAATAAGTTTTCGAGCTCTTTAGTCTTTAAGTGTCTTGGTTGTCCGATGCATGCGACTGCATTGTAGTGCGTATTGTTGTTTGTGTCCGTTGTTTCAAGTGTGGCTGATTGTACTGTGTAATACGTTGTTTGATTGGTGACATATCGTATTCAACTATTGTCGAGTGTGCATATTTTTGTATCGATTTGATCTGCCATAATTGAGAATATAATTTTGTTTTGTTTACCAACTCTCGGCTCTGACTTTTTCTTGGGGCCACAACCAGCGTCCGCTGGCGCGCCAAATAGAACCACTTCTAAATTGTCCATGCTTCCGTGGTGCAGTTCAGGGGCCAATATTTCGGTCCTTGGAATTAACCCGGCGATCGCCTCCCTAATTAACGGTACCTGTGACAGTATGTATGTATGTATGTATGTATGTATGTATGTATGTATGTATGTATGTATGTATGTATGTATGTATGTATGTATGTATGTATGTATGTATGTATGTATGTATGTATGTATGTATGTATGTATGTATGTATGTATGTATGTATGTATGTATGTATGTATGTATGTATGTGTGTGTGTATGTATGTATGTATGTATGTATGTATGTATGTATGTATGTATGTATGTATGTATGTATGTATGTATGTATGTATGTATGTATGTGTGTGTGTATGTATGTATGTATGTATGTATGTATGTATGTATGTATGTATGTATGTATGTATGTATGTATGTATGTATGTATGTATGTATGTATGTATGTATGCATGAATGCATGTATGTATGCATGAATGCATGTATGCGTGTATGCATGTATGCGTGTATGCATGTATGCATGTATGCATGTATGCATGTATGTATGTATGTATGTATGTATGTATGTATGTATGTATGTATGTATGTATGTATGTATGTATGTATGTATGTATGTATGTATGTATGTATGCACGCACGTACGTAGCCACAGGGGTTGCGAGATGGGAGAGGGCGGTACTTGGAGTGTTCACTATATGGACGCATGAACGGAGACGTGGACGGATGGACAGACAGGCTAGCAAACAGACGGACGGATGGATGGACTCACGCACGGACGCACCGGCAGACGGATAGACGCATGCATTTATGCTCGGATGGTCACGCGGACGGACGGAAAAAAGGACGAACAGGTGGACGGGTAACGGATGGGCTGACGGACGCTTCGCTTAACTCATCATAGTTCACTCCGTGGATATGCTGTGATTTCTGTTAATTAACCTTTTTGCTCAGCCCATGGTAGCCAGCCGGTCAAAGAACTGGCTAACCACCCTGTCCTTCTGCTTGTTTCTCCTTTCCTCCTTCGCTTCCTTGTCCAACAGTTAAATTCGATGAAATGTTTTATGCTGTATTGTGGGTATTCACACGATTTTCTCACGCTATTCATATGTGAACTCTATTCCAGAAGTGCTATTAAAAATGCCGTTTGTAACGAACAAATACAGTGCCGGAAGCTAAAACAGCTATTTATTAATGGCGAACTTGTGCCCGTCAACTCAATACACAAAGGTTGTGAGCTCACTGGTCAAAACCTCGTCAACTTCTCCTGCGTCTCGCCTCGAGCTGCTCCTCGAAAAACCACCAGCGTTCCTTGTCCAGCGCGTGATGTGGAGACACCTGCAGCCAGCGTTGCATGGCGCGTTGGCGCGTTTAGCTTGGCGCGTTTAGCTTGGCGCGTTTGGCTTGTCAGTTGGTGTGGCAGCTCCTCGAAAAACCACCAGCGTTCCTTGTCCAGCGCGTGATGTGGAGACACCTGCAGCCAGCGTTGCATGGCGCGTTGGCGCGTTTAGCTTGGCGCGTTTGGCTTGTCAGTTGGTGTGGCAGAATTCATAAGAGCAGGAAGCGGGGCAAGACTTCGGTAGGTGCCTAACAACATGCGGCATTAGTCCCCCTGCCGAAACGCATCGTCCCGATGCGTACGCTGACGTCGAACAGTTTTGTAATGGAGTATTTATCTGATGTTTGAGCACATATATCAGTTGTCTCGTTCAGTGCCTTTCGTAGTACGGTTTCATTCGTACTACATGTACGACTTCTGGGCGATTCCTGCGTCGGGTTGAGCACACTTGCCCTTCAGGAATTACTTCGTAGTTTAGCGTGCCTAACTGGCGAAGTACTTTGTAAGGGCCGAAATAGCGCCGCATCAGTTTTGCTGATAGGCCAGGTGCGCGTATAGGTGTCCACACCCACACTTTGTCTCCGGGGTTGTACTGTACGTCTTTCCGCTTCAGATTATAGCGACTTGCATCGGAGCCTTGTTGCAAAATGATACGATGTCTTGCCAATTGCCGTGCCTCTTCTGCCCTTTCTATGTAGTCACTGATGTGTGGGTCACTCTCATTCGAATCGTTGATAGGTAACATCGCGTCTAAGGTCGTTGTGACCGTCCGACCATAAACAAGTTGAAATGGCGTGAAGTGTGTCGTTTCTTGTACTGCGGTATTATACGCAAATGTTGCATAAGGCAAAATACTGTCCCATGTCTGGTGCTCAACGTCCACATACATCGAGATCATGTCGGCGAGAGTTCTATTGAGCCTTTCGGTTAATCCGTTTGTTTGCGGATGGTATGCTGTAGTCCTTCTATGATCGGTGTGGGTGAGCTTCATAACAGACTGCATCAAACGGGCAGTAAATGCTGTTCCTTTGTCTGTAATGACAACCTGTGGTGCGCCATGTCGAAGTACAATCTGAGTGACGAAAAACTGGGCTACTTCGTTCGCCGTTCCTTTCGCGAGAGGTGATGTCTCAGCATATCGAGTCATGTAGTCTGTTGCTACCACAATCCAGCGCTTTCCCGATGAAGAGAGAGGAAATGGACCAAGCAAGTCCATTCCCACTTGCTGAAATGGCCCTTTTGGTGGCTCTATTGGTTGCAACAGACCCGCTGGTTTCGATGGTGGTATTTTACGTCTCTGGCAATCGCGGCATGACTTAACATAATGGTGCACCGAATTCCTTAATTTCGGCCAATAATACTTGCGGCGAATTCTGGCCAAAGTGCGACTACTACCCATATGGCCAGCCGATGGGTCGTCATGACACGCTTCTAAGATTTCTGCTCGCAGTGATGATGGTACAAGAAGCAGAAACGTCTCACCGGTGTTTACGAAGTTGCGCTTGTATAGGACGTCGTTCCGGAGGACATAGGATGTCAAACCACGGACGAAAACTCGTGGTACCTCAATTTCGTGACCCTCCAAGTATTGGATAAGCGGGCGTAGTTCCGGGTCCTCTCGCTGAAGACGAGCCATGTCCGACACATTCAGAACTCCAAGAAATGGGATGTCTTGTTCTTGGTCAGATGATGGAGACTCAACAGGTGCGCGAGACAGGCAATCCGCGTCATTGTGCTTGAGACCGGACTTGTAGACCACAGTGATGTCGTGTTCCTGCAGACGCAGGCTCCATCTAGCAAGTCTTCCTGAAGGGTCCTTGATGTTTGCCAGCCAACACAATGAATGATGATCACTGATTGCTCGAAACGGTCTGCCGTAGAGGTATGGGCGAAACTTGCTGATGGCCCATATAACTGCGAGACATTCTTTCTCTGTCGCTGAGTAATTAGACTCAGCATTCGATAGAGTGCGGCTCGCGTAAGCAATGACCTTTTCTTCTCCATTCTGCCACTGAACGAGGATGGCACCGAGGCCAACGTTACTCGCGTCGGTATGTATGTCTGTATCGGCCTCTTCATCAAAATGTGCAAGTATTGGAGGAGACTGCAAACGGCGTCGCAACTCTGAGAAAGCCGCTTCTTGTTCCTCCCGCCAAGAGAATGGTACACTTTCTTTCGTTAGCCGTGTCAAAGGCTCAGCGATTTTAGCAAAGTTTTCAACAAAGCGTCTGTAGTAGGCACATAGTCCCAGGAATCGTCTGACGGCCTTTTTGTCTTGCGGTTTCGGAAATTTTTCAACTGCTGCAATCTTTTCCGGGTCTGGGCGGATGCCTTCCGCACTAACTATGTGCCCGAGGAACCGAAGCTGACGAAATCCAAAGTGACACTTTTGCGGTTTGATGGTCAGTGCTGCCACGCGAATGGCATCCAGTACCATTCTCAGTCGGTGGATGTGCTGCTCGAAGGTTGAAGAAAAAACCACTACATCGTCGAGGTAGACGAGACACGATTGCCACTTGAGTCCGGAGAGCACAGTGTCCATCATCCTCTGGAAGGTAGCGGGAGCAGAGCACAAACCGAAAGGGAGCACTTTGAACTCGTATAGTCCGTCTGGGGTCACAAACGCCGTCTTCTCGCGATCTCGTTCGTCCACCTCGATCTGCCAATATCCACTTTTTAAGTCCAATGATGAAAAGAAATGAGCATTGCGTAACTTATCCAAGGCATCATCGATCCGTGGAAGGGGGTAAACATCGCGCTTTGTGACTTGGTTCAGCTTTCTGTAGTCAACACAAAACCGCAGAGTGTTGTCCTTCTTTTGGACTAGCACTACCGGTGATGCCCACGGACTGTTGGATGGCTGGATTACATCATCGTTGAGCATTTCCTGCACTTGGTTCTTGATGGCTTCCCTTTCTTTTGGCGCTACTCGGTATGGGCGCTGATGCACAGGTCTCACGTGTTCTTCGACCACGATACGGTGCTTTGCGGCGGGAGTACGTCCGACTTTCGACGAGGTGGAGAAGCACTCGGCGAACTCTGTGATGAGGTCAGCAATCTGTTGCTTCTGAGATGACGAGAGCTCTCTGTCAATGTCTACTGACTGGAGTACGTTATCTACTGTCTCTGAAGCTTTATCAAGAGTGCAAACATCTGAGACTTGCACGTACTCATGCAGCGATGCTACGGATGTTCCCTTCGCAACATGCTGCAGCTCATTTCGAAAGTTAGTTAATAGGACATACGCACATCCATCACGAAGGCTCACCAGGCCTTTTGCCACGCATAGTCCTTTTTCTAGTAGCAGTCCGATGTTTCCGTCAGCTAATCCGTCACAGTCACGAAGAACTTCACTCCTCACAAGAACGGTCACACTGGAACGTGGCGGCACGGTTACATCTTCGTCCACAATGCGGAGAGGTAGAACGATTGGTTTCTCCGCATGACAGAAGGCGATGGCATTCTCCGTAGAAAAGGAAACCTGGGACTCTTGCAAGTCAATGACTGCACTGTTTGTTTGCAAAAAGTCCATGCCTATAATCAGTTCCCGGGAGCACTCAGGAAGCACAATAAAGCTGCCGACATACACAAATCCTCTTATTCCTATCCTTGCGGTGCATAACCCCACGGGGCTAACTAAGTGCCCTCCAGCGGTACGTATCTGAGGTCCGGTCCACTCAGTCATCACCTTCTTAAGCTTCTTTGCGAGAGCATTACTGACAACGGAATAGTCTGCACCAGTGTCTATTAGCGCAACGGCCTCGACGTCGTCGATCGTGACTAATATCTCGGAGGTAACGTCGCTACTACTGCACTTGACCGTCGTTGCGTAACTGCCACCGTCCTGTCGGGCTAACAATGGAGGGTCTTCAGTTGTCAGTATATCAGCGGCCTCACCTCCAGAGGTCGCTGGCTCTAGTTTTCCCGCCGCGGGCTAGGTGAACGTGATCTTCGGAGATTTGATGACGGACGAGGACTCGGCGACCGATAGCGCATCGGTGCTGTCGAACGCGACTCCCGTTGTTGCGTGTCTTGAGGGGAATAGCGTGAAGACAAGTATTCTTCGATTTCGTAGGGCCGTTCACCGTTCCGTGGGCATGGTGCATTGACTGGAAAACCACGCAGTCCCGCTCGTCGATACTGGCACGCCCGGTAAAGGTGACCTGCTTCTCCGCAGTGGTAGCAAAGGGGCCGCCGGTCTACAGTGCGCCATACATCGCTCTTACGTGGTCTCGCTTCCGGCATTGGTAGCGGCGTACTCGGAGAAAACGTCGGAGGCATCACAGCAGTCGCAGCCGTCCGATTCATGCGTCCGAGGTCCTGTCGTACAGCTTGCGCGTACGACAACTGAGGCGGAGGCTCCGGTTGTGCGCGCTGTAGAACCTGAGGTTGTGGTTGTAGAACCGCTTGCCGCACTTCTTCGCGCACAACGTCGGCAAGTGAGGACATCGCTGGATGAGCTTGAGTCATTTGTATTTTCTGGAGTTCTTCCCTTACGACAGCCCTCACCATTTCACGCAAGAGATCAATGTTACTCGTGAGGGTTGTCGACGCCGCGCTAACAGATGAGACGCTTACATCCCGGTTGTATTGGCGCGCGCGCTGCTGCAGGGTCTTTTCTATCATGGTTGCCTCTGATCTGAACTCAGCAAGAGAGCGCGGTGGATTACGCACCAGGCCTGCAAAAAGCTCCTCCTTCACTCCACGCATCAGGTGCCGCAACTTCTTTTCCTCAGCCATGTTCGGGTCGGCCCGGCGGAACAGTCGAGACATGTCTTCAATGTACATGGCGACGCTCTCGTTGTTCCGTTGGTTTCGCGTCTGAAGAGCGGCCTCTGCCTTTTCTTTGCGGTCCGTGTTTGGGTACGTAGCAAGAAACTCTCTTCGAAAGTCGTCCCACGACAATAAGGACGCTTCGTGGTTTTCGAACCACGTACGTGCAGAATCTTGCAGTGCCACGTAGACGTAGCGAAGTTTCCTAACTTCGTTCCAACCGTTCAGTCTGGCAACGCGTTCGAAACCGTCGAGCCAGTCCTCGGAATCCTCGAAAATATCACCATGAAATACCTCTGGTATGTGGGGTGGGTCCATGACGATATGCGATGGAAATGAACTCGCTTGGGTGGCCATTGCAGGGGCTCCGGAACTTACGTCCTCCACTGGTCTCGAAGAATCGAAGAGGGCACCAAACTCGGGCTGCTCACCTCGTAGGCGACGACTCGTTCGTTGGTGTACGGGAGTCAACAGCGCTGGCTCCAACCTTCGGGGTTCTGGGCTATGTTCCCTATGCTGAGATGGGCTTGGAATCATTACCCCGCACCTCCACCAGTTTGTAACGAACAAATACAGTGCCGGAAGCTAAAACAGCTATTTATTAATGGCGAACTTGTGCCCGTCAACTCAATACACAAAGGTTGTGAGCTCACTGGTCAAAACCTCGTCAACTTCTCCTGCGTCTTGCCTCGAGCTGCTCCTCGAAAAACCACCAGCGTTCCTTGTCCAGCGCGTGATGTGGAGACACCTGCAGCCAGCGTTGCATGGCGCGTTGGCGCGTTTAGCTTGGCGCGTTTAGCTTGGCGCGTTTGGCTTGTCAGTTGGTGTGGCAGAATTCATAAGAGCAGGAAGCGGGGCAAGACTTCGGTAGGTGCCTAACAACATGCGGCACGTTGAACGAAGTTGTGCAATTAGAAGTCACGTACTTTTCGGCGTATTGGTATTAACTCCAATAAAATAAAACTTGAATTCTTGCGTAGAAGGCAGGTCTTCATGGTTTCGCTTAGACATCAATAAAAGTAAAAAGAAAGCAGTTCACAAATCCTGTGTGTATAGAAACAGTCATGAATGGTACGCCGAGATTAAATTGCGTGAAATCAATTTGGCAGTAGTAGACGACAAGCGGCCAACCTATAGTGGTCAGCCGCGGCGGTAAAATGCAATCTATAAGGAAATACAGTGAATTGTAAACCTTGGACTTGTGCAGAACAGTGATCGTCGTCGGATATTTCCCCTCTTGTTTGATGAAATTGTATCGACAAGGTTGCACCGACTCCACTCTTCAATTAAAAGCAGTCTCATTTTCCACGTGCATATACGTTCAACACAGATTTATATTTTTTGTATACCGTGCCTCACTACAGCTGCCGTCATTCCCCTTCGTGTATGTGAGTGCGTGAGTGTTCATTCACCTTCGCATTTGGGCAGGCTTGAGAAGGATAGACGAAGCACTTTGCTCGAATGCATCCCCTCGTATCAGGTGATCGGGGCTAAGGAAAAATGAAATTGAAGTGGGATATCATTGCGCTCTGCTATGGCTACTCACTGAGCATAAGGTACCTTACACTAAAATATACTTATAGCCTTCATTATGACATCATTTATTGACGATTTGCCCACACTTGATTCATGATGGAGTAACAAACCAAGATTTTCATAGGCTAAAATCTTGCTAAGTTTGCTGCAGCGCATTATGAGAGACACCTGAAGTCTTTGTAAATGACGGCTGTGGTAAATAATTCCGAGATGCGAAAACTAGCCAGCGAGTTTTTCTTTATGCAAATAAACTTTAAACCATGGGCAATACAATTATTTATTTTCATCTTCCGAATTCACTGGGAATTTCAAAAACTAAAAAAGGGTAACGTCCTTCGTGATTGAACAGTATTCCTACTCTTCAAATGCAGCATAAACATCTTATTATGCAACTAACCAAAGAAATAAAAAACATAAAATTGAAACATTCGTGAATAAACATTTGTGTGGCTACGCAGGCTTATCACACCTTGATCAAAAAACTTTGTGCGCTGTTATAGCAAACTCATGCGTTAAACAGTAGACGCTTGTTTTGCAGAAGATGGTGCACGCTATTGAATGTTTGCTGTGTTTGGGTGCTCTGATCTGTCTCCCTTGAAGACAACGTGAGGTGCAAAACATCTTTGGGACCAAGCTTGTCGGCGTCTCCTGTCATGATGGAGTACCATGTGGACACGAATAATTATGAAAACGGCTGTGTGCCAGAAAGGTAAATCCGACTACTCTCCACTGGCTCGCCGAACACAAAAAATGCAACACTTAGCTTAACTACTAGCCGATGACATTAGTGCACCTGAAACGTCCTTACCTAGATACCGTAGTGAACTGAAATCGGGCATATAGGGAAGAAGATAAAGCACCTTCTGAGGGTAAGCTGCATTCCGATGCAAATTTCTTATGAGGTATTGTGGAATGGGATCACCCTTCCCTACCTGCCCGTTTCAGGCTTTGCACCACTCGTTTCTCCTCAAAGAAATCTATCTCAAAGCACTGCTCGCTTCACCCCACCCCCATATTTTATGTTGGTGGAGTATAGACACGTTTCCCTAGATGCTCCGGCCCTCTCCAGATTTAGGGGCGGAGCACGCTAAGGGTGAGGCTTGTCCCATGTCTGCTGTCATGGCTTCAATATGAGGCCATGCTCAGGTAAAGCACGGTGTAGTCTCCACATATGTAAGCATAAAGACTGTTTATCAGTAGATTATTATCTATTATAGTTGCGATACAACAATATAAAACAGCTACACGCACACACCCTCTATTCAGAGTCGGAGACTTCAACATAGACACTATACTGATCTTAACCCCTAGCTTTGTCAAGCCGTCGTAAATGACTTCATGGAAATGCGCGGATTTTTTTTTACGTGAAAAAAAATCCGGTGAGCTACCGCGTGACCTATCAGGGGATGCCTGTGGCTCCCCTAAATATTAGTCTCTTAGAACTCCAATAAAGTTCTCGTCATCTCATATGCTAGATGACAATCGAAGTAGCGCAAGAGTGCTTGGTGTGCCTTTCAGGAAACTGAACTCCTCCTCCACATGAATATTGCTCAAACAACTAGTTAGCTTAATGCAAGCCTTAAATTCACGCACGCCCAATAATTTTGTGCAAATTAATTCGTAATAATAAGAATTACGTTTATTTTTTATTTTTGTTTGAAAATATTGGGGGTATAATGGGGGTGTGTGGGGGAGGGGAGGGCATGGGTTAACCTTTAGTTTGTGAGCGACTACCAGCCGAAATTTCCCCTATAAAGAAACCACAAGCTCCAGCGGGCACAGGCGCCCAGCACCTCAGTTGAAGGCTTGCCCGACTACGTTTTTACATGAATAGGAGTGCATATCAACGCAATCGACAGGAGGGTACACAATAGAGAACACAGAGCGCTGATGTGTTTGTCCTCTCTTTCAACACGCCCCATTCTAGAGTCTTCTCCGTTTTTCGCTTTCTCCCTTATTTCTCGCAGCTATCACTGACAGTCTTTACACGTGGCATAGCGGCAGATAATCTTTTCAGCATTTACGCAGCCATGCGACGTGTTATCTTCTCTGCTGCGCTCTTCCCTACCAAGGCGAAAACGAGGAAGCTCTCTCGACGTCATCATCATCTGTCGTTTCTCGCCCGGGCCCGGAGATTCAAATTCTCGTGCTGTGAGCCTAGAACTGCACCTAGCAGTTCTTTCACTCCCAACCAATTATTTGTACGCGGAAGGAGGTTCGTGATTCGAAAAGCGAAAAAAAGGAAAACAAGGAAGAGAAAACACAAAACTTTGCAGTGTCAAGTAGTATGGCTAGAATTTATGAGAAATATAGTAAAAGGAAAAGAAAATAAGGAAACTGCGGTATTGAATTAAGACGCGTGCAATACGTGCAAACACAGAATTGACCTGTCAGCGCCGTCGTCTCGTCGTACTGCGCTTGGTTTCATATTCTCGGCGCGAACGACGGTGGCTCACCCCGTGTGTTGACGCCTCGTGTTCGGGAGATCACCTCCATCGTGCTGGGTTTGTGGCGAGTATTTTGTTCGAAATTCGAGGGAGAATACAGAAAACAGAGGAGGAGGTTTACTACTCTTATTTTAATTCCGACCTTGCGTCACTGTGCATACCGGTATTTGAACCAAAAGAAGAAAGAAGTTTGAGGGGAGCCCTATAGAAACCACCCCAGGTGCGTGGTTGCGTGGGTGGCGGTGATATATGCAAGATGGGGAGCGAGATAATGCGATGGGGTGCTGCTGCTTATTGTGCGATGCGAGACGCTCTCGCATGAGCTTCACAATCTGGAAATGACGAGGATCTGCCTGCCACCCGCATGGATCTCAACTTGAACAATTTTTCATGCGTTGACATATGGACGAGTTCGGGAAGAATAGATCATAATGTACCGCAGTTTATTTCCTTCGTTCTCACCAGCTGCCATCCGAGAAAACATTTGAAACATCATGTTTGCACCAGTCATATACCATCGTCGTTAATTGACATCTCGTATTACCAAAGTTAGTAAATGTGGAGCTAACAAAACGGCCGTGAGCGCATCATGAGCGTGGTATGTAGTCATGTTCTTACAAGACATGCATGTAACGAATAATTGCGTTTGGCACCAGTCACATACTTTAATCATCCATTCACGTTAGGTATTACCAAATTTGGTATATGTGAAACTAGCGAAACAACCACGAACTCACCATGAATGTGGCGCGTAGTCATGACTTGCATGAGATGCATCTCATGGTTTCCACATGAGAGCATGCTACCTATGCTCGCCATGCAGTCATGTCATACCAAACCAGTGTTGCAATATGTCACGTGAATGAAAGCACCGCAAGACCAGCAAGACAGTGACATGTAAACTATGACATTCATGACATACATATCATGAATCTTATGTTATGACTAGTCGATCCTGCTCGTTATACTGCCTTTTTATGGCATGTCAACTTTGGTATAGATCCCATAATCTGAACGGGCAGGACAAATAAATGTCTTTGACGGCTAGACAGAAAAAAGTGGCAGATCCCAAGTACAGGGGGAATTGACGATATGCGAAGCACGAATCAGAAATTCTGATACGTCACTTTAAAATCGGCACAACGTTACGAGGTGGAGGTAAATGATGCCGTACATGACTTCCGTGTCGAGGTTATCATGTTTGGGTGGGTCGTTCACCTTCGTCATATATTCACGTCACGTGACACAAAATTTAGTATATGGGGAGTTCGCGAAACGGCCGTGAGCTGGTGAAACGACATGACATGAGCTGGCGAAACGACACGACGCGCGTGTCAGGATTATCTTGTTTGCATCAGTCATATATTTCGTCATCCATTGACCTCACGTAACACCTAATTTGCTATATGTAGAGCTAACAAAACGGCCGCGAGCGCATCATGAAGGGCTCTATTAACCCCAATGTAGCGTTGACGCGTGCGCACGCTGGGCACAGCGACGCTAATTTGGCCAAACGCGAGCAATTTATAGCCTGACGCCAGGCGCGACGAGTGCAACCAGCGTCCGCCGGCATGGACCGACGACAACCGCGCGAAATGTGAGATGCTGTATTTCACGCCGATGTGTAACCCAGGCAACACTGTGTCTTTCTCTATTCGTGTAGAAGGGACGCCGGACGCGCTGAAATGCGCATGCGTCAAATCAACGCAGCGCAGCGCGCGCCTGCGATTATACGGCAAGACCGGCGCCTGGCGTGGCGACGGCGGCATGACGCGACGAAATGAACGCCGGCGAGCACGCGCACCGCGTCACGTCAAAATGTATTGACGCCTTGACTGTGGCATGTAGTCATGTTCTCACATGACACCCATCTCATGATAATCACGCCCCGCCACGGTGGTCTAGTGGCTAAGGTACTCGGCTGCTGACCCGCAGGTCGCGGGATCAAATCCCGGCTGTGGCGGCTGCATTTCCGATGGAGGCGGAAATGTTGTAGGCCCGTGTACTCAGATTTGGGTGCACGTTAAAGAACCCCAGGTGGTCAAAATTTCCGGAGCCCTCCACTACGGCGTCTCTCATAATCAAATGGTGGTTTTGGGACGTTAAACCCCACAAATTAATCAATCATCTCATGATTATCACCTTTGCACCAGTCACATACCGTCGTCATCCATTGGCGTCACCTAATACCGAATTTGGCATATGTGAAGACTAGCGAAACGGCCGCGAGTATATCATCAGTGAGGCATGTAGTGATGTCGTTACATGACACGCATGTCGTGATTATCATGTTCGTATGTGTCATTTACTTATGTCGTCGTTTCGCGTCACGTATTACCGAGTTTGGTGCATGTGAAGCTAGCGAAACGGCCGTGAGCGCATCATGAGCGTAGCATGTAGTCATGTTGTTGCATGACACGCCCCTTATGTTTATCATGTTTGCACCAGTATCATACCTTCGTCATCCGTTCACGTCCCGTAATACCAAGTTTGGTATAGTACTCGGCTGCTGACCCGTAGGTCGCGGGTTCGATTCCCGGCTGCGGCGGCTGCATTTCCGATGGAGGCGGAAATGTTGTAGGCCCGTGTACTCAGATTTGGGTGCACGTTAAAGAACCCCAGGTGGTCAAAATTTCCGGAGCCCTCCACTACGGCGTCTCTCATAATCAAATGGTGGTTTTGGGACGTTAAACCCCACAAATCAATCAATCAATCAACCAAGTTTGGTATAAGTGAAGCTAGCGAAACGGCCACCAGCGCATCTTGAGCGTGGCATGTAATCATGTTGTTACATGACACGCATCTCATGATTATGATGTTTGCACCAGTCACAAACCTTCATCATCCATTCACGTACTGTAATACCAAATTTGGTATACGTGACACTAGCGAAACGGCCGCGATCGCATCCTGAACGTGGCATGTAGTCATGTTGTTACATGACCCGCATGCCATGATTTTCGAGTTAGGGTCTGTCGCTTGTCTTCGGCATGCAATCATGCCATACCATACCAATTTTGCAACATACCATGTGAACAAAACCACCGCCAGAGCTACAGGACCATGAAATGTGAATCATGACATTCATGACGTACATGTAATGATTTTCATTTTATGACTAGTCAAATATGTTCTCCATACAGTTATGTTATGCCATACCAAGTTGGGTATTGATACCATTATCGAAACGGCCAACAAAACAAAACCACCGTCAGATCTACAGGACCATGAAATGTGAATCTTGACATTCATGACATACATGTCATGGTTTTCATTTTATGACTAGTCAAATATGTTCTCCATACAGTCATGTTATGCCATACCAAGTTGGGTATCGATACCATTATCGAAACGGCCAGGAGAGCTAAAAGTCGTAGGCGGCTAGATAGATAGATAGATAGATAGATAGATAGATAGATAGATAGATAGATAGATAGATAGATAGATAGACATGCTCAAAGTCGCCGAAGTTCGCTAAGAAATGCTTCGCATTCAATAGACAGAAGCAGTCAAAGTCACCGAAGTTCACTGAGAAATGCTTCGCATTTAAAAGCGCTTTTAGGTATGACAGACTTCATTTCAATGTTGCCAGCGGTAAGTACCATTCCTTTAACTCTGAAGGTAATTTAGTGGCTTGTACTGATTCTTTTGGGGACGAAGCTCCTTATGGTCTAGGGCAGCCCATCCTTCCGGCGAAGCGATCACAGCATATCCACAGACAGACAGGCAGACAGAGAGACAGACGGACGGACGGACGGACGGACGTTCCGCCCCACTCCGTGGATATGGTGTGATTGTTGTGATTTCCCATGTCACTTTTTTTCCATACACCACAGCCCCTGTGTTGAGCCTAATGCTTGTCGCCTTCCGCAATGCAATTGAGCGAAGTGGGGAAACAATAAGGGTTAGCTTCACAGGCATCATGTGCAGTTTAACACCAGAAGTCGTTGAATGCCATCGTTTATTTCATCGTTCAAAACGCGCTGCACGAATTAAATTTCGCCGTGTGCTTCTGACCCCTTTTTCTTCAAAACGCCAGAGATTGCTTTAAAAGTTAAAAAAAAATGACAGCATATCCACGAATTGAATGATGATGAGTGGGCGAAGCCTCCGTTAGTCCGTCTGCGCCTCCGTCGATCCGTTCGTTCTTGCTTCCATCCGTCCGTGCGTCTGTAAATCCGTTGTGCATCCGTCTGTGCGTCTATTCGTCCGTTCGCGCATCCATCTGTTTTTTGATGCATCTGTATGCCCGTACGTCCAATCGTTCGTGCATCTATCCATGCATCTATCCGTGCTTTCATCCATGCGTCCGTCCATGCGCCAGTCAGTGTCTGCCTGCGTCCATTGATCTGTTCGTCATCTGTCTGTCGGTCCGTCTATTCGTCTGTTCTTGCATCCGTCTGTTTGTTTATGCATCTGTATGCCCGTACGTCCATTCGTTCGTGCATCCAGCCATGCGTCCATCCATGCTTTCATCCATGCGTCCGTCCATGCGCCAGTCAGTGCCTGCCTGCGTCCATTAATCTATCCGTCATCTGTCTGTCGGTCCGCCCGTCTTTCCGTCTGTCTGCCTGTCTTTCCCTCCATGCGTGTGTTCATCCGTCCGTTTAGTGAATACTCCAAGTACCGTCATCTCGCATCTTTTCATCATATTGCCACATTTCTTTCTCAAGCTTTGTTATCGCCCCATTACACTACGTTCAGCGCAAGGCGCGCGTACGATGTTCCAGAGGCTTCGAAGTTCTATTGATCGTTTCGGTAAGACTATGCCCACTTCATGCACATTACAGATTTTTCGGAAGCGTACGTCAGCGCTAGCGATAACGCTAGAATATTTGATGGCAAGGATTTATATGCCGACACGCTTCGTCGCTTGCCAGTGGATCGACAGCCGATGCTCTGCTCACCGCTGTTAGTGCCAGTGTCCTGGTGTGCGCTCGCTGTCTTTGCCCCACCGCAGTGGTCTAGTGGCTAAGGTACTCGGCTGCTGAGCCGCAGGTCGCGGGATCGAATCCCGGCTGTGGTGACTGCATTACCAATGGAGGCGAAAATGTTGTAGGCGCGTGTGCTCAGATTTGGGCGCACGTTAAAGAACCCTAGGTGGTCTAAATTTGCGGAGCCCTCCACTTCGGCGACTCTCATAATCATATGGTGTTTTGGGACGTTAGGCCCCACATATCAATCATCAAGGTGACTTTCTTTTCACGTGGCCAGGCCCGAATAAACAGTTTAATATTCGACCTGCAGTCTGCTCCCTGTGTCCACGTCACGACCCTGTGACATCTGGTGGAGGTGCTTGCTATCCATGTACCGAACGCCCCCCTTCAGTCGAGAGCAATGCCCAACCGTGAGGCACACATCCAGCCAACCTTGACCTGCGAGCAAGCCGCCGACAACAGGGGCTACATCCACAGTACGGGGCTCTACTCGATAATACTCGCAAGACGAAGGCCACCAACACTACTGCGACCACTATGACAGCCCTTGTTTTGACACCCCCCATGGTCGTAATGGAGCAGCCAAAAGAGCCATCGATCTTCCACGGATACTCATTTAAAGAACCTGAAACCTGGCTGGAAACGTACGACCGAGTGGCCGCCCTGAACCACTGCGGCTCCGAAAAAAAGTTGCACCGCGTTTTCTTCTACCTGGAAGACGCGGCGGGTACCTATTATGAGATTCTAGAGTCTGCAGTGCGATCCTGGGATCTTTTTCGTGGAGCATTCCTGGAAACGTTCACGATTGTCGCTCGCGAAGAAAGACCCGCTGCTTTGCTTAAAACCCGGGTGCAGCTACCCAACGAAAATGTCACCATCTTCACAAAAGTGGTGACGAAACTATTTCGGCACGCCGATCCTACCATGGCTAAGGACAAAAACCTCCGCTTCCTCATGCAGGGCGTGAAACAAGAGTTGTTTGCTGGACTCGTTCGCAACCCACCCAAGACGGTTCCTCACCGAGGCCTCTACAATCGAGAAGGCACTTGAGATGCGCACAAGGCAGTATGACCGCCCCTCTTCAACCTCCAGCTACGCCGAAGCACATGCCCTCAGCACGGACGACCTGCACGAGACCATCCGATAGATCGTGCAAGAAGAGCTATGGAAACTGTGGCCTTTGTTGCAGCCCCAAATGGATTTGACTGCCGACACCATCCGTGAAGAAGTTCGGGAATCACTAGGAATATTCGAAGCTCTGCAGACTCAGCCGCAAACAATGAGCTACACTGCTGCAACCCGGCGCTACGCTCCCCCTTCACTCCCACGTCAAAGGCCACACTTTCACAGTTTCGTCGCCAGCTACCGTCGCCGCCGACGCCATACCGTCCGTCTGCTGGACGACGCAACGCTCCGAGAAAAACTGACGTGTGGCGGGCCGCCGACGAACGACCTCTCTGCTACCACTGCCGCTGCCAGTACCGTCATATGGGACTGCGTGGTTTTGCTGTAGATGCGCCATGTCCACAGCGGCCAAAAAGACCCCGCAACCTCCCCGGCTACCTTGCAGCAGCGCAGTGGCCACATCGAGTATCCCCTCGTTCACCGTCACCTAGCCGCTAGATTTCCTCTCACCGCCGATCGTACACTGGCTCAACCCGGGGTCGTTCTCCTTGCCCTTTTACGGGAAACTAAGGGCAGCACCCACTGGAGGTGCGGTTGCTGTACGACGAACTGCCGAAGATGCTCCGCTGAGGACGACGCCGCGACGAAACCTCAAGAACCCGCCGCAACATGAACGTTGCCCTGACATCTAAATTTTCGGGCAGGAAGACGACTTCATGACGCAACGTCGAAGCGGCGGCACAAATCGTCGTAGCCAGGATACGACGCTGCAATCTAACTACAATGTGAGGAGACGAACTAGCGACCTCGACGTCCTCATCGACGGCCACAGCATCACAGCTTTTGTCGACACCGGAGCCGACTATTCCGTCATCAGTGGGACATTCGCCGCGAAGTTAACGAAAGTTATTACAACTTGGGAAGGCCCCGAAATCCGTACAGCAGGAGGCCACCTAGTTACACCTGCAGGAACCTGCACAGCCAGAGTCACCATAACCGCCAAATTTATCCTGCAAGCTTCGTCGTGCTGCAGCATTGCTCGAACGATGTCATCTTTGGTATGGACTTCTTAAGCCTCCATGGTGCCGTCATAGACCTGAGAACAAAGTCTGTAACGCTATCTACAGAAAAAGCTCTGCCGCCACTCACTTCGTCAGGAAGGCAGACCCTGAATGTGCTGGAAGGCTAAGTCACCCTTCCTCCTCATTCCGTCGTCAGCATTTCCGTCGGCACTCCAGAATCGACACACATGCAAGGCGTCGTTGAAGGCGACCAACACCTCTTGATCAACCGCAAAATTTGCGTCGCTAGAGGAATAGCCGAGCTGCGAAGAGGAAACGCAAGAGTGATGCTCACAAACTTCAGCACGTGAGCAAAGCGAAACGTCGTGCTCACAAGGACGTGAGCAAAGGCCCGACGGTCGCCTACATCGAAGGAATACTGGAAGCCAGCAATGCTTTCACCCTCACCGATTCCGCCCAATCTACTCCGACGACTAAAACCCTTCAACCAACATTCGACGTTAATCCGAGCCTTGCAACGCATAAACAAGAGCAGCTTGAAAACCTGCTCCTGAAGTACAAGAACTACTTTTCGTCGTCATCGAGCATTCGAGAGCCCCTGTCCCGAAACATCGAATCCTAATAGAAGAAAATGCCAGGCCACTCCATAAGAGTCCGTACAGAGTTTCGACGCGAGAACGCGAAGCCATAAAGAAACAAGTCAACGAAATGCTCCGCGACGACATCATCCAGCCTTCAAAGTGTCCATGGGTGTCACCAGTGGTGTGAGTGAAGAAAAAGAATGGAACACTACGCCTCTGCGTTGACTATCGCCGACTGAACAAGATAACTAAAGAGGACGTTTGGCCTCTCACCCGAATAGACGATGCCCTTGATCGGCAACACAGCGTCAAATTTTCTTCATCGGTGTACCTCAAGACAGGCTATTGGCAGATTGATGTAGATGAGAGAGACCGAGAAAAAATTGTGTTTATAACACCAGACAACCTTTTCCAGTTGAACTCAATGCCCTTCGGTCTTTGCTCTGCTCCTGCGACTTTTCAACGCGTTATGGACGCAGTGTTGGCAGGATTCAAGTGGCAGACTTGTCTCGTTTACTTGGATGACGTTGTCGTGTTATTCTCAAGCTTCGACGAGCACTTTCGGCGTCTTGAAGCTGTACTTCAAGCTATTAAGACTCCCGAACTCACCCTGCAGCCAGAAAAGTGCCGCTTCTCATACGAGGAACTTTTGTTCTTGAGCAACGTGATAAGGCAGTCCGTAGTAGGATCTGATCTGCAGAAGAAAGCCGCCATCGATGCATTTCCGCCGCCCGCTGACAAAGCCGTGCGTTAATTTCTCGGCCTGTGCACCTATTACAGGCGCTTCGCCAGAAACTTTGTCCGCATCCCCAAGCCTATCACTAATTTTAGGACAACTGACGTCGATTTCAAGTGGGAAACCCCACAGGAGAAAGCATTTGAGGATCTAAAACGACGTCTGCAGATGCCTCCAATACTCGCGCATTTCGACGAAAGTGCCGAAACAGAAGTGCACACTGGCCCAAGCAGCGTAGGACTAAGCGCCAGCCTTGTGCAGAGAACTGATACACTGGAAAGGGTTATTAGTTACGCTAGCTGGTCACTATCTAAAGCAGAAAGCAGTTATTCCGCAACAGAAAAGGAGTGCCTTGCCATCATTAGGGTGACGTCAAAGTTTTCTTCTTATCTCTACAGCCGGCCATTAAAAGTTGTGAGCGACCACCACGCCTTGTGTTGGCTAGCTAACTTAAAGGACTCTTCAGGTCGCCTTGCCCGATGCAAACTGAGACTTCAAGAATACGACATTACCGTCATTTACAAGTCCGGCAGAAAACACTCTAACACCGACTGCCTGTCTCGAGCCCCCATCGACCCACCACCGCCCGAAGACCTGAATCACGACTGCTTCTTGGGAATGATAACTGCTGATGACGTCGCTAAACGTCAGCGGGCTGACCCGGAACTTAGGAGCCTAAACGAATACTTCGAGGGCAGAAGCTCTGTTGTTCCGAAGGTATTCAAACGGGCACTTACGTCGTTTTCGTTGTGAAACAGCCTTCTCCGAAAGAAGAACTTCTCGCCGCTTCGAGCCAAGTACCTTCTTGTGGTACTTTCAGCGCTGGTACCAGACCTCCTCCATACCCTGCACGATGATCCAATGGCAGGATAACTTGGTGTTTCCGGCACGCTCGCGAGGATATAAGAAAGGTATCACTGGCCGTGTATTACCGCCGACGTCACTCGTTACGCGAGGACATGCCGAGACTGTCAACGACGCAAATACAGCTACAAGGCCAGCAGGTTTTCTTCAGCCGATCGAACACCCTCGCCGACCGTTCCAACGAATCGGGATGGACCTACTGGTGCCGTTTCCTACATCAAATTCAGGAAACAAACGAATCGTCGTAGCTATTGACTACTTCACCCACTACGCCGAAACAAAGGCCCTACCCAAAGGTAGCGCCTAAGTGGTAGCAGAGTTCTTCGTTGAGAACTTCGTCCTTCGTCATGGCGTCCCAGAGGTTGTCCTCACCGATAGAGGTACTGTCTTTACTGCTGGTTTGACTCAAGCGATATTGAGACACAGCCAGACAAGCCACCGCCGCAACACCGCCTACCACCCACAGACAAATCGTCTCACCGAGGGGCTAAACAAGACAATCGCTGACATGCTGGACCTATAAGTCGACGTTGAACACAAGACGTGGGAGGCCATCCTTCCGTACGTGGCATTCACGGACAACACGGCCGTGCAGGAGACGACGCAGACGCAACCGAACAAGTTGGTGAACGGAAGGAAGCCGGCAACGACGCTCAACGCAATGCTACCTAACATTGCTGAGGAAAAAAGCTCGACGTTAACCTTTATCTTCAGCGCACTGAAGAAGCTCGTCAACTTGCTCGCCTCAGCATCACGAATCAGCAGACTACCGTTACAATCTTCGGCGACGCTCCGTGGAATACCAGCCCGGTGAAGGTGTTTGGGTATACGCCGACGTGGACTCGGTGAAAAGCTTCTGCGACGCTTCTTCATACCGTACAGGGTGGTTAGACGTCTCGACCCACTCGATTCGGAGTTTGTTTTCAACGGCAACACGAACTCTCAACGTCAACGACGTTGATCGCGACCAGAAGTCATCCATGTCGCACGCCTTAAGCCATTTCCAGCGCGTTAACGAACTGTAAAAGTGTATTTTCTTGTTGTATTATTGCTGTATCGTAATTTATTGCTTTCACTTTCTTGCAATATTGTTGTACTTTGATCTTCTGTTACAGCATCGGGACGATGCCTTTTTAAGAGGGGGGGGGGGTGCAGTGCCGCGTTCCTTTCTCAACTTTGTTATCACCCCGTTACACTACGTTCAGTGCAAACCGCGCCTACGAATGTTAGAGAGGCTTCGAAGCTGCAGATCGTTTTGGTAAGATTACGCCCACTTCGGGCACATTACAGATTTTTTTGAAGCCTACGTCACCGATAGTGATAACGCTAGAATATTCGATGGCAAGGGGTTTAAATTCCGATACGCTTCGCCGCTTGCCAGTTGATTGACAGCCGACGCTCTGTTCGCCGCTGTCAGTGCCAGCGTCCTGGTGTAAGCTGACTTTCTTTTTGCATGGCCACAAGGTCGGCCCGAATAAACAGTTTAAGGAGGAGGAGGATTGAAAGGGGAAGGACAGGGAGGTAAGCCAGTAAATAGTTTAATATTCCACCTGCAGTCTGCGCCCTTCGTCAATGCCACGACCACATGACAATGCGTTCATCATATAGAAAAATCGCCATCAAGCAAACATTCCAAGGACTAAACGAGAGGTGGCTACCTACTACTATTACTACTACTACTACTACTACTACTACTACTACTACTACTACTACTACTGCTGCTGCTGCTGCTGCTCCTACAGCATCGCGGACGCACGACCCTTCGCATAAGGAGCTTCGCCCCTAAAATGAAAGTGCCCCCTAGCGTAAGTATAAGATTTTTTTTTTGCTTGTTCATCATAAAACTATACGGGCGTCATCTGTGTTATAACATCTGCATGATTTATTTCAACGAGAACTATATCACCTAGAGGTGAATCCTAGAACGAAGCGGCTACGTACCTCATACATGGGAGGTGGCCGACCCACGCCTTAAGGAGCTTTTTCCCTAATATAACAGCGTATCTTCGGACTGAATAATGATGAGAGGGTGAAGCGTCCCTCAGTCCGTTCGCTCTCCCGTCCATCCATCCGTGCGCCCATCCATCCGTTCATCCATTCGTCTGTGCTTCCATCTATCTGTCCGACCGTGCGTGCAATTGTCCGTAGTCCACCCATGCGTCCGTTCGTTTATCCATCCATCCTTCCATATGCTTGTCTGTCTTTCCGTTCGTCCGTGCGTCCTATTATGATGGTACCTGGAGTGATTGATTGATTGATATGTGGGGTTTAACGTCCCAAAACCACTATATGATTATGAGAGACGCCGTAGTGGAGGGCTCCGGAAATTTAGACCACCTGGGGTTCTTTAACGTGCACCCAAATCTGAGCACACGGGCCTGCAACATTTCCGCCTCCATCGGAAATGCAGCCGCCGCAGCCGGGATTCGAACCCGCGCCCTACGGGTCAGCAGCCGAGTACCTTAGCCACTAGACCACCGCGGCGGGGCTGGTACCTGGAGTGTTCACTCCAAGTACCGCCATCTCTCGTCTTTTCATCATATATTCGCCATATAGAAGTAGCGCCGCCCGGCGCACAATTCAAGGACCGAGCGAGCAGTGGCTAGTTTCTACTACTATTACGACGACAACTACTACTACATACATCGCGGACGCACGAGCCACAGCATAAGGAGCTTGGCCCTAAAAAAATGGCAGACCCCACGTAAAGTGGGAATGGATTATATGCGAAGAACGAATGAGAAAGGTTAATATGTCACTTCAAAATGAGCTCAACATTACGTGGCAGACGTAAATTATGTGGTACATGACTTTCATGTCATGATTATCATTTTTGGACGTGTCATTTACTTTCGTCATCTATTAACGTCACCTGATACCAACCTTGGTATAAATGGAGCTAGCAAAACCGACGCGAGCGTGCTTTGACCGCAGCATGTAGTCATGTTTTACATGAAATTCATGTCGTGATTATCATATTTGGACGTGTCATTCACATTCATCGTCCATTCACGTCAGGTAATACCAAAATTGGTATATGAAGAACTAGTGAAATGGCCGCGAGAACACTATGAGCGTATCAAGTAGTCATGTTTTCTATGAAACGCATATCCCGATCATGAGGTTTGGACGTGTCACTTATCTTCGTCCATTCACTTCACGTCATACCAAATTTGGTACCCCAAGCTGTACCCCAAGCTTGACGGGCTGCTGTTGGCTTGATGCGAGCGTACCTTCAAAACTATTCGTTCGACCTAAGAACCTCGACGCACCGGAAGATCACTAGCACTGAATGATCACCAATTTCATTTCTCTGGAGACTTGTTAAATGCGAAGCATTTCATAGCGAGCTTCGGCGACTTTGAGTCTATCTATCTATCTATCTATCTATCTATCTATCTATCTATCTATCTATCTATCTATCTATCTATCTATCTATCTATCTATCTATCTATCTATCTATCTATCTATCTATCTATCTATCTATCTATCTATCTATCTATCTATCTATCTATCTATCTATCTATCTATCTATCTATCTATCTATCTATCTATCTATCTATCTATCTATCTATCTATCTATCTATCTATCTATCTATCTATCTATCTATCTATCTATCTATCGATCTGTGTGTCTCTCTTTGTGTCTGTGTGTCTGTCTGTAGGTGTGATTGCGTGCGTGTCTGTCTATTCGTATGTGTGTGGTCTGTGTGTTTGTATGTGTGTAGTCTTTGTGTGTGTATGTGTGTGTGTCTGTGTGTGTGTGCGTGCGTGCGTCTTTGTGTCTGTCTCTTTAGGTGTAAACCAAAATGAGTATAGGGGGGATGAAATAATGTCCAGTTGGAAATAGTGTTTTCGTAATTATCTTTAAATACATGTTTCCTTTTGTCTCAATGGTTCTAACACAAACACTTCAATATTCTGTCAGCACGTAGGAGCATTTCAGTAACTGTGTTAATATGAATAGAAGCAACATAACAGAGACCTGAAGCTTCCCAGAAAAACTCTCTGTCCTTTCACCCCCCCCCCCCCCCCGCCTTCCTCTGAAAAAGAAGAATATACGTTCCGTGAGGTAAAAAATTCAGAGTAATAAACTCAACGTTAAACTATCGAACACAACGCCACAAATAGAGACCCACTGTTCAATATCCAAGATGTGCGTCGCATTATTGGCCGACATAAGTGCTTGTAGTGACTGGCCGGATTACGTCATGCAACTTTTCAAATGGTGCGTTCCATTTGTTTCTTTGTAAAACGTGCTTTTCTGCAAGAGTGCTGTGTTAGCCGGCAGAGTACAGTTGCACAGAAAAGTTAGGAGCCAAGTCTGTCGAATCGTTGCTCGTACAAGAGCACGTACGTGACCGCAAAATGCACTTGTTCTTGTTATTTGGTGAAGAGCAAAATAAAGCAATAACTAAATATAGTGAAGTTGACACTTTCTTGATTCGATATACGTGATGTAGAAACTGCGTACAACGTAGTTGCCGCTTCTCGCTCTAGTATGTAATTTTTTCTATATCAATAATGCTAAAGGGCCCGCAAATCTGCAGTACTTGTCTTCGTTGTATATATACGCTTGAACATAAGCGCTCATTGCTTGTGAGAAGCTCGCTTTTGTTCGAAACTATCATCACCAGTTACACAATAAATAAACTGTCGGGCATTATTTATTCAGTAATACACAGAAACAGGTACAAAAAAACAGAGATAGGGAAGAGCAGTTCTCCGAATTCTCCTCGCTTCAATGTTTATTTCCCTACAGATAACTGCATCCCCTCACAGAATATTCTCCATTGTTCCGCAACAAGAGGCACAATGCTGTAGCTCTGTTATATTCGAATACGAGGAAATCATGTGCTACGTTCAGCTGGCCAAACATTTGTTCTGAAAACGAACTAAACCTGTAGGCAAGCTGAGAAAGTTTTTGATGCGAACATCGAAAAGAGATCAAAAGAGTGGAGTGATGGAGGAGGCATGTGTACGCCACACGGTGGTACCAGCGCACCAGACGCTAATTGTGACGGAGGGAAAGTCGTATGCATGATGTAAGAACAATGCAAACAAGAGTGCCGGGCTCAGTGTGGGTGCTGGTGGTTGGGAGCGCAAAGTAAGCTTTCGTCGGCATTGCGTGAATGCGTTGCCAAAGAGGAGCAGCGTCGCTAATCCCTGAGGAATGGGGGACCTCTTTTCCATAAGGTAAGATGAGCGGGCGTTTCTGTGTATGCCTCCTAAAACACCTGTTGATCCACTGCCGTAACATCTGCCATTAGCCTTTTGGGTTATATATATTCACTTCTATTAGCTGTTATTTCCCACGTAGTGAATTCTTCGCGCAGAAGCTAAGTTACTCGCTTTTGCAAGTCATAGTATGATCTGGCTTGTGCAAGAGCTTAAATGTCTACGTGGTATCTACGTTGAAGTTACCGAATACAAAACCATAGATAAGAATAAAAAGAGAGCTTTGTTTTCTAGCGACAATTTGTAGGACCAAAACAAGAATACTTACTTACGAGTACTTTTGTCAGGGCAATTTGTTACGATGTCTTTTCAAGTTGTAATCACCTTGAAATACACATAAAATAACATGCATGCGCAGAAGCAGCGCTGACGGACGACATAGAGGATGAAGCGTTGAATACCGGTATTGTGTGCGCATGTTTTTTTTTATATCTGATTCTGCCATGCTGAATAAGGATCACATCTTGATAGCTTTGTGAATTAAAAACTTCTAAAGTGACTGCGGTCGAGCGTTCATATAGAGCATATCGGTGCAGACGAGATGGTCACACGTAGTAAAATTTTCAACAAAAGTTACACTGCGGTACAAAGTTATAGGCACACTAAAACACGTCTACTTAAAGCCGTTTTTTTATACGCACTCGCACGTGCTGAAACCTTCTGTGGCATTACATACGAGCACGCACGCCCAGACGTATTTCCTGCAGCATCCTTGTACTGACTTCCCAGTGTTCTCATTCGCAGAATATTAGCGAGCGTTCACGAAGCTCTAGCGCACTAAAGTTGCTTGTTACAATAATGCGGCAACGCTGAGCTTGTCCAACAGATTCCAAGGATAAAACTGCGTATGTCGAACAATTTGAAATGTAGACGATCAATGTTAGGCCACGGATTCTATTAGACAAGGTGCGCAAAATCTCCAGCCGAAAATCTGCACAAGAAAGCGTCAGCACTAACGTTTAGTAATGAAAGAGTTTTATAATAGGGCCCTTTTCGTCGCAGGCCCAGGGGTCAGAGGTTCAACTCCCAGGGGGGGGGGGGGGGCAATAGAGTTTTTTACAATAATATCTAGAGTGAAATCTGGCGCAAGTGCCTATGGGGGCTCCTTCAGCGCGCAAACCTTTACTTCCCATAATTCCCACGGGAATTATGGGAAGTAAAGGAATTATGGGAAGTAAAGAACGGAGAACTCCAGGCCATTGCGCTTTCTTGCCACCTGGATGTCGAGAGCGGGCAGGCAGTGGTCGCTTTCATACTCGACCTTGTTAGCGTGTTGCTTCAGTCGCTTTCAAAACGACTGAAGCAACACGCCAACGATGTGCGGAAGTTCTACAAAGAGCGAAGCGCAGTCGCCGAACATGCTGAGACGTTGGATCACAAAACAAATTTCGAAGTGACGGCCATCCTTGAAAGCGAGCCGAACTGGAGGAGAAGGTTGTTACTCGAGCCGTGGCACATACAGAGGACAGCCCATAATATCTACCACTCTCTCGGAATCCTTTCCCCAGTGTAATTACACGGATCGTGCTCCACGGCGAAACGAGAGAGAGAGGTGGGGGGGGGTCATGAGCCACCCCGCGAGTGCTTAGAAGACGACGCTGCCACGTAGCTTCCGCAGTCACCCCTGAGGAACAAACCAAGTCGGTTCCCGAACGTCAGGTTTCTTCAAAACTTTTGGTTGGAGTCTAAATCATCTCCCAACACTGCGTCTCCCTCTTTTAGTCACGGAGGGACGCAAGATGCACTAAAACGCACATGCGTCAAAGCAAGGCGTCACGGCACGCACCTGCCAGTATATGGCAGGACCGGCGCCTGGCGTGGCAACGCCCGCGTTACGCGACGAAATGAACACAGGCAAGCTTGGCACCGCGTCACGTCGAAATGTATTGGTGCCTTGACTGTGGCAAGTAGTCATAATCTCACATGACACGCATCTCATGATTATCAAGTTTGGACCAGGCACATACATTCGTCATCCATTGGCGTCACGTAATACCAAATTTGGAATTTGTTAAGCTAGCGAAACGGCCGCGAGCGCGTCATCAGTGTGCCATGTAGTCATGTTGTGACATAACACGCATGTCAAGATTAACATGTTTCGATGTGTCATTTGCCTATGTTGTCCATTCGCATCGCGTAATACCGAGTTTGGTACATGTGACTCAACTGAAACGGCCACGAGCGGATCATGGGCGTAGCACGTAGTCATGTTGTTACATGACACACATTTCATGTGTATCATGTTTGCACCAGTCACATAGTTTCGTCATCCATTCACGTACGGTAATAGCAAATTTGGTTTAAGTGACGCTAGTGAAATGGCCACGAGCTCATCATGAGCGTGGCATGTGAACTATAGTCATGTTGTTACATGACACGCATATCCAGATTTTCATGTCAGGGTCTGTCGCTTGTGTTAGCCATGCAATCATGCCATACCATACCAGTAATGCAATATGCCATGTTAACAAAACCACCGCCTGCAGGACCCTAAAACGTAAGTCATGACATTCGCGACATACATGTCATGATTTCATGATATGACTAGTGAGATAAGTTCTTCATACAGTCATGTTATACCTTACCAAGTTTGGTATCGATACTATTATCGAAACGGTCAGGAGAGTTAAAAGTCGTAGGCAGCTAGATAGACAGATAGACAGATAGATAAGAATTTATGCAAAATTCGTTCCGTTAAACGAGCTTCTCAAGAGCAAACACTTCACTTGAATGAGCTTGATCTGTGGACCCGGGCTCATTTTTGAGATTAATTCAATGAAGTTTCGTACTTTGTTGCATGGCATGGCGTAGCCGATGCGTGCCCCCTTATCACATACGTTGGCATCTTTACAAAATCACTTGTGCATAAAGTCACCATGCGGAATATGAAAATAAGCCACGTGTGCTGCATCACCTGTGCAGAGATAACGTATTCGGATATTGTTTCGAGTTGTCGACCTAAATCGTAAAACACAGAGTACGACGAAGGTGTAATGGCTGATGTAGGTTGAAATCCTCTATTTCTTGCAAATGTTGCAGAATATATTAGAACTGTGTGGGACTTTGAGTCACAGCAACAAGCTATGCCAGAGGCAGTGCACAGAAACCTAGACGTTTTGAACAGCTTTGTTTTGTATTTTTTCCAGTGTAAAGACACTAGTCTTCGTCCTTCTTTGGGCAGTACGTCTATCTTCGCTTTTGCCTAGATTTTGTACGTAGTTGTACAGAAAAGTGCACGTTAAAATATCACAAGGGGTCTAAATTACCGAAAACGCCTCACCGCGCTGCGCCTCACTATCAATTCGTGGTTTTGTCAGGTAAAAACTCCAAATATGGTACATACCGTATGTACAAGAAAAAAAAGAAGGAAAGAAGGTAAGAAAAGTAAAAGTAAAAACCCATGCCAGTGTCATTCAGAGGAACATCACTGGTGTAGCTATAAATGATTACACGACTGCTCAACAAAGAAAAAGCGAGTTCTAAAATATTCCGCTGCTTTTATTCCATCCTAGTCAGGGTCTAGTTTTGGCACACTTGATGTCTGGAGGAACTATGCTAGGAAATATAGGTCAGCTGCCAGCTCTTGGGTTCCAGAAGAATCCAGACGAATGAGCGAAGCAACTCCCACAGATATTCTTTAATAAAATGAAGCCTTACAATGTGATAACTTTTTATTGTGAAGAAAATTCTACTGAAGCCTCGTACAATGTCACAACTACGTTGAGAGCATCTTTCACTTGTTATGAAACACGCTATCCTACCTTCTTCTCTCTTTCCCTGCCCTTCCAATCCTTGAACTTCATCGTTCCGTGTTACCCCGCCCCACTTCTGAAGCTCAGTCAGCCCGACCATTGAACTGAACTTTTCACTGTGAACTATATTCCTAGCGCATCTACGTGTTCCCTCAAGCTTTTTTGGACTCGCCTTCGTTATACTAAAGCGGTGCGAGTCGCTGGTGCACCCGAGAAAATCTTGTCCTACGAAAATGCGATCGGATTTAATATTGCTTGCCCAGCGATATGAATTAGGCTCCCAAATGACCAGAAGGTTCCGTTAAAGATGGAAAAAAGTCTAGAACTAAGAAGTCCCGACAATATCAGTAGTGCCGACCCTCGGCCGAATGCTCGACGGCTGTTTTTTTTTTCTTAGAAGCCCTTGCTCAGCGCGTGCATTAGATATTCTTTTAGCAGACTAAGATCCTGGCTCTCTGCAAACCGGTGTTTTATAGCGAAGCTAAAATAACATCCTTCTTTCCACTTTCCACTTCAACTGTCTTGCTGTTCACTTCTTTTATCATGAGCTATGTCACTGGACACCTTTCTCTCGTGAGCCTAAACCTCTGCTGATGCTCGTCCGCCTCCTTCTAATGAAGACTTTACGGGCTTCGCTCGAAGAGGCGCATTATTACTCTCTGGCATATCACCGCCCACATACTGTTTTTCTTCATTATCCATTTCCTTGTACGCCGTTTGGTTAATTTTTCTGTTTCTCTTTACCTTTTGCTTCACACTGCATTTGGCCATTGGTATTTCCTGATAGTTACGGCCTTTAACAACTAACGGCAGGTTGTTATCCGATTGAAAATATGCGTGATGAGCTCGAGTAAAAAACGAGAAAGAAAACATGGGTCCGCTCATGAGAGAAAGCTTTCATTAACACCAACTTCTTGTGTGATCTTGGAGTCATCACTCCGCCCCTTCTTCTAGGGAGATTCTTGGGTGCTTGCATGATTTTGCACTATATGCGTATTCAGCGGGCAAATAATGCACGAAGTGTACAAGATGTCAACACTAACGTCACGACAACCACAGGCTGCATTTAATAATATACTACAACTATTTCTCAATGACTGCACTTTAATGAAATGGATGAAGCCTTTGAGGCGAAGTCTGCATACGAAAGTTTGAACGAAACCACGTTGCTCCTTCAGTACTTCATAGCGGTACTCTAGCCGAGTGCCTAATCCATTATTGACATTACATGTTTAAAGCGGCATTATTATCGTCAATGTCTAAGGCCTCAGTATTCTTCTCGCCTTTTCTTATTCACCTGTACGTGGGTACGCTGGAGAACATATTATCCCGAACCAACCTACGTGCCGTACTCTACTAAACTCTCTCTTTTCAACTTTTTTATGAATGACTAAAATGCTTAACACTCAGTGGATGGCTGCTCATCTGCAAGAACCTAAGGGTTCGTAGCAATGGTCGTTTGTGCGTCTGCACGTTCGTGTAGTTGCCAACAACTGCGCAGAAATACCAGATATGATCAAGAAAGAAGTTGTGTTACAAACGCAGCACAACTTTAGTCGTGTAACATTTGATTTCAACATATTAACCACTGTAGTTGAGAAGTGGAACTCCCAACCCCACCAGACAGACTGTCGAATGTTTACATTGAAATGGAACTCAGTATCAGTTCCATCGATGGTGTTGCAATACCAGTGATGTCATTGTTTGAACGATACCTCAACATCGGTAACAGCCCCAGAAAATTTAACTTGACCAGATAATTCAAAATTTTATGAATGTGGCCATTCGCTTCGAGTCACACGCTTGATGTTTGGTTATTTCGTTCGAAATAGGGAATAGCTGGAGTCTCAGAAGATATCATTAGGGAAACACGTATACGGGTGAACTGTGTGCAATAATTTAGGGCAAAATAGTTTAAAAAAAGAATGCCCAATGGGTGAGCTTTCATTAATTATGACGAAAATCTCTTTCTTTTGTTGAAACTACGGCAAAGCTGCGTGAAACAGTGCGTTCTGTTTTTACGTATTTGTTCTGTATGACTTCTTGAGCAGGAAGAAGAGGAGAAAAAATAGAAGGTTAAAGAAGCGCATGGCCAGACTTGCTTAAAAGCACGCAGCACTGATATCCCCGATGACCCCCCTATTCCGTTGCGTGTTAGTTTGCATCTCTGGTTTTGTAGGGACGTTTGCCTGCTGCGTTAGCTTGTTTCTTCAATAACACGATGCTGTAGCATGCTCCTAAATGGCTACTGGCATTGCTGCCATGCTCATCGAGTTAGGGGAGGCTTGAAAGTCCCCACATGAATAAGTTGCAACTCTGGCTGCCATAATTATTTTCGAACTGCGCTAACAAAAAAACAATACCAGCACTCTAGCTTTCTTTCTGGCACGTACATATTTAACACTAACTGGTTTTAAGACTTACTGAAGCTTTTAGGAGCCATTTCAACATTCGCTTAACAGAAACGTGGCTTTCGCCAAAAAGACTTGTTTAGATACTCACAAAAAATAATAAAAACTGGTACATGTAATCTCGACAGGAAGAACAACACAGCTGCAAGGTGGTGGTTGAATATGTTCCAGTATACAGCTCTAACAGAAAAAATAGCTACAATACATCATTGCGATGATGAATTAGGAGAACGTAGTTGACAAAACTGTCGTTCGTTCATTTATTGCTTCAATGGGATATATCTGCTTGAAAGAACACTAACATACGCATTTCAATTGGAGTGCTGCATCGCATGCTGCACAAAATTCACTTAATGCACTTCGAGGAACGTTCGTTCACATAAGCCACCTGTTGTAGACAGGCAATGTTGAACTCAGTTCACTACAATATCATCGTTTATAGACTACAGCACGAACGCAAGAATTGTATTGCTCCACCGCTTTGCCTGGGGAATGAAAAGCTGCAAAAAGGGCTATCGACAAGTCTGTGCCATTGCTTGTATGCACGCATGTCGTGTCACCCTAAAACCACACTGTTGTTTCTGAGTATATATAGCGCACAGCACACCCTGCATGCGTAGGCAGCATTACACGGAATTTGGTCATCGGTTTTTGCGAATTAAAAATTTCTCATGAGGCAATGCGACAATGACCGAAAGCACAATGAATTTGCACTGACGTAGAGGTGTGGATAACACCAATTCATGAACTGAATTCTTAATAGATAATAAGCACTGAAGAAAAGCATTTTATTAAGAAGTGACCTTTCCACTTGGCTAAGGGGATTGTGAAAGCTGCAAGGGGAGCTTCGAGACCCTGAAGAGTATTCAATAAGATAATGAAAATTCGCACAAACAAAGTTATGTAAACCTGTGCCTATGGAAACACAGCAGTACCTTTTTATGAATGTTAAGCATCGAAAAGTGTACAAAGAATAAAGAACCTCTGAGCAAAACGGAAAATGGCCCAATGTTGAATTAAGGCCACTTCGTCTGTTTTCCAAAATGAGAAAGAGAGGCTATTAGGAGCGCTCTCCTGAAGCCAAATTAGTGTCTAATTAAATCAAGCCGACTATTCGCGATAAGTGCCAGAGACGGCGGGATATTAAAGCTCACCGCAATAACTTGATAGCAAAGTGGAAAACAACTGACGCACGTCCCCCTCGTACGAGCCAACACACCGTAAATGTAAGGCATATGACATGCACAAGAATTTTATAAGTTCTATGCTAAAGCTCATTTGAAGGGACATAAAAAACAGAAGGAGCGTATTGGAACCTTTCATGACCCTAGGTGTAATATAATGAATTCATTATTACGAGAAGAAAGTGTGAAGTGGTGTGAGCAAAGCAAGGGCAGTTGAGTGGATGCTTTTTTATTTGTTGGTATATAAAAATGCACTACTGAGAGTAGTGCACGAAGCAGTGATATAAACCAAAAGGCGCGACAAAAAAGTAAAAAAAAGTGTGCAAGCTGTCCCGAAGGCCCATAGTTCATCCCCTAATTGCAGAATTTCACGCTTCTCGTTTCCCCTTTGCGTTGTTTGTGCCAATTTGTTCTATTGGCGTGCTTTTTATTTGTATTTCTACAAAACAGAGTGGAACAAATTCAGGACAGATAGCTTCCGATTCATCTGCATGACACAGCAAAGTCCATTGTTGGAATTTCAACAATAAAATGGGGCGTACTTGGCTGGGAGCCACCATGTCACTGGATTCGGTCCAATTACTCTGGTATGGTTATTTTAACTTCAACGACCTCGGGGATGAAATGAACGCCAAGTTATAGGAACAGAAATTTTAGAATAGCTTGGTCCGTATCAATATACAGAACCTCTGTATTGAGCTCAACTGTTTCGAACAAGTGAACCTGGCAACATGCAACATGACTTGTGCACTGCTACCTCTACCAGTTCGCGACGCTTTCGACTAAAGCAAAAGCATACTGTCGCTCTATTCAGCTCTTCTACCGCAGTGAATATCTCTGCGTATCTCTCGTTGCAAAACATGGAATCATATAACGACATGTGTGCACCTTTCAGACGGATTGGTTGTTCCCGTCTGTGGCATTGCCCACATTGGCCAACAACCTTCTGCCACGTTGAAGAAATTACTTACTGTCAACTAAACACAAACTGAAAGTAAATGTCCTCCTTTCACAACTTTTCCATTCCCAAATAGCAAGACATGAAGATCAGTGCCGTGAAGTTTAGGCGTTATTGTTTATAAGGAGGAAATAGGAGATGGGGTAAAGTTTGAACAACACGTGACAATAGTACCTGCTAGAGTGATGAGCAGCAGCGCTATAACCAGCATTGTAGGTACCGCGGCTCTTTATGACATGACATTATATGTACAATACTTAGACCTTTATTGCTTGCAGACTGAAGTGTACACTCTATTATTTTAAGTCTATGACGTGCACAGCACTGCCATATTCTCTCATTGGAAATATAGAAACTCTATAGCGGTTATACGCAGAGTCCCCATACAAGCAAAGGAATGCCGAAATGTGCACGAAATGTGTAGCCCAATTCGTTCACATTGAGTTCAATGAGCGAAGACGCACTTTTCCAATGACAGCCCTTGGCGTTGCACGTTGGACGCTGTAAAGAAGGACTCCAATGGTAAATGAAAGCAACCTCCAAGAGGCGTATTTCTAGTGACATTCTAATTTCCCTGGCAATGCGAGGCAAAGCGTAATACTGCTGCCACGTTTACCGTATACTTACTATCACGTTGAAACAGTCAATGTAAAGGTTTCAGATGTGCTTATTTTGTAAATAATCAAAATAAATACAGGAATAAATTGATATGCTCATTTCGTAATTATTCAAAAGAAATACAGAAAATATTTTATACTCTTTTGTCAGCTTATTTTTTGGATCTTCTTCAACTTAGGAAGCACGAAGAGATGGTAACTAATGTTTATGAATATTCAAACTGCGACAAGAAGCGATGCTGACTCAGGTATCGCCAATTTCACAGTATCTTACTGAGTCACACTACGTCTTACGCAATATTTTCTTCCAATTACGGTACGCTCATTGCAAACTTTAGTGCGCTAATCTATATTGTTTGAGCCCGAACAGATATATCTAAACCCCGAGCAATATATTTCCTAAGAATCGGGACGTTATATTATAAGCTGCGTTTAACACTCGAAAGGTCATGATACGATTAACGATGATGCTGTAGCGAAGAATTCTGGAAATTTTAGCTTCTGTTATTTCTTTTAAACTGCACCTAAATCTAAATAAAAAACCGTTAGCTTGTCGCCTCCATTCAAATGTGGCTACCGTGGCCGGGATTTCATACCACGACCTTCCTGTAAGCAGTCGATCACCATGTGCACTAGACTATACGGCCAAGGTTGGAATATATGACTTATTAAATCCAAACATGTGCCCTGAAGAAATCTTCTGGAGAATTCAGCATACCAACAATACATTTCGAACAGACTTGCTAATATTCATATCGCATGACAAAATGCACTAAATTTATGGTCCAAGACAGTGCAAATTTCCATAATAGTCATATATTTAAGGAAAAGTGCTCCTACCCTAGAGGCGGAAGAGAGAAGGACAAGAGAACAGTTCTTACATCAGTTCTACTTGGATGACGAATAGTATCAAATCTCAGCATCACACTAACTAGCGAAAACGCACTATGACAAGGCAGCGCCAAATAACAGCGAGACATTTCAAACGGTTCGAGATTCAAACGGTTCGAGTTGACCTGTGACAGAAGCAATGCCAGACTAACTCTAACAAAAAACTGTGATCTAGTCTGTGAGCCCTTAAGACCTTTTTTTACTGGCTGTTCTTTTTAACCTATTTTTCCACCCAATTAGTAAAACTTTCTTTGCATGCCAAAAAGCTCCAACTATGAAGAAAGGAAAATAAATGGGGAATAGTCAGGCACAAAACACACTGCAGTTACTTCCCGTCAGTGCTCGCACAGACAAAAAGCCGAAAGTGCATCAGGTAGAAAACAAGATAAAACAAGTCCTTGAGGGGGCTGCACTCAAGTGGAATTCTCATCTGGAATTAGGCGTGAGCAGCTTTGGTTGCGAGTCACCTACTACTCCTCCGGCCTTTGTTTTAAGTTTTTTAGTTATTCTTCATCTAGGTTCCGAAGTCCCAGGCTTCGCGTAAACTTTTCTCACTTTTTCACTTAGAAAGTAGTGTCATGATCCATTGCAATTCGCCACCTTCCGACTCGCTGGAAGAAAGTCAAGAATATCAAAGCGAACAATGAGCTCTGAAAGTCAAGCTCCTGCTCAGAACACTCGTTTATTTATTTATTTATATATTTATTTATTTATTTTCATACCTCAAGGGCCTCCTAGAAGGAGGCATTACATGAGGGGTGGTACAAGTGACAGACTAGAACAAAAAACGAGGATAGGGGTGAGGGGGAGGTGTGCTACAAACAAAACTATATACAAGACCGTTACAACAATAAATGAGTGAAGAAGCATAAAAAAAACTACATGGCCGGACACGCTACACGTTCTACATTGGGACCAATGTAGAACGTGTAGAAAGAGTTTCATGAGTTTAAACTCATGAAACTCTTTACACATGCAAAGGAGGAAACGGTAAATTACAGCAACTATGGGGCTCCAAGTCAGCCTGGTCGTAAAATACGAGAACAAATAGTTGAGACCTAGACGCGAGAATGGCAAAGGTAAAGAAGGAAGTGCGTTTGTCTTTGTGAGCGAGTGAGAGCTCACGCTTTCGCTTCATGCAACATAAAATAGTAGCAGTATACAATAATGCAAACTCATCGCAATATTTCCGGGCGCGATTGCTCAGTTACCAGGGTTTCAATGAGCTTGTTGGGAAATAATTTGAAGAGCTTTGAAGCAACGCCGAAGAACACCTGCACAAGAAACGGCATATAATGACAATGTACGGCGGGATTTTCCTCCTGGACACAAAGACGCTCCTAGCACGCCCAATGAGCTAACGAAATACTTTTATTTAGAGAGAAGGCTCTTCCTGCCACCTCATACCAAGCTAAACAGACCGCAGGCGGTCACGCTCATCCTCCTGCAAACCAACTTTTACCCTAGTCCTGCGTTCATTAATAGTATATATCCGGAAATTTACATGAATATTTCTTGCGCGGCTTGTGGTGAGGTGGCTACTTTGCTTCACGTGCTCTGAGGGGGCGGATCGCGGGGCCCGACGTTCAACAGGAAAATGGAGGACACCCTCCTGCGAAGTCCCGTCTTCGAAGACTGAATTCTGGCCGTCCAGCGTGCCCGTAATCGAGCCGGTAGGCTAGACCTGTTGGTTCAGTGATGAGATTATCCGGGCGCACGTTTCGTCACGCTTTGCCAGACCAAATAAAAACTCACTCACTCACTCACTCACTCACTCACTCACTCACTCACTCACTCACTCACTCACTCACTCCGCTCACTATGCAAAACTGAATTATGTTTCAAAAGCAGACGGCTTATACACCTCAATCGGTATGGTTTTAAAAATAAGCATTTTGTTGTTAGCAACGCTGTGTGGTGTCCCTATGTGCCTTCTATATAAGTGTGCTGTTTTGCGCTACACGGAAGCTATTCAGATGCTTCAGCATTGTATGTAAAGGACGACGAGGTGGCCGTGATTTTTATATTCCTGTGCCCCTGCCGTCCACAATTCAATCGCTTCTGCCATGGTGTAGCCGTTACAAAGCTGGGCAGATAACGATGGCCACAACTTCAATCCTAACAATGATAGTCACATCTCGATGAATATGAAAAAGCTACAGTTATACGTATAAGTGCTAAATCAGTGCACGGTAAAGAACACCAGATGTTCAAAGTTTGCGTAGCCGTTCACTAACTTATAGTTGTATCGTTTTTCTTGGCACAAAACACATTAAATATTTTAATTAATAATAATGTCAATCAGAAAGTGCGGGCTAATCATTATGAAGTGTGGATGCTTGTTACAAGCTGCCACTCTAGCGTCGCAAGCGCGAAGTCGGCGACGGGAATGACAGCAGGTTGGTTCGTTCCGTACGCAAGCAGAGACAGTGAAGAGATCAGAGACGTGGGAAAACAAAACAAACTTTATTCTAGTGATATTGCAGCACACGGTATCTAGTACAACACTTCAATACAACTAACGAAATACATCAACACTTGATACAACAAGAAATACATATAAAGAAACAATAAATCAGCTTACGAGAGAGAACTATTACAAACTACACAAACTAACCTCAATAGAACTACGGAGTAGAAAGTTCGAAGATATAAACAGGTGAAGGCATACGTGTGATGACCGGCAGCGTTGCGTCCCCGACGATCGGATGCGAGAAGTCGCAGAGAGTTCTGGCACGACTGCGATGTCAGCGGTGTTGCAACGCTGGTGGCTCCGGGTGGCTAGTGCTTGCAGGTGACTTCGAGCAGGTTGAGCTAACTCGAGGCGAAGTCCCGATGTCTACGTTGCAGACGTTAATATCGCGTCCCAACTAGACGAACGGCTAAGTTTAGGTGGCCAGCCGATACAGAGCCACACTAAAAACTTCTAGAAGAGATGCTTGTTGATCTGTTTCTACACCATGTTGGTCAGCGACTAGTCTGCCTAGCAGGGCAAACTCCTGCGCTTAAATCCCCTTCCTTGGGGATTTAAGCGCTCTCTTCCTCGCTCTCTTCCTTGGGGACAAGAGACCTCTACATGGGTCTAATTATGCGCGTTTAATTGATGGAAACTCCGCCTTAAAATATATTGACCCCACCCCTTTTTAATTAAGAGAGGGCCCTCAACTAGCGAGAGTGACAACCTGTTGGGATGTTGTCATACGGCTTGGCCACCATAGGTTTTCCCTCGCTTTTCCCCGTGGGAATGGTCAAACCGTTTGGCTCTCAGCCGGTGCGTCTCGTAGTCTAATCCTTGTTCGGGGTACATCGCGGCCTTCTACGACCTTGCAGACGCCGCCGTAGTTACAAAAGGATCAACCGTCGGCGGCGACATTCTAAGAAAAGCACCCCATTCTGCACTTCTCGGCTCCCTTTCATGCGCCCGCCGTTCCCACGGTCAGTGGGGAAGTACGGCGCCCGTTAATTGCCGTGACGCGGGGTCGCCAAAATTGGCCGTCCGTGACGTTGCACCCCACTTTCAGAATGTTATTTATAACATTTGTTCACGCGGAGGGGAATTTTTCGACAACAAGGAACAAAGCACCACCAACAAGGGAGATATGAGGACTGTCCCTCTCATACACAACATAAATAGGCAGAGTGCATCAAAGTAACAACAAAAGGGAAGAAACAATTGCTAGAGTACCAACTTCAGTTACACGCAACAATATCAATGCGCCATACGAACAAGAAAAAGAAATAGCCGTGTACGGCAGCCATCAATACAGAATACACTGCACGAATGTATACTACGAAACAAAACGGAACAGGTGCGCTCCTCTACTGTAGTGAAATCTTTCAATGTGCATTACAACATGTAAAAACAACCAATGCACCAAGCAAAAAGAAAATACTCAAAATACACTTTCTCCAGCTTACAGCTGTCCCTCACTTCAATCGACCACGCGGCAGTCGCGGTCTTGCCGGAATTCGAGAACTTCCGAGGCAACGACGCGTATGTGCTACCAGTTGAACGACACGGTCACGCATCATTCGCGATTTCAGGCGACTTCGGTCAATCTGGCGGAGGGGACTCGGGCGATGCGTAGGACAGAGTGGCCATGCTTTCTTTGGGCTAGCTCCCGTGTGGTGTTTAGCTATTGTGGCCTTTCTTCTAGGACCCCTTCGACAATCCTGTCCCCGCAAAGCCTTAAATCTCCAGCGTACATTCCGTCGCGAGGATGCGCGCTGTGGCCTACCCTTTCGCACTGGCGCCTTACTTCCCGCCACAAAGGCCTCTTCGCTGAACTGGCCGATGAGCTACCCTCTTTTCGTTCTCCCCGAGGCTTGCTTCCTCCTTTTTTTCCTTCGCTTTGTCGCGTGCGTACCCTTCACTCCTCTACGGCGACGTCTGCGACCGACTTTTCCTGCACCGTTAGGAAATCGGCCTCGGGTTGCGTCATCGGCAGTTTTACAGCTCAAGGGCACAGCATTAATCATGGTGTTAATAGAACGGGAAGTCTGGCCCTTTTCAGGTGATTTTATTTGCGAACCAGCGTTCTTTCTACTTTTGGTCCGGCTCCTCGCACGCATGCAAACCGGCTTTCAAGCCGATGCAGAACTCCTGGTCTTACTTGCTACGCTGAAAGAATTTGTGCCTTTTTCCCGCGTAGTACCCTTTTTCTCTCGCGCGGCTTTCCGACGTCTCTTGCATCTGCGCCGCTTCTTGCGACTCCTTTCCGAGCTTCCCGATCGCAACTCCAGCTCGTCAACCCTCGCACACCTTGCGTCAGCTGTCGAATCCATGCAGTCTAAATAATTTTCTAAAAAATCATCTCTTTCGCACTCTAGACTGGTGGAAAGCTCAACACACTCAAGAACAGTGCTGCAGTTTTCCTTCACACAATCTACCTCGAATGGGTGGGAGCTGTCGGCAACTGTACTGTTATTCTCACCCTCTGCTTTGGCTGCTGCTCCTGAGCTTTCTCCGGTTTCCTTGCCTACTACCACATTGTTTGCAAGTTCCACCGGCGCGACAACCTCAGTTGAGGCCTGTACCAGCCTGTCTACAGTATTTTATCTGTTGTGCTAGCATCTAACTGGCACAGCACCTCGTCGTACATGCTCTGGTCTTTGTCGGCCTCTATACTCAGAGCAGCACCTTTCGCAGCTCTCAAATTTGGTTCGTCTTCGAACCTGCTGCGCTCTTCACACGTGCTAGCCTTCTCTATAGCTCTGGACTGCACCTCACTCGTTTGAATATCGTACTTCCCTTTAGCTACACTTACGGATGACTGAATTTCCGTCCCATTGCCTCGTTTTCCTGTTCCAATTATTCGATCACCAAGTCGCGTGTTCGATCACGCTCTTTTCTATCCCTTACTTCCTTTTCTTCTCTTTCTTTTCTCTTTTTTTCTGAAATCTCAACCGCGTTTTCAATCTCCTCCTCACTGGCTTTTTGCGAGATCAGCTTCACACTGTTACTCTCACTGAGGCGAATCTTTAATTGCAGTAACAGCACTTCCCATTCTCCGGCTTCCCTTGCCGCTTCTGGTTCTTTCACCCTTTCGTCGCGTTCTCTCTTCCTTTCTTCGCGTTCTCTCTCCATTTCTTCGCGTTCTCTTTCTTTCTTCGCGTTCTCTCTCTCTTTCTTCGCGTTTCTTTTCCTTTCTTAACGTTCTCTTTCCTTTTCTTCATGCTCTCTCTCCCTTTCTTTTTTTCTTTCGTCCCGAGCCCGTGCCCGCTCTTCTCTGGCTAACGCCCGCGCATGTTCCTGCTGCTCCTTAACCCATTGTCTCAGTACGGCGCCCTCGAGGCCTAACTGCTTACCGTGCGCGATCCACTTATCAAAATCCGTACACTCCATACTGCAAACTGTCACTATAATGCCACTATACAAACAGCGCAATCATATGCAGGGTGCAACTGCTTCAACTGTGCGGCTCTATCACCATGCTGTCCACACGGTTCTCGTTCACCCCTCACTGTCTTACTCTTGTACGGAACGTCCTAGTCGCGAACGCCAGTTTTGTTACAAGCTGCCACTCAGGCGTCGCCAGCGCGAAGTCGGTGACGGGAATGCCAGCAGGTTGGTTCGTTCCGTACGCAAGCAGAGACAGTGAAGAGATCAGAGACGCGGGAACACAAAACAAACTTTACTCTAGTGATATTGCAGCACACGGGATCTAGTGCAACACTTCAATACAACTAACAAAATACATCAACACTTGATACAACAAAAAAATACATATAAAGAAACAACAAATCAGCTTACGAGAGAGAACTATTACAAACTACACAAACTAACAACAATAGAACTACGTAGTAGAAAGTTCGAACATATAAACAGGTGAAGGCATACATGTGATGACCGGCAGCGTTGCGTCCCCGACAATCGGATGCGAGAAGTCGAAGAGAGTTCTGGCACGACTGCGATGTCGGCGGCGTTGCAACGCTGGTGGCTCCGGGAGTCTCAGTGCTTGCAGGTGACTTCGAGCAGGTTGAGCTAACTCGAGGCGAAGTCCCGATGTCTACGTTGCAGACGTTAATATCACGTCAGAACTAGACGAACGGCTAAGTTTGAGTGGCCAGCCGATACAGAGCCACACTAAAAACTTCTAGAAGAGATGCTTGTTGATCTGTTTCTACACCATGTTGGTCAGCGACTAGTCTGCCTAGCAGGGCGAAATCCTGTGCTTAAATCCCCCTCGTGTCTCCTCACTCTCTTCCCTGGAGACAAGAGACCTCTACATGAGTCCAATCATGCGCGCTTAATTGATGGAAACTCCGCCTACAAAATATATTGACCCCACCCCTTTTTAATTGGGAGAGGGCCCTCAACTAGCGAGAGTGACAACCTGTTGGGTTGTTGTCATTCGGCTTGGCCACCAGAGGTTTTCCCACGCTTTTCCCCGTGGGAACGGTCAAACCGTTTGGCTCTGAGCCGGTGCGTCTCGTAGTCTAATCCTTGTTCGGGGTACATCGCGGCCTTCTACGACCTTGCAGACGCCGCCGCAGTTACAAAAGGATCAACCGTCGGCAGCGACGTTCTAAGAAGAGCACCCCATTCTGCACTTCTCGGCTCCCTTTCATGCGCCCGCCGTTCCCACGGTCAGTGGGAAAGTACGGCGCCCGTTAATTGCCGTGACGCCGGGTCGCCAAAATTGGCCGTCCATGACAACGCTCTTCGCCGCTTGTTCAATCACTATCTCTTGTTTACAAAGTGATAGTTATTGGAACGATTTTTTTTTCTGCTTGCTTAACGCAAAATGGTATGTGTTGTGGGTCACAGCATGACATTTTGTTGTCAAGTTTAGTGCACCTTCAGGATTACCTTTCTTGGTCTTTTGTGTGGTTGACATCATTAAAAATTGGGGGACCCTTTAGCTTCGCCTTTAAGAGTTGAACGCGATAGCAAAATCCAGACCCAAGTGCACCCTTCAACCACTAAGCGCATACATATTTATATGTTTTTTCACATACACACGCACGTACACAAACACGCACACAGTAGATTGGACCAGCGCGTGCTATTATTGACGAATGGGCTCGTTTTCGTTTGACACCTGTCAAAGAAAATGCGCTAAAAGGCCTCTGATACGCTTTTTCAAGTAACCATGGAATGAATTCACTATAAGAGCTTATTGCCTCACAAATTTAACGCCGCCAATATTTTAAAGATCCGTTAAGTGTGAGTGGAGTTGTAAAGGTTCGTCACATGCTGCAATTGCATTATCTCCTCTCTCGTCCCGACGAAAGCGCTTGAAGTTAAGCAGGGAGGGGTGGCAGGGCAAAGAAACTACCACGCCTCATGACCTTGAGCACTTTTTTTTCCTTTGAATGCGTAGCTTTTTCAGTGAGATCAAACGCACACGCGTGGACAAGTAGCGGCCTCTGGCGGCTATCTCGGTAACTTAATGTTTCGGTCACAGACGCACAGATTATTTTTCGCTTACAACCAACGGGGCCGGCGCATGCGGCGGGTTTCCCGTGACACGAGCTTTTTAACACTATCGCGTTATTATTGCATTAATAGGCAGTTAGTTCGGTGAAGCGCCATTAAGATGACTCCACATCTTTCGGCCCTATTCACGCCTTCTTAGGGCAGCTAAGTGTCTTCATTACTTTGAAGCATGTATTCATTTCTGTTTCTTTTACAAGTACAATGACAAGCACAAGCCGCGAGCACAAGCGGCTTGTGCTTGTCATTGAGTGTTTCTTTACTTTGTGTATGTATTAGTTGCGGCCAAATTATGTCATTAAGTCAAAATGTAGCGTGAGGAACGTGAAAGAGTATGCTATACGGTCCCTTCCAGAAACAGCATAGTCCCCATTGCTAACAAAGGTAAACCCGAGCTTAAGCGTGCTTTTATTAAATAATGAATGGTCGTGTCCTAGTGTTTCCACAAGCTATTCGTCTATGTTAAAACCAGCTGCATATGTCGGCAAAGATGCCGCAACTTTCCTGAAATGTTTCAATCTAGGCGGGTGTTGTAGCTGCCGCCACCTTGTCAAGACTGCTGCTAAGTAAGCTATGATTAGCTCAGAAAGACGTGATGGCTAGCGTACCCGGTAAGTTGAAGAATTCTATATTTTTGTAGTGGATCTTGACAATGTTCACAATAGCTCTCCTACCCCTCCTTCGCAAGTGCCAATTCTAGCAGATGCTGAAAAAAAAAAAAAACTAGCTGAACGCACGCCTGTGTCCAGAACTTTTCTCTTTAGCAAACAAAATAGGAAGCGAAAATGAAATAGGACTCATAGAATGGACTTACAGCCTGGGCTTCTTTATGACCCGCCTCCTATTTTAGGTGTCGTCCTGGGACTTGCCTTTGCACTCCCACAACATCCCAACTTTTGTACGAACATGTTTCAAAAGAGATACGAAGCTACAGCTTGACGACTTCCAGTCAGTGGGACAGGGACTGTTTGCAGCGAGAATAACGTCCCAGAAATCAGTCCAGGGCTGTTGGTCTTCTACATCAGTGAGGAGATAAGATATGCGCCAGCTGCCGCCAATACGTATACCGGGGTGACGCACGAAACCACCTGAAATCGATCGGCATCGCTCGTATACCTTTCGCAATCGAACCCGGCGGTGCAGTCGATACGTAGCGCTTGTCGCGACCACTAATACCGTTCGTCGGCTGACGACCATGTGGATCTCCGCTGCACGCACACACGCCTCCGACATGACAGAGACGCACCTGAGCCACTCGTATAGTACACAGCGCGCTTCTTTCTTACTCCACGCCCTTCTCGTCCAATCTGTTCGCAAAGAAAGCGAGTGCCGACGGACCACGCATGGTCGCTTCTTGTGATCAAGCGAGCCGCCACCGCCGGCCTCACGCACATCTTTTCGGGCACGTTTGCCTGAATCGACCGGAGGAGAACGGCAGAAGTATGGTGCAGTACGAGTACGCGTTGTTTTCTTTTCCTGCGGTACTGTACGTAAATGTGTACCTGAACGCTGACTCGTAAACAGGCTTGTTACAATTTTGTACGGGCGGTGATGTGAAAAATGTTCTTTCAGCTATAAAAGAAAAACAATTAAATCTCACTGTTCCCTGATTAACACACTCATGGAAGGCGCACGGAAACGCAGCTTTGCTCGCAATCTCTGTATTTCTTTTTCTGTCAGACTATTGTGTTGCGCCTTACCGCACACGACGACTGTCTTCGCACAGTGTATGAAAAATCACTCCAAAAAACAGTCATGGAAAAAAAAAGATAAATGGCATAACACTCTGAATAACGACAGTATAAATATTGCTTCATTGCAATGCTCTTATGCTTGCATGTTTTCAAGCTCCGACAAACTCCGTGAATAAAATAACCCGAACTACCACGTTATGTTTTCAGTAGGGCTTCTTTAATTGATTGATATGTGGGGTTTAACGTCCCAAAACCACCATATGATTATGAGAAACGCCGTAGTGAAGGGCTCCGGAAATTTCGACCACTTGGGGTTCTTCAACGTGCACCGAAATCTGAGCACACGGGCCTACAACATTTCCGCCTCCAGCGGAAATGCAGCCGCCGCAGCCGGGATTTGAACCCGCGCCCTGTGGGTCAGCAGCCGAGTACCTTAGCCACTAGACCACCACGGCGGGGCTTAGGGCTTCTTTATAATATTTATTTTGGAAGTGTAAATTTCTACGGCAGCAAAACAGTGAAGTGTTAACAGTGGAGCTGAATTACATTACAAAAGCAATGCTTACACGGCTCACCGGGCACGGCTATGGCAATAGTTTTTTTCTCTGCAATATCTACTCAATAAACGTTTTCAAACTACATGACACGACCTAGTCACTAGATCCGTCATTTTTTTTTGTATTGCTCCATAGCAGAAGTAACACGCGTGCTCTCTCAAACATCGACACTTGCCGATAACATCTAGAAAAATCTTCGCATGATATGCGCTTCGTTAGTGGTTCTTGCTTTCCGTTACTTTGTGACCATAAAGAGCTAGAACGAGGTAAGAAACGGCATTCTTGTGCCGCAGTCTTCCTCCACTGCTAAAAGATTCGATGTCAGCATTCCTGCTGACCCGTGACCCAGGAAAAAACACAACAAAAAGTTGCTTCGTCAATTGCGACAAAAGGAGCCAACAAAAAAATGAAGAAGATAGAAAAAACCAGGTGGCGAATCACGAAGGTTCTGCGAAACGTATGGGCGAAAACAAGAGCTCCGTAGTCTACGCGCCAGCCCCGCCGGTCTCCCGCTGCGCACAGAACGAGAACTTATGATCCGGAGAGAGGTCGGGGTTTGATGTGTTTTGTCTAATTTTTTTTTCAATATCAACACCAAACCTGGAGGGACACTTCATTTATAAATATTGAGGCGCCACCTCTGTAAGGGGAGACTGAAAGAGGAAACTGAGAAAAAATAATACAAAAAAGCAAGGAGGCAGACTGCATCAAGTATGCTACCTTGGACAAAAGAGCAGGGATCACGAGGGCAAAAATAGTGGTGTGGAATAGGGTGCAAACAAGCACTATTATTAATCTGGTTGCCATAAGGAGACGGAAACGAAACTGTACAGGTGTTGCTTGGTTCGTGCACTACTCGTCACGGTGGTCAAGTGACTAAGGCACCCGGCTGCCGACCCGCAGGTCGCGGGATTGAATTCCAGCTTCGGGGGCTGCATTCTCGATGAAGGCGAAACTATTTGAGGTCCGTGTGCTTAGATTTAGGCACACGTTAACAAACTAAAGGTGATCGAAATTTCTGGAGCCTTTCACTACGGTGTCTCTCATAATCATATGGTGGTTTTGGGACGTTAATCCCCGGCAAATATTATTATTATGGTTGTTGCACTATATACGCAACGCATACGACTCATCTATTAAAGATGAACAGTTCGTGTGACGAAGAAAACGCTTGCAGGGTCAAAAAATGATTAGCAAATTGTTCTTTTCGTAGTCTTAAGGAAAATGTAAGGTACCATCACTAAGCCAATTATATCACACCCGCGAGGGTGAGTTGGGTCTTTTTCACCTTTGAAGCATGCATAAGCACTCTTGTATGACCACGCACTCAAATCTACCTAATGATGTCTCTAAATGGTAAATATTGGATGCCACTTTTGTCTAGGACTAGATTCAAGGTTAGGTGCTTTTCAACTATTATAGTTGGTAAAAACCTGTGTCTGAGAAATCCATGCGGTCAGCCACTCAGCACAAGAAAAAAAACACAAAAATAATAATAACAAGTATACGTTTTTTTGTGTGTGTTTCATGGTGCAATAATTATACAATGTACATCCTCCTTCAACCGAACTCTCCTTGCCCCTCTCCCAAAAAAGAAAAAGTAATTCGGAGGATCCAACGCATTGGTCGAGCCGATTCTTCTATGCCAAGCAGTCAGCGAGTAAATGCCGCTGCTGTTGCCGCAATCTGAACCAAAGTGAGCGAACGTCATTATAAAATTGGGGGACCATTATGCTTTGTCTTTAGGAGTTGCACAAAATCGCCATAGCTGCTTGCACCCTCCCCCCCACACACGAGCTCATTTAGGTTATCGTGTTACTACATATGCCGTATGAGTTGCCTACGAAATATCTCAGAACCGTCGTCATACCTTGTGAAAAAACATACTAAACAAATGGTGCGACGGAACTCAAGGCCTTGTAGTGGGGCTCTGGAATGGGAGACCGTCCCAATTTCGCCTTAATTCTCTCCAGCAGAACAAATCTCTACTACTACTACTATTTGTTTTACGTATTTACGTAAAACAAATCCTATGAAAATTTTAGCCAAGCCTAGAAATTCTTTTCGAAAGGGGGGTGGGTGCATTTGTTCAATGCTACGAAGAACATCCTTTTCATTATCTACATTCTTAGTGGAACACCCAAATTCATCCGAATTTCAGGAGAGGTGGGGAAGCTAGGGTAACTTTCCTGAATACGGGCCTGACTTCAGCATACATTTCCTTACTATACGAACTTCTGTGCTACGCTGCCGTGGAACGGCTCCTCGACAAGTTATTTCGAAAGAAATATTATAGAGAAATTCTATGGCGTAAATGTTATTGTAGTGTTACCACGGTGTCTTCAGCTATTAAAATCAATTGAAGTAGCGATATATGTACCACGTGCATGGTAAATAAAAACATTGCCTTTCGATTCGCTTTTGGTGTCCTTCAGTCTAACAGAAGAAACTGAAGAGAAAAGATGAAAGCAGAAAATGTTTGTTGGAACTGCTCCCTAATAACCTCGAACTGATTGATGTCCCAGATATCCTCCTCATGCTAACGCAACCCGATGGCGGTGCTTCCGGGGACGAAACGTCACACCCGATTTTTCCTCTTCCGGCATCTTACCTCTCGCTAGATCTCATTGGCCAGTGCGTCCGTTTAATGAAGGCTCCTGATGAAGACACCAGGAGCCTTCATTTCCTGTTTACCCGATGAAGACATCAGGTAAACAAAAACCTTTAAAACAAGGTAGAGTGCTATGGTGCAAAACGTGCGATTTATTAGCTTTTTATTGTGATGGGGGTCATTATTTATCACAGGTTGAAAAACCAAACAAGCAAAAGGTGTCAGAAAGACGGCAATACTTGAACGACTGCCGAAATAAATATTGATAAATTTGAGATATAAGGTTACCGTATTAACAAACTCAGCCGCAATCAATTCGCTCGTGCTTGTGTGGGCTTCAAGAATGAACAAATTCATCTACAACATTAGCTGAATCCACCGGAACTGCTTGTAGCTAATACTTTATTAGCTGCAAAGCAGCTCTATGACTATCCCTCGGAACACCCCCACTGCACATGCTCATGCTCGCGTCTCGTGCCAGCCCAGCAATACACCTGCAAAACTGTCGCTTCCCTCCCCCCCTCTTTCACCTTTGCCATGCCGACGCGGGCAGCGCCTGCTAATTAAAAGATGGCAGCATACCCACGGGGTGAATAATGGAGAGTGGGGCGAAGCATCCGTCCGTACATTCGTTCTTGCTTCCTTCCATCCATGCGTCCCTCTGAGTGAACGTCCGTGCATCCATCCGCCCATCCGTGCGTGCGTATGTTCGCGCATCCGCACTTACATCCGTGCGTCCGTCCCTGCGTTCGTCCATGCATCCGCCCCTGCGTCGTTAATGCGTCCATCCGTCCGTGCAGCCAGCCGCGCGTCCATCGATGCCTCTGTCTGTGTGTCCGTTCGACCATCTAATCAACACACCAAGTTACCACCATCTCGTATCTTATCATCATATATTCTGCATGTAAAACACCGCCATCCAGCAGACCTTCCAAGGACTATACGAGAGGTGGCACACGCACACTTTCTTAGGGCTTGTCCTTCGTGTCTACTTCCCACCTTTAACCACCTCGAGTTCATAGTATATACTAGTTCACTGTACTCATGGCACTGCGGCCCAACGCTCGCTAAACCTTTCTAAATCCAAAGTGGTTACGCCAAGTGAGTATAACGTAGCAACCCTTTCTTGTCAGATAGTGCTTGATGTACATGCCAATGGCAGCTAATGGAGAATGAGAGACGTCAGAATTTGGCTTTTAGTTAACGCACCCGCTGCGATTGTTTTGTTGTTCAACACCGCACAGGAGAAATTTCTCAACGGCACCACCCTGCAGGTCAAATCGTAAGGCATGTTACGTTCTTCGACGAGGGACGAACGGGTGCTGCTTTAAGGAGCTTCGCCCCTAAAGAAATGACTGCTCGCGCTGCACAAGCACTCACAGGCCTACCCGTATATGTAGGCACTAGATCGCGCTTTCAGGATTAGGTCAAAGATTGGAGGCCAAGTTTCCACGAAGACACGAAGTTGGAAGCTGGTTTTCGATTATTCGTTTGACAGTTTCGTGGACGGATGATGCGTTCTCCTTATAATATCTGTTCTAATGCCGATGTTTATGGGTGGTGGTGAAACGTTCATCAAATAAAGTAAAGACACGGTGATAAAACGACGTCTGGGACGGGAGAGTCCTATCAACGCATCCTACAAAATCAAAATCTTTGCATACACAACTCAAGTAACCGCCGAACCTCTTATGTGCATAAAACCAGCGGCAGATATTCGTGTATAGTTTCTTTGATATTGAGTGCAATGTATGGCAAATTTTCCGCCTATTTGTTCTTTTGCAAGGGTGTATACGTGAAAGCGGAGGGTTGTCTCGAAGATCACCATGCCTTGTCCCAGAGGTTGGTGCTGCTGTTCCTGGTACGCAGGTTGACGATGACGCACGCTTGGTCTTCTCTTAAGGAGTAGGAGAAGAAAAGGAATGAAAGACAGTGAGGTCAATCACGCACGCGTTAGCTTTATTCTCCGGTATGCCAATGACGCTAACGTGAAGGTACATTACGCACACAGAGACAAAGACACAACTACAGATTCATCGACGCCTACTATTGAAAGGTCACGGTATTTCGCCTGTCATGCCTAAATACTTATATTTGAACGTTATATTACCTTATATTTTACCTTCCATGCCGTTTCCTTTTTTCGAAGCTACAAGTAAGTAAAAATATACAAAAGAAGTTCAGCAGCGCGACACTTGAATCGTTGTGCGAAGACTGAGATAACAATCAGTTAATGGCATTCCCCATCTCTCTTCTCTACACTCTTTTCTCTTTCTCCGTCTGTCTATCTTTCTTTCTCTATCATTCATTATTTTCTCTCCCTCTCTATACCTTTCTCTGTCTTTCTTTGATGCTCTCTTTCACACCTTTCTTTCTATTCGTTTTTTTTTGCCGTGTCTCTCTTTCTCCTTTTTTTATGAGGTGTCTTACTCACTCCTCTTTTCGCCACCCCACATCCGTCCTACTAACCCCTATTGTTACTGTACACTCCTAAACAAGGCTACGCTGCGCTCGATTAGGCACGGGCTTCGGTAAGTTCTAAGGCCTCCACGCGACGAAACGTTTTCTCACTAGAACTTGTGTTTTTTAATGTTTTTTATCTTCTCCTTTCTTCTATTTTCTCGTCATCTCAGCGATCTAGTTTAATACTTTCCGCAGTGGAGGAATCGACGCTTTTGTTTAGGGAGTGATACAGATGAAAATGACGGCAACGATGAGAAGAACCCAAACAGAGTGCGTGCTTAAAGCCTCTCCGCCAAGTCACGGTAGAGAGGCTCGGAATATAGATTTCCCTACGTGGGAGCGGCTCTATACGTATTAGTTGACGTCCCAACAGACCTAAATAATTTTTTCCATACCATACCATACCACAGAAACTTTTACGGGTTACAACGGGGAAGCTGTTAAAATACCCCAAGCCAGTGGCAGCCTTGTTTGCCCAACTTAACGCTGGCGTAGCCCGGCTGCACATTCGATGAAAATATTTTATTTTTCTCGTTGTGGAGTGAAAGCCAGATAAAATTAAGTGCCATATCGTAGAGCGTCCGGTAATGTCTCTTCAATATTGCACGAAAAAAACAAAAACAAACCCGAGTTTGGTTCAGAACTATAGACCGAGTACGAAATCTCAAAACAGACATAACAAACAGTTCAACGAAAGGCGTTTCTTGGCTAATTGGTGCATAGATATTATCTAGGAAACCCCCAGTGACACACAAGGAGACGATAAAAATGAAGTACTAGCACATTGGTGTGCTTCTCTCCGTTGCCTCGCCTTTCGTCAGTGTTTTACGGCAAACTTTATTATAGACAATAGCAAATAGTGGTTTTTAAACTCTGACATGCACAAGTAGTGAAGTGTTGGTATTAGACACACCATGGTCGAGGACTGTTGTTTCAGCCTGGGCACCTGAAATTTTATTCACAGTGGCCGAATATCTAAATATTCCCGAGTTAATCAACAAAAACAGTGCTATTATATTTAATAGTAATCATAATATTATTTATTAGGGTTTTACAATTCAATAACACAATATAATTATGAATGGTGCCATCGTGCGAGGTTTGGAAATATTGACAGCCTGGCTTTTTTTTAGTGTGCATCGACAGCTAAGCACACGGGCATCCAGCTTATTGCCTCCTTCGAAATGTGGCCTCCTCGGCCAGCGTTTAATCTTGTCAGCTGCCGGTCAGCATGCACTATAACCAGTATTATCACAACAATGGGTGGCAGAGTTTTTTGCATTTCGCCCTGTCGCGAAAACGGTGCGACTTCAAGACCAACACCGAGAAACGAGAATCGCAGTGAACGTTTCATGCTCGTAATCGGTAGAAAGAAAAGCGAATAAGTCAGAATGACACAAAGTAAATGTTAGTGGATCGACTGCACACAATTTACTCTTCTGAATGATAAGTGCTTGTCTAGAGTAGCGCTTATAATCTACTTTGCAGACTAGCGTCTGTAACAAAAGCTATTAACCTGGTGCTCTCGCAACGAGAGAACTCACGGACTTCTGTTTCAATCTGCACTAAAAGCCTAGCTAATATAAAGGGAAAGTGAGGGGCAAAGCAGTTAATCCGGAAGGCACATGGTGACAAGCTGGCCAACTGCGAGTACAGTAATAGATTTTACACTTCTATTTTTCCTGCGAGCTGGTTGCCTTGGTTGTTAAACAGTTTCGAGTTCAACAATTAGGCATGACTGTTTGAGGGAGACAAGGCATTCCCTCGGTTATTGTTTTTTCCTAGTGATTCGCGTACAAATAGTGCGAAAACTCTCTAACACAGAAATTCGCTTGTCATCAACTCGTTTACTGCCAAAAGTACACTCAATGTTACAGTCTGTACAATGATGTGCAGCGCCGATTCTTTGTTTACAGATGCGCCTTTGCATCATCACCGCTTGCGTCGGTAATGACGCGACGCCGGTTCAACACGCTCCAAGTGTCAATAAAAAAGGAATCGTGAACTGAAAACTCTGAACTTTCTCTATAAAGGAGTATACTTACGCTGCCAGAGAGTCCTTTTAGAAGACAAAACAAGTTTGTGAAGGCAGCGGAGGACCATGCATGCCATCAGAGCAAGCGCAATGTGCCCTTCAAGGCGTGAATAAGCGCCTGTTGCGTTACCTTTTTTTTATCTAGGTAGAAGTGGAGATATACTCTGTTCAGCGTGCTGCAAACTTGTACGCTTGGTGAATGTAAACGCAGTACACTTATAACTTATGTGAGGCAATGAGCGATATAATTCTCACTCTCGGTGTTATCGTCAATAATTGGTGCAACAGCTTTTCTGTATTATATAGGTATGTAATACCAGAGAGCATCGTACAAAGCATCGAACACGTTACTTGAAGGTCGAAGGTTCGGCTCCTGCCCACGCAAGTTATCATTTCACCCACTTTTGTTTCTTCTCATTTACATTACAATTGGCCTAGTAACTTCCCCTATACCTTCCTTCGCATTATTGTCTGTTATATCTCATTAACATTGTGTAAAACACGAAAAACGAGCCCTTAAGTATACACTTGTTTTCCTTTTATATATATATATATATATATATATATATATATATATATATATATATATATATATATATATATATATATATATATATATATTTATATATATATATATATATATATATATATATATATATATATATATATATATTTCAGAACTAAATGTGAATGTGAACTAATAACTGTTGTTGTTTAGACCATGCAAGAGATTACTTGGTTTTAAACAGTTTTAGCCTCGAGCACATTGACGCATCCCTAAAATAGCAATTGCAGTCCTTTTCTTTAAAAGGCATATTTTCTCAAAATTGTACAAATATTTCGCTCTTCAAGTCATACAAGACCTTCGATTCCAAAAATAACAAATTGTCAGATAAAAATTATCTCAAGGGGTGTTAACACTGGTGGATCAAAAACAGCCAGTCAGTAAACTGCAATCACGACTGGTACTGCGCACATAGCTTCTGTGTAAGTAGGAAAGCACCAGTTAATGCGTGACGACTCTGAGAAACAGTGTGCACGCAGAAGATATCGAACCAGCGTCCCCTGTAATTACATGTTGCATGCTGCGATGTTGCCTGTGTACGTGTCGCTCAGACAACACCACGATAAATTATGCTACTGATTTGTCCCTTAATGCGGTCACGTTCTCCTCGATGTTCCGTGCTAGGTTGAGGAAACATGCGAAACGGTCGTTCTGTACAGGACTTGCTTGTCGCGTTGTTACAAATTAGTAAATAATCCATCTTCATTCGAGAGATAACTACACCGGGCTGCAATCCTAGCCTTTTTAAAATTTTTCGTTTTGTTTTTACCTTTACGACAGGTATTCAATAAAGAAAGACCCCTTCACCACTACAGCTGCTTGCAGCACATGGCTGCCCCTGTCGTTTTCGTGAGCCTTTTTTTTTAATTTTTATTTACAACAGTTTGCTCGACTTCGTTTCATTTTCTTCTCAGTATGCGTATGGCTATAGCTTTTGATTGATTTATCTGAGAGTTTAACATCACGAAAACACTATTGATTATGAGAGACACCGTAGTGAAAAGCTCCGGAAATTTCGACCACCTGGGGTTCTTTTAACATGCGCCCAAATCTGAGCACACGGACCTACAGCATTTTCACTTCCATTGAAAGTGCAGCCCCTGCAGCCGCGATCGGATCCCACGACCTGCGGGTCTGCAGCCGAATACCTTAGCCACTTGACCACCATGGCGGGGTGGCTTTAGTTTCTTACGCTACGCTGAAACAAATTTTCCGCATGAGCTGAAAGCCGTCAGAAGCGCCTTAATATATATATTATCGGTATGATGGTAGTGAGCGTTGCTCTGCGTGTAATTTCTTACGCGTGATAAGAGTGTTAAGAGATGTAAGCTATTAACATCTACGGAAACATAAAAAAGTAAGAAGGTAGTGTCTGACATTAACCTGAATGTAAGTTACAAAAGAAATTGCATGAACGGATTTTCTAGTGGGACACGCGAACAAGGTGTTCCTAATACACTCGAACGAAAGTGTTTGAGTTGTATCATTCTCTATTTTTATACCTTTTTACTTGTTCCTGGAATGACGACTAAATAAGATATTTTAATTTAGCCGTGTGACACCAAGTGTTAGAGGGGCAACATTTCGATGATGTTTTAATGGTCGAAGGCAGTGCAATAAAGCACTCAAGTAAAAATAAAGCCAAAATATTTTATATTCACGATGCGTTTTGTGAAATGTCTTAAGGCTGAAAAGGCCTTACATATATGCTGAAAGGTTATAGTTGTTATTTTTCAATAATGTTTATGTTCCAGCCTGTGCTTCCGATTACTGCATTTGTCAAGCGGACGTACGTCCATAGTTAACTCAAGGCTGTCGGGTGAATAGGGTGCTCCGGCTCAAAGTTTTGGGTCACCGTTGAATTATAAGAAATGGTGCAGGTATTTTAACAGATTGTGTAGACCTTCGTGTACCCCTTCTTGGCGTTCATACCTGACTGCCCTAAGATATTTTGCGTTTTGCGCGTCAACACCACAATATGTTTATGTGGCACCACAATAAACATCATTGAATCAACCTTGATCTTTTGGAGTTTGTATCCTGTATCTAACTTATGTTCACCAAAATTACTGCATTTCGATGCCCTTGAACTGCAGCCGCCCTGGCTGGCAAAACAACCCGTGGTATTAAACCAAAATCTAGGAATAAGTCGCACATTTAGTACGTGAACACTAGCGTCAGGAAAAGTGAGCGAATTATTTTTTTCTTTTGCGTGGTGCGTGCATTTCTGCGTGTATCTCTGTGTATGTGTGTGTGTGTGTGTGTGTGTGTGTGTGTGTTTGCGTGTGTGTGTGTGCGTGTGTATAGGTGTGTGTGTGTGTGTGTTTGTGTGTGTGTGTGTGTGTTTGCGTGTGTGTGTGTGTGTGTGTGTGCGTGTGTATAGGTGTGTGTGTGTGTGTGTGTGTTTGTGTGTGTGTGTGTGTGTGTGTGTGTGTGTGTGTGTGTGTGTGTGTAATATTAGTGCATCTGCTAGTTGAGTGTGATTGTATCGTTGTGCAGTCCCTACGTCTTTACAATAATATTCTCGTATCTTGGACTTGTGTTTCATGGCCTTAGATTACTTGCATGCGCCTTTGTGCTTGTGGCATCAATTTGGGCTTATTCCACCCACTTAAAGAATAAAAAAACTGAAATGGCTTATCAATGTATGCACCTTTCTGTTCAAGTTCCGTTTGAACCTGTCTTTATTATTTTTAAGTGAGCAACATTGCGTAATCCTTTGTTCGGCGAAATAAATGCGAAAACTTTTTGTCGATTTTAACGTGTTTTTATTGAGTGTACAGTTTAATATGAGCATATGTAATCCCTTAACTTTTTAGCATTGACCATCGCCGTTGCATCGGCCTACTTTTTTGTTTTGTGGTAGAGGTAGAGTCTTTCTATAGACTATCGAGAATATTGGAGCTCACGCTGTCTTTATGTGGCATATTGTCACGTGCTTGTCAAAAAGAAAGAAAATGGCAGTTGTGCATGTGCCATGAAGTACAAGGAAATGAATGAAAAAAAGAACTCTCTTGCGCGTTCTATTAAGAAGAACCAACCTGCTTCTGGTGTCTGAATCTCTGCGCAAGACCTCTGTTTTGACGTCGGGACACAGGTGGAGGTGCTGGAGCCTACAACCTGATGCAGAACAGCCTTGCTCAGACCCGTTCACCTAGTCCAGAGACTCAGCCCCTCATCACGACTCCAGTGCACCGATTCAGTCGGCACCTACTAGGCCTAAGTCGCGAGTCCACACCTGTTCCGCCTCTTTCCAGCATGGCAGCTCCTACGACATCCACGGTTATCCCGCCATCGCAGACCACTCTTCCCTCACAGGTAACTCTTGAACATCCTCGCGTGTGGAAGTTTTCCGTGGGGAAGAAGTCGAGGATGTCGAGGACTGGCTCGAACAGTTCGAACAGGTCGCTGCATCCAACCACTGGAGCGAACAGCACAAACTTGGCCGTGCATATTTCGCACTAGAAGATAGCGCTCGCACGTGGCATGAGAACCACGAGGCTACATTTCAATCTTGGGAAGACTTTCGTCGAAAGCTCCTCGCTACATTTTTGAACTAGGACCGACGGGATCGCGCACAGCAAGCGATTGAGGCCCGCGTGCAAAAACCCAATGAAACAGCCGCCATGTACGCAGAGGGTATGATCCGTCTGTTCCGACGAGCTGACCCTGACATGCCCGAGGCGAAGAAAGTGTGTCACCTAATGCAGGGTGTTAAAGAACAAGTGTTTGCGGGCCTCGTACGAAATCCACCTACAACTGTAGATGAATTCATAAGAGAGGCGACTGTCATCGAGCGCGCACTGCAACAACGACGCCAACACTTTGACCGCTTGCAGAACTACACGGCAGTAAGTGCTCCAGCTCAGAACACTGCCGTATGCGAAAGTTCCCTGCGACAAATGATTAGGGAAATACTGCGTGAGGAACTTCGGGCCCTCTCCGTTCCCTTTGCCCAACCACCAATCACATCTGTTGCCGAAATCGTCCGCCAGGAATTGAGGCAAGTCATTACACCACCCGCGCCAAGCCCTGAGCCACATCCAGTGAGCTACGCTGATGTGGTCCGTCGCCCTGCACCAGCATTTGTGGCACTGCCCTTCCAGCCACGACCCGCTGCCGTACCTTGGTGGCAACGGGATTCTACGAGACGACCACCAGTTCGCCGAACTGACTTGTGGCGCATGGCCGACCGTCGACCTATTTGCTACCGCTGCGGAGAACCCGGTCACATTGCCCGCTATTGCCGTAACGGGGATTCTGGGTTCGGGAACTTTTCTCGTCCCGCTTCTTTCCGCTCCGAAGACCGTCGTGCCCACAATGCCGATCAACTATCACCTGCCCAAGCAACCCCACCCCGTCGCTGGCGATCTCCATCACCTGCACGTCGCCGTGACTTCCCTCAGAGCTACGCAGACGTCACCAGAGGCCGTTCGCCTAGCCCGCGTCGGGGAAACTAACTGATGTGAACTCGGGGGGCAAGGTTGCCAATCGTCGAGACACTGAAAAGTTCCCCCAGTCATCACAAGAAGGTATGACGACAACGACGATGAATACGACGACGAATATTAATGCCGATGAAGTTGTACGTGCCGATCTGAGCGTTCTCATTGACGGACATCACGTTACAGCACTGGTTGACACTGGCGCTGACTTCTCAATCATGCGACAAGAGCTCGCCGACCACCTTAGAAAGGTCAAGACACCACGGACAGGGCCGCACGTAAGGAGTGCTGGTGGTCAGCTGATGACACCCACGGGTAAATGCACCACTAGACTTCGCATCGGGGATTCTAGTTTCGTGGCCACTTTCGTCGTGTTGCCAGACTGCTGTAAAGAGTTAATTTTTGGCATGGATATTCTTCAAGATCATGGTGCTAATATCAACATCCCTCAACGTATGGTGACGTTTTGCGCACATCCTTATGCCAACAGCAGTGAAGAACCACGCGGCCGTTTACGAATAGCTGACGATGTCACACTCCCACCTAGATCCTGCTGCCTTGTGCCGGTGTCCAGTGGGTGTCCTTGCTATAAAGTTGTGATAGCGGAGCACATAGTCGCTCTTTTGTTCACGCAAGGCATTTCCATCACGAGTGGTGTCCTGGCGCTTACTGGTGGACAGGCAGAAGTGCTCCTCACAAACTTCAGCAACGAGCGCCGTCAAATCCAGAAGGGTACCGCAATTGCCTACTACGACGATGTAGACCAAGCCGGGGATTGTTTTACCTTGCAACCAGATGACGCGGTGGTCCCCGCCTCGACAACTTTGTCGGTGGACATCTGCTCTACGCTACCGCCCTCTGATAGGAAGCGCCTGCTTGAACTTATACACCAATTCGAAGACTGCTTTTCGCGTACGTCAAAGGTCCAGCAAACACCATTGACCAAGCACCGCATCATTACTGAAGACAACACGCGACCGGTTCGGCAAAACCTCTAACGTGTGGCTCCGAAAGAACGCGAGGAGATTCAGAAGCAAGTACACAAGATGCTCGCGGATAACGTCATACAACCTTCGAAAAGTTCTTGAGCGTCCCCCGTGGTTTTGGTCAAGAAAAAAGACGGCAGCATGCGCTTCTGTATTGATTATCGCAAGTTGAACCAAGTCACGAAGAAAGACGTCTATCCACTGCCCCACATAGACGATTCACTCGATCGGCGGCGTCATGCGCGCTATTTCTCTTCAATGGACCCCCGAAGCGACTACTGGCAGATAGAAGTCGACGAGAGAGATCGTGAAAAAACGGCCTTCGTGACGCCCGACGGCCTATACGAATTTAAGGTGCTACCTTTTGGGTTGTGCTCGGAGCCAGCCACGTTTCAGCATCTTATGGACACCGTACTATCAGGCCTGAAGTGGCAAACATGCTTGGTCTATCTGGACAATGTTATTGTATTCTCGGCAACATTCGAGGAACGTCTCAGCCGTTTATTCACCGTCCTCCAAGCCATACGTTCGGCCGGCCTTACTTAAAAACCGGAAAAATGCCATTTTGGTTTTAACGAACTCAGCTTCCTAGACCACGTCGTCAGTCACGAGGGTGTTCGACCTGACCCTGCCAAAATAGACGCCGTAGCGCAATTTTCTGCACCACGCGACAAAAAGGCCGTGAGACGCTTCTTAGGGTTGTGTGTCTATTACCGGCGATTTATCGAGGACTTTTCGTCTATTGCGGCGCCATTGACACGACTCACACGCGAGGACGTCCCCTTATTTTGGGGTGAACAACAAGAATTGGCATTCAATGAACTACGACAACGCCTGCAAACACCTCCAGTTCTCGCACATTTCCACCAGGAAGCCCCTACAGCACTTCACACTGACGCCAACAATGTAGGTCTGGGTGCCGTTCTGGTGCAGTGGCAAGACGGCTGTGAAAGAGTAATAGCCTACACCAGCAGAACTCTCTGTCGCACGGAGGAGAACTACTCGACCACCGAGAAGGAGTGTCTCGCCGTGGTGCTGGCGGTCATCAAATTTTGTCCATAATTGTACGGCCGCTCCTTCAAGGCTGTTAGCGACCATCACTCTTTGTGCTGGCTCACCAACCTTAAAGATCCATCTGGTCGTTTGGCGCGCTGGAGCCTAAGGCTTCAGGAGTTCGACATGACCATCGTCTAGAAATCTGGGAAGCGGCACACCAACACCGACTGTCTCTCACGGTCGCCAGTGGAGACTGTCGCTCGTGATGACGAAAACATGGACGCGGCATTCTTGGGAGTTGTCAACACAGCCACTATTGCAAAGGAGCAGCGCAGTGTCCCCGAGCTGTTACCACTCATTGAATATTTAGAAGGAAGACGTAAGGATGTGCCGCGGTTATTTGCCAGAGGACTGCCATCTTTTTGCTTGCGAAACGATGTTCTCTATAAGAAAAACTTCTTACCAACCGGCAACCCGCACTTGCTCGTCGTGCCTGCCTCTCTTCGAAAAGAAATTATGGAAGCGTGCCATGATGAAGCAACTTCTGGGCATCTAGGCTACACCCAAACATTGTGCCAACTACGATGCAAGTACTACTGGCCAAAGTTTCCCGCTGCTGTTAACCATCACGTGCGAACTTACACCGACTGCCAAAAACGCAAAGCACCTCCCAGCAAGCCAGCCGGTCTTTTACATCCAGTCGAAGCACCAGCAAAGCCATTCACTCACATTGGAATGGATTTCCTGGGTCCCTTTCCAACTTGCACAACAGGGAACAGATAGATAATCGTGGCCACCGATTACCTCTCCCGTTATGCGGAGACTAAAGCTATGCAGCGCGGCAAAGCAGCAGAGGCCGCTCAGTTCTTTATTGAAAACATCGTCCTTCGGCATGGCGCTCCGACAGCAGTGATCACAGACAGAGGACCTGCTTTCACCGCAGAGCTTTTGGAGTCAGTTCTCAGACTCAGCGGTACAGCTCACCGGAGAACAACTGCATACCATCCGCAGACAAACGGACTGACTGGGTGCCTCAATAGGACCCTCACAGACATGATCAGCATGTACGTTGACACGGAACATAAAACTGGGATAAGATATTGCCGTACGTGACCTTTTCCTATAATAACGCACGACAAGAAACCACTGGAATGACGCCGTTGAGAGGCTGATCTATGGTCGCGAAGTCACGACAACGTTGGACGCCATGTTGCCGCATGAGTTTGACGACATCCATGTAGACGCCGAAGAGTTCACTCAGCGCGCCGAGGAAGCCAGACAGCTCGCGTGTGTGCGCATCTGTCATCAACAGCATCAAGATGCACAACGGTACGACCCCCGACACAAGTTTATAAGCTACACACCAGGCGACAAGGTCTGGGTCTGGATTCCGATACGTCGAAGTGGACTGTCGGAAAAACTGCTAAGACGGTACTTTGGTCCATACAGCGTCACGCGACGCTTGAACGACGTGAACTATGAAGTTGTTTCCAACACCGACTGTAGTTCTAAGCGCCAAAATTATTTACCCGAAGTCGTACACGTGCGTATGAAACCGTATTTATGCAGTTGACGCGACCACTTCATACGCCTGGTAGAGCGCCTAAGTTGCGCATCGGGACGATGCCTCTTTCGGAGGGAGGCAAATGTCACGTGCTTGTCAAAAAGAAAGACAATGGCAGTTGTGCATGTACCATGAAGTACAAGGAAATGGATGAAAAAGAAGAACTCTCTTGCGCGTTCTATTAAAAAGAACCGACCTGCTTCTGGTGTCTCAATCTCTGCGCAAGACGTCTGTTTTGACGTCGGGACAATATAATATATGCTTGTAACAAAGTGGCCTGGCAACAAGCATCTTTTCTTTTACTTTATATTTTTTCATAACATCAGGTTCTATTAAATCTGTCGGAACATACTTTTTTTGCGGTACAACCTTATTGAAACAGAAAAAAAAATTGCCTTCTGGCCCTTTAAAAGAGCAGTGTCTTCTTATCCAAAATTGTAAGCATGTACAGGGACCTGTAAAAGAAAAGAGAGCAAATTGGCTCCTTGAGAAGGAAAATGTAAATTCCAGAGAGTTCATTGGAATAACGAGCTGCTCCATGTTGCAAGATATACGAGGGCAAAAAAGTTGTTAATGGTGTTGGGAAAGTCGAAACTGCAAGCAAGAAAAGTATAAGTATACAAAGTCATGAAAATCAGTAGTACCAACGATTTCCGAGCTCCCGAAAAAGCACTGTCGCGATTCAAGGCAGGGGCTACATGAAAAGCCTGTCGGATGCACTTGAGGTCACATAATGAGGGCGTGGGTTTCAGGTTTTTCTTTATTCACCATGGAGCCTGTGCACCGTCCGTTTGTATTTAGCAGCAGAAACCTCTAAGTGAAAAAAAGAAAGTTATAGAAGTACCAGGATAATATCGGCATTATTCTTCAAGCTTCATGTGTTTTCTTAGTACGTACACTTTCTATTTAATCGAAGAGTAGTGCTGGTCTTACATGTACCATAGCCCCCGTTATTTCAGTTTCTTGATATTTGGAGAAGTCATCAAACGGTTAAAAGTGTTTTTAAGGATTTGCAAACATACTACAGCAGTGCGGGTGTTCGTTTTTTTTTCTTAGTATATTCCAAATAATTTCAGAACAGGGTTCCTAATAGACCTATATGGGTGGTTGTTTGGTATCTGTGGCTTCACTTTCACCCTTGACAAAGAAAGCTAGCATTAAATGCATCAGTCGACGTGAGAACAAATTTTTTTGCGCAAAATATTCATATGCATTAAAATATGTATAAATGTCACGTTAAATTCACCACCGAGAAAAAAAGCTAGGGCGAAAGCAAGTTTTGCTTAACAAAAAAGTAATCGTGTACTAATCTCCTTAGGTGAGAAAATCTTGACATTTTCAGAAGAAGCGTATGTTCTCTGTCAAATTATTCATGGCATTGTTACTTTACTTTTTTGAAACTTTTCCAGGTAATTTTGGCTGTGTCATGTCTGTGACTTCGACTGTACGAGGCTGAAGGGGATGCTAATGTTTCAGAGATTTCGAAATATTTTCCCTAAGGTTAACTGCCACTTAGTGAGAAAAGTATTGCACGAATAGTGGCAGAAACGTACTAGTAAGCACGCGTATTTTTATCGCACTCCATTACATCGACATCGAGAAATTATCGACATCGAGAAATTAACTAACATTAAACGAGCAGTTTCCAATTGTTGCTGATAGTTAGCCAACTAAGACAGCGCTCATATATGTGAACTATTTTTATATGCGAGCTTTCAAAGAGAATTCTTTTAAAAAACTCAAAACATTTGAGCTCTTTAATCTATGATTTATCCAGTGGTGCGAGATGAGAGAAAACGAGGAAACGAAAGGAACAAAATCATCCTTATTCTCCATGTTTCTTATCTCCACCATCTTTTCCATGCACTTGTGCCCTTATTGTATATTTCTGGGCAGGCTTCATTTTCTGGTGTTCTCGTTGCGACAAGTGTGCTTTTATTTGTATGCTCTCTCCTCACTCATAAACGAATGGCTGACCTTTGATACCAAGGATAACGTAGCTGGCAGCACTCGTGAGGCCGTATTGGTGCCGTCGGGATAAAGCGCGACGGTTCCTAAAGAGAGGGTGGGTCACGATTAGATTCCGGGCACTCCCCGATGGCCGCCAATCCGACGACGTCGCAAGGACAGCAGCGTGGACGATGTCCGCTATAAGGCATCATCCTCGCTGTAAGTGCTTTTCGATCTCAGCGCCTAGGGTCATAAAACTCTCGCTAGATGGATTGCATTGACGTCATACATGCAAGACTAACCCGGGGAAGACGAAAACACTAGGAGGGGGTTAGAGTAGGGGTTGCAACATACTATATGTCAAAGGTCCTGCCTGTATTTGCTTTGCGTGAGTGTTTGGTTTACATTTTTATTGTACACGTCAGTAACAAATCTATAAAAGCAATATTTATAACCAGGCGTCTTATACGAGAAGAAATTGCCGCAAATTATTCCCCGTCTTTCATGTTAAGCAGAAAAAAAGGAACGGAACAGTACGTAGTAAGACGTTGCTGAAAGCTATTGAGACGAATGTGCACGCGCACAGAAGACATTTATTTAAAATTGGCATATGTTTCTGCGCATACCTGTCCAATTCCATTTGTACTAATTTCTGTCCGACTGAATTGCGCGTGTAAAAGAAATGTTTGATATTGATGCGTTCAGAAGGTAATCACTAAATGTTGAGAAAACTTTGCCGTGAAACAACGTTGCTTGATTCAACATGGCAAAGGTATTACCAGCAAAGTAGCCGAAGTATCCAAGGTAATAAAAAATTCACAGACTTCCTTTTTTGACGCTGTGGAATTCATATCCAAACCTTGGTGACTACCATGCAGAGGATGAATCATCAAAGGTTGCACACTTCCACGAAACTGTACGATTAAGACGCAACAACGTCATGTTGGTATCGCTGTGTCTATGAATATGTCTGCTGCCATGTTACCTCGGCATAGCTTACAAGAACTTATGAAGAAGATATCGGATGGTCGCGTGAGTAACGCTATGCGTACGCGTTATTGCAACATGATGTCAAAATATGATATTATGAATTTTGACAAATCTTAGTGAAAACTTGATTTTAGTCACGCAAATACTGCTTGCACACAAACAGACTTTGGATTTTAGCTCACATGAATTTCGCAAACTTTTCTAATTATGAAATCTCTTGTGGTCCAAGTGTTCTTGCTGTAGAAGAGAGACATGGATGGGCAGTATGAAGAAAGGAGGGTTTATTACCAGGTGCTGTGAAGACATTGCGTTTCCGGCAGCTGCACGGTTGATGCGAAAGCAAGGGACTAGCATATTCTTACGTTTCCTACGAAATACAAGATTAAGCGACGTATGGTGAGCCGAGATACATGAAACGAGTCACTCGGGTGGAGTGATTGCCGGCCAGGTCTGCCAGGGTAACCATTCCTGCGGCAACATTACCACTACCAACAACAAATGTGTGAATGACTCACCTTCCTTAATAACAGTGGATAATTTCTATTGTAGTCATATGTTCTTATGTGGAGATTTAAAGTGCTTTGAATAGTTCATCTCACAATCTTGGAGTGCTTCTGTATCATGTTATCGGTCATCTCTATTAAATTTTAACCTAAATAGCAACTATTTTATTTCTTGCACAAGTATTTACTAATATAGCAGATTCGCAAATTTCGCAATATCCAAATACCACTCTTAGCATCGAGGCACACTCTAATATACAGCTCCTGATGACAGTGAAGTAGAAAATCATTTGCGATGCGCTTCAGTGAAAAAAAAAATTGCGATGTCGCCGTTTTCCAGACGCTTTTTCCCCTTTTGTCGTCCTTAACTCCAGCTGTCTCATGAAGATAAGTATTTGAGTGGCAATTAACCATCCGTTAAGCGCAAAAAAAAACAGTCTTAAAATTCAATGTACTTCTGAAAGTAAAGGGGCATTATCTTTGCCGTATACGTGGTTAATCACGGGAGTAAAGACGATGAAGAATTTGACGACAGACCATGTACTTTGCTCAAACAAAGAAGCCACGCGAAGCTCTGTGCTGTTATATGCGATGGTGTCTCTCACATTTGCCAAATTCAAAATAGCTTGAGTTGGCTCGCCATGCTAAGTAATTCGAACGAAATCACACATGTTACTTTTCGAAGCATTGCTTATTTGCACTGATACGGCCAAAATAGACAAAATCTTTCCCCTATCAGATTAGATACGCTCAGTAGTGTTTACTTTTGGGCTACTTGGTACATGGCACAATAATTTTGGTGAACGAATGGTGAGAACGAGTACGCACCGCAGTGGTGATAAACGAGTATGTACCACAAAAACGGCATATGGCTGATTTTTGTGGTACATACATGTTGATTGTATCATTATTAGTGATAGTATTGCGGCTAGGTGAACGTGTTACAGCTCTCTTAAAGAGCTTCGTGGTGAACATCAATATAAAATACCTGAAAAATTAGGCTATTCAACATTGCTTGAAACAATATTTACCCTTTCAACCTGGTAAACTAATTAAACAGTGGACTATGTGCTTAAGATTCAAAAACGTTTCGCCTCATGTTTCTTGGTGTGACAGCCGATCTACATGAAACGAAACGTTGTTTGTTTTTGATCTATAAGTAAGCGATTTGGCAAAACAGTGCTTTCGTTTTATGCATACCAGTAGTCCTCGCTCTTTTTGTGGATTGCAAGTGGAGAGGACGTCATATGCTGGCAAAAGATAGTGTATTTATTCCTTCTTATTCCTATACTACTATAGTAGACACTTTTACTTGGATATGAACATAATGTACAAATATGGATGAAAAATATTTGTACCCATTCAAAATTTCCCCATACGTGAGCGTTACGTTCCAGATAACTGAACATTTCGCTTCTACGGACACACAAACAAGACGACAAATAGGTTTCAGGTCTTGTCCAGACAGCATACGTTAAACTATGGCGTATTCCCTGAGACAGATTTTTGAACGCGCCACGATGCAAGACATCCTTGGCACATACAAATAGACAAGGGGGAGGGGGGAGCTACACTGTAAACGAATGCTTCAACAGCGTTAAATGGGTACCGAAATGAGAAAACCATTGTAGTGATTACGAATCGGTCGATAAAAGCGCAGCTTGTTGATCGCTCTAATTGCCGAGCATAATCGCACCTTCTCCACCAACTACCGAGTACATTCGATTGCTGTTATCACATCAGTGGTATTCGGGGAGTCTTGGCGTAATCCACCCTTTTACGTATCAGAAACGTTTCGGAGGTTATCGTTTAGTCGTAGAATATCCATGCGTTACACGAATATCACAGTACGCCCAGGATTTGTTTTATTGATACTACAAATAAGGAGATGTTACCGCACAATTGAGGCACTGGCTACTTTTTAGCCCTTGAGTGAATGTTGAACACATATGTTAAAAGAAAAATAAAGAGCAGTGCATAAAAACTGGAACACACGAACACACATATGCAAAAACAGACTCAAGCGCACACACCAAATAACACTAACACGAACGTATAGAAAATGTTCAAAATTCAGAAATCTTTCTGATAATGTCTCTAAGTAACATTTACTCCAACCTGCATAAAGTAGCAGTGCACACGTCTGGTCCTCATGGAGATATATCCTCTCAGGTGTACATAACAATCGACATGCCATGCACTTCAGCGCACGCATATCATACAGACAAACAGAAGAAATTAAGTTGAGTCCTGGGAAGAAGGTTCCTAAGACCCCACCGAGGGCTACGCCCATGACGGGGTCGGGGACCAGATGTTCCCAATCGCTTCACAGGCTCCCTGGACCATCCAGAATTGTTTCGCAAGGTGTGGACTTGTGGTGCGTTTTAAAAGGTCTGTCTCGTTGACGTGATGCTTCCTTGCTGAAACGCGTAGGCGTGGGCACCGCCACATGAAATGAGGGAAGGTGGCGAGCTGATCGCATGTCGAGCAGTTAGGGGAAATATTCGTATACAGCGCCACTGTGGCCGGTCACGGGAACGAGCTAATTTGGAGAAGTCGGAGGGCTGTCTCCTAGTTAGCTCTCTGTGTGGATTCGAAAAAAAAATTCCTGCCTAATCTGTAGTGCGAACATAACTCATGAAAGGAGGTAGATGTCATGTAAGACTGCGTATGATAAGTATGACATGTGCTCATTGTCAAGTATGCTACAATAGTCTGTGGTCCTTGTATTCACAGTCAAAGTGTCATATCAGTTAAAATTGTACCAACAATGATTGTGTAATGGCTGTGACTGTGACGCTCTGTGATTTTTTTTCAATTGTTCTCACTGATACAAGTTAGAGAGCCGCAACTCACCTGTGTTGCCACATTCAGCGCTTTCACAAGAACCTGATAGTATGAGTGTATCCTAAATAACAAAAACGCTCACGCTAGTACAAAAATATTCCTAACTCTGACTGTACAGGTGCCCTAAGGTATTTATTGTAAAAACTTTTCCGTAGTACTCTTATAGCACTCTGACTGTTATCTTGTAGACCGCTTTGTTGAAGAACTGGAAGGTGCTCAAGTAGCTCTTTGCCAAAGATGAATGTTGAAGCCATCGTTATACTAAACTACTACTACTACTACTACTGCTGCTACTACCATTACTACTACTACTACTACTACTACTACTACTACTAATAATAATAATAATAATAGTAACAGAATAATTTTATTGAAGACTTGTTCTGTTAGGCACTCTAAGTTAACCAACATATAGTGTGTAGTGCGACGCAAATGCCAAAGGGTTATGTGGATGCTAACTAGCTTAACTTTGCTTTGTCAAAATGAAATCGAAGGAGCAGCCGAACAGTGTAAGGATATCTCCAGGTGACGAAGAATGTGGTTAAACAAAATTACCTAGAAAAGATGACAAGTAAGAACGCTTATTTTTCTTTGAGTAATCACGTTTAAAGAAACCTCAGTTAGAAAAAAGCAAACTTTGCTCGAGAAAAGCATTTACAAATTTATCCAGACTATGTGATCAAAGTGGTCAGTATATATATTATGATAGGTCCAATAAATATTGAAGGGATCAATTATTGGTTAAAGAATCAACCTATATAAAAAATAATTTGCTTTTGCAGCCCTAAAAGAAAGGAAAAGAAAGTATGCTGTGACAAAATAAGAAGCAATATATTAGGGAAGTACCGCAAAAAAGGCTCTCTTTCGTGTTGTGTCGAGCATAGTTTGCTGTAACACACTAGATGAGCTGTGGTGTCAGGGTTTACGAGAGCTACAACGCACACCACTTCATTTAGCATGGGAATGATGAGTAGCACACAGACTTGTCTGATATTCTTACTTTCGGCACCATTTGGCCTCTCGTGACTTGGAGCCACTTTGTCGCGAGACGACATCAGCAAATGTTGAGCCACTGCAAATCACCATTTTAGCATTTTAGGTTCTCCAGTTGAAATAGTGTCACAATGTCCAGCAAGGTCCGTTAATTTATTTCAAAAAAAAAAATGAAGCAGGACCATAAACAAAAACACTAGTGTGGTTGAATCCCACAAGCACGAAGACTAGGTAGATTTGTGAGACATCCATCATTATCGTGGTGGCTGAACGATCGAAACGACAAAGTTCCATGTATTTCATTTTAGGAAACTCAATAGTGTCAGCAACGTTTCTCGTAGGTTCTTAGGGCATCGTGATCAGAATGCAATAACGTCAGCGGCTACTGCTTAAGAAAATGTCAATGAGGCGCGTTTTAAGTTTGTGCGCATAGACGATGACTCGGCATATTTTTTTTCTTTGAAGGTGGTATGTCACCTTCGTAACCATGACTGTCACGTATATAGAGTAGAGTACGCATGTGTAAGTCACTGTAAGTATTTCTGAAGTCGAGCTCAAAGCTTCAATTAGGAAAGAGAAAAAAAGTGACAGCTTCTACAGAATAGGACCATCTAATCTTATTTGTGCTACAATAACCGATGGCCCACTTTTTTCCCTACCGGTGTTTCGAGTAACGTGAGTTTGACCGTGTCGCCCCGGTGGACCCTGCAAGATAGCTTGGTGTTGTCTACCTAATATGCAAAATGAGTTTCGATACTGCGCTGAGGTTTCCTTTATTTCAAGGATATTTCATACGGTAATCAAGCCAGTAGGTGTTTCCAGATCCGGCAGCTTTTTTTTTCCAACACCAGGACCAAAAATAATCTGTCTTGAAGCATCCGCTTTTGATGTTCTTAGCGTATTTCTGAAGACCTTATACTTGTCACGTGCTTCTGAGCAGCTCAAAACATTTTTATTAGAAATTTATGCATAGCGCTCTCGTTGTAATTGAGTTTGGTAGTGTTTTTTTTGTGCGCTTACGTAGAATTACTGATCAAGCTACAGAACATGATGTATCTGCTTGCAGAGCACGTTCTATTTGACATGAAGGCGCCGCTGTTTGTCTTCAGTGACACTGTCTTCAAGTTTAAGGTGAAACTTCAGCAGTCTGTCAAACATATAACTCCCGTTGGTAACGTCAAAAATGTGTGTAAATTTTTGTAAATATGGGAATATTGTAAATATGGGTAAATATGGGGATATGGGGATATTTGTCATATTTGTAAATATGGGGAAACAACAAATTATGCGTTGCTGGTACACAGACTTGGCTGATAATAATGTCTTCTTACCGCGCACAAGCTAATAGCAACTTCAACAAAAGGTGTTTTGCAGGTATACTTTAATGCGGATAGAATGGCTATCAAATGAAGAAGCACAAGCAGAATTTACAGTCTTTTTTATTGAAATGATGAAATAGAGAGGCTAGTGTCATTAAGATGGCACCGGCTACTCCTTCTCACTTAGCGAAAAAAGTACGGGATGAGCGAAGCAGTAAGAGCACACAATTCAAGACAGTAGAACACACGCTGTGAAAGTATAGTATAGCTGAACATCACAAGATAATTCAGATACAGCTATTGTGTTCATTTATATGTACACAAGTTTCACACACAAGGTGAGTTCGCACCTAGAAAAGTGAATATTCATATCATCTGAAACACTGTCTCAATACTATACATTTCCTTTCGTATAGAGAAAAAGGTGACATGATATACAGTAGGTCAACATTTGCATAAAATATTTGATCATAGAGGAAACTTCTTGAAGGCGACAAGTGCTCTTTCCTGAAGACCTGCAGTTGACCATGGGCCTAGTATTTTCTTTACTGTGAAAGACCTCTTATTTAAAAGTTGCAAACTTGGTCGTATTACTTTTCTTTGGGACTTGTTTTTCTGGAACTCGAGAAGCAGGTAATGTACATCTTCGTCAGGGAGGCCGCCAGAGCATTCTGTACCAGACGCACGTACTATCCTGTGTAGTAAGCATCACGTAAGTTCTGTACCAATCCATGGGCGCTGACCCAATGTTTCAAATCTCGTAATTTTTGTCAAGTATGGCAGACTGCTTAGTTTATGCAAGAATATATTAAATATCAGTCCGAACTAGTAGACTTTTCATCAGTTCGTTTGTCTTTTGTAACGCTACAGGTTATCTGTCTCAAGAGTAGACGGACTTTGATGCGTGAAATCGAAAGGGCCCTCCTTATTGTGGGCGTTATTTGCCACGGCGTTCAGCGCAGTGTTTCTTAGATGCTGCAATGACGTAGTATCCATGGATATGCGATCACTGGTTCATTGCACTTCTTTTTCGTGTTTTTTATGGTCTCACATATTACGGAAGCGTTTAGATAACTTTTTTGGTCAATTTGCAGCGACACTAGAGTATCTGTGAGTCAACTAAAATATGTTCTTATTTTTATGAGGAGGCTACGCTACAATTTACATCGTAAACAACAAATAGAAGTCATAGCTAATATTTTTTTTATTTCACACGTACTGCAATGGAGTTCTATTAGCGTCTGTGTAATAGCAAATTACATTTTTGTCCCCATCGAGAAAACATGACTCCACTAAAGTAGGTTTTTTGATAGCGACAACCTGCCTACCATTAGACTCCCCGCAAGAATGTTTGCCGGTCATACTTTTGCAGCCATTAAGCCATAACGCCTCTTTCCGTTATGCTTGGAGGCCGATAACACCCCTGCACAATTAAGTTGCCATGACGTCCCTCAGGGTGGTGTAGTGAACCCCGTGCTATTCAATCTAACACTGATCGCTCTCCATACGCACCTACCAAACAGTATTTGTATATAGACATACGCAGATGACATCTTCATCTGCACATCTGTGGTGACGCGCCTGCATTTACGAGCGAGAATCCAGAGAGCTGCTACTGCAACTGCTTTGTACCTCCGCAATCAATGCCTGGAAATTTCCTCCGGAAAGCGCGCTCTTTTGGCATTTACGGACAAACCCATGGCGAAGTGCACTGTCAAATAATAGTAACAATATATTATATAGTCGATCTCACAAATTTCTGGTTGTCATAATCGACAAAGACATATCATGGAGCCCTCATGTGTCGTATTTGAAAAACCGATTGATGGGCATATGCCATCTTTTCACGTTTCTCGCTGGAAAAGCTTGGGGAATGCAGCCCAATGCTATGTTTGATTGTACAGGGTGCTTTTCTTTGACTTTCTACGATAGTCTGCCCGCATTATAAAACACCAGCAAAACAGGTCAACGCATGATACAAAGCGTTCAGACACAGGTGCTTCGAAGCTGTCTAGGTCTGCATCAGGGTGCCTCAACAGTGGCGACTATAGCTTTAGCCAAAGACCTTCCCCTGCAGGCCCATATTAAAATTGAAGCTCTGAGAACAAATATGAGGCATGTGGCTTGGACTCCCCGTCACCACTTAGCCTCTCTACTAGCGGACATGCCTCAAACTTCCTTTTGTCGAACAGTAACAACACATGGGGACTCCCTACCAACTGGTTTTACGCCCGCGGCGAGACCTTCAGTTCCTCCATGGTGCCTCAAACAGCCAGTCATCAACTTGACACTACCAGGTATCCAGAAAAAGCTAGATTTGTCAATACCAACCCTCAAGCAGCTCGCCTTACTTCTGCTGTACGAGAAGTACCACGACTGCTCTCACGTCTATACACCGACGGCTCCGTCCTGCCAAACAGCTCAAAAGCAGCGGTCGGTATTCCAACATATGCCATAACCATCAAATTGAGGACAGCTCATGCAACCACATAAATGACAGCAGAGCTTGCAGTACTTCGTTCAGCCTTGCGCTTCATCAGAGAGTTTTAGAACTGCGGAATAGTGCTACGTACGCGTCACGCAAGCGCCTTACGTTACGTGGCGTCATTTGTCACTAATCGGCTTTTAGTACGCCGTAGTACCCGCGTACGTAACGAGCGAGAAATGTGTTGCGCCATCTGGTAGATCGAAATAGAAGCACGTGCTGTTGACAGCCAATGTGAGCCAATCGAAGTGTTATAGCCAGATTATGGCCGTATTTTAAGCCAGAGAGCCGGTCGGTGCTTGCCTTCGATGCCACCATTTTGCAAAACGAAGTCTCGCGCTGTCGCGAACTTGTTCGAGAGCGGCGCGATCACCTCATACGTACGCACGCACGCATCTCATGAGTGCGTACGTAGCGGCTGCGTACGTACGCAAGGCGATACGTGCGCGTTGCGGTCTGCGCATGTACACTACGCAGAACGTGGTGTTTTTACGTACGCAATGCCGCCCCGTACGCAGCGAACACAGTACTAAAACTCTCTATTGACGACCAAAGCACGCAACGTTGGACGATCTTCTGCGACTGCAAGGCGGCACTGCAGTCACTTCTGTCAAATATACGCCGTGGTCACGAGCAGTTGGTATTTGAGACAGCATAAATGCTACACCATGTAAAAGAGAAAGGACACTACGTTATATTTTAGTGGGTGCCAAGTCACTGTGGAATTATCGGTAATGAATTGGCTGATCAAGCTGCCCGTTCAGCCCATACATAAGGCAACGATCAGTCAATACCTCTCTCTAGGACGGACGCTGCTAGGAGGCTCCGCTCGCTTGCTCGCCAACGCTCCATGTCACTTTCGAATGAGCCTCTGTTTACGCATGCATGATTACGATCCCTTGACCCTACGATAGGCTTGCAGCTTCCAAAAAAAGTTAGACAAGGTGACGCTACTGCTCTGTGCAGACTATGGTTGGGAGTCGTGTTTAACCGTGCGTACGCGTTCCGCATAGGGATGGCCGACACCACCACCTGTGCACACTGCGGAGACGAACAGACAATTCGACACGTCCTGTGTGACTGCCCGGAATATAACGTAGAGAGACAATACTTTTCTAATACACCAAAAACGTTAGTTAACCAGCCCCTGTCAGAAGAAAGTATACTGCGCCATCGTCTTTACATACATTTAATAATATAACCACCGATTCCCCAAGCCCAGCGTAGGGTAGCATACCGGATACAAGCATCTGGTTCACCTCCCTGCCTTCCTTTTCTTCATTTCTCTATTTTCTTTATGCACATAATGTTTCTCTCTTGCCTCTTTGGCTTTCTGCAGTGAGCATTCTGTAGTAGTTGTGTCACTCTGGCAATATCTCACGTTCCCGATTTTTATTGTTTTACTCTGCAAGGGGGCATAGAAGTCGCGCAGGGTGCAGATTTGATAGGCCGATGAGGTAGGCCACATGTGGTAAACATAATTCTCGATCATCCCGAGGACTTGTAGTCAGCTTATACTTTCAATGCTTTACAGAGTCGAAGGCATGTAACATGCATGGAAAACGTGACAATATGAATAAAGCTGACATGTACGTAGCAATTGAAGCAATAACTGAAAATAGCAAAAAATGACTCGTAAAATCTTCGGGAAAAAGTGAGCTGATTGAGGAACATGTCTGGGGTTAACGGGACTCTCCGAAATCAAGCAGCAGATATAGCGTCTTAAGTATGCAGGCCAAAAGAGTGGTGGATTATGTGCGGGAAAAGAAGTAACTTGTCTAAAGATGCAACAAGGAGCACAAAAAAAAGTATAGCGCCGGGGCGGTTTACTAAAGAAGCCGCGCAGTGCACGGGCAGCAGTGCAGACCAAATGTAGGCCGATCATGATCGGTCACTATACGAGAAGCCGTGTCTGACAGCTGCCAAGAGTCCCAGTAACTCGTCTTCGGGAGCTGTTCCAAGGCTTTTTTTTTTCTGACTTGACAGCGCATGGAGAAGCGTGTCTGTCCTCCCCAGCGAGCCTTTACCATCGTGGTCGCTAAGTTGTTTCTCTTCAGTGACATAACAGCGAAAGGAAACTTGTTACTTTGTTGGCTTTCCTTTGACGAGCGCTCAGTTATCGTGCGGCACTCTTCTGTGCGCAGTGCTTCCGCTGTGGCCTACTCTGGGAAGAACGAGCCACCGAAACTAGGAAATAAAGTTAATCTTCTATTTGTTTTGGAATTTAGATGATCGCAATTAGCCGCACTCAGGGTCGAACACAATAACAAACCAAAACTTGGCGTGACACATGGATGGAACTCTCACACAGCGGTAACGACTTTCGCACAGCATTTGCTTGTAAATATTGTCTACAACTAGCGGGATGCCTCGTTAGACAGAAAAGTATCTACCATGCGGTCGAAGAGTAATACCCTTTTAATTTCTTTCGATTACCGTTTAGTGTAAGGCTCTATGTAGGCCCAATGGTCCTTCGTGCTGTTGTTCTGCTAAAGTCTGCTGAATGACTTTTTCTTTATAAGAACCTGGCAGCGATTTCCAAATGCTGTATACCTAGAGTGTTCTAGATTGTATAGGAATCGTCCCCGTTTTATCAGTAAATATGTTGGATGTGAAAATTGTTGTCGGTGTAATGCCTTGTTCAATAAATAGGAGGTTTTATATTTTTGGATCATACATCATCAACAGTGACGTTAGATCTAAAACGCAATGTATGTGTAACGTAACTTGCATTAGGCTTATTTAATTAGAGCGGTAGACTCAATGCTACCCTTATAGTATATAAAGCTTCAATTATTTAGTAGTTCTGCTGCATGACTTTATAGTTATATTCGTCAAGAACAGAATTCAACAGAGCTTGCTTCAATTATGTGAAAATGTTGCGAATAACAAAAACTAAGTGTTTTATCATTCATGTAACCGCCGGTCTATTCATCACTTTTCAATACGGCCCTTTTGTAACCTTGTGAGTGCCTTACGCTCTTTTTATGCGACGTCAAACGATAAATGGGCTTGACCCATATTATCGTGCTTTCAGGTATCTGTTTTTTGATATTATGCTCAAAATAAAGATTAAACTTCAGGAAAAAGAACGTTTATTGCAACGTAGAGAGCGGGAACATTACTCCTCATTACATTATTGAATTACCCTACGAGTTTTTCGCTGACAAAGTGCGCATACAGAACACCCTGTATTCGGTGTTCTGAACCAAGAGAAGAGAACGCACTGTTGCAGATAAGACGCCCTAATTATACTTGCTAGAATACCAACACCAAATAAATTAAAAAAAGTTACCTACTATTACAACTTAGCAAAAGCAGCAGTAACGTTAGGCTGCCGAAACAAGTTATCAGAACCTCAGAATCTGGGTAAATATTTTCATGTAGGTCCTTTACCATGTCAGATTTTCTGCAGCCGTGTAAGTGCTGTTGTCTGATAACTTGTACTGTAGGAGGAAGCAATGTCACGGACTTTTCTACTGTCTGAAATTTATTACAACAGTTGCTGCAATGAAAAACTAACGCGGCATAAAACAAGCAGTGCACATTTGCTCTGCGGAATTATGCTAGGCAGACGAAAAGTCAAGAAGCAGAAATTGGCCCGTTTGCAGCATGAAGCAACAAGGAAATAGGAAATCAGTACAAATGTCTCAGAAAAACAAAGAGCTTTTTGGTTGCCGCAAAATTAGTCCCAGTCCGGGCTTTCTTTCCGAGAAATTTCTATGTATTCTCTATGTGTTCGTGCTACCAAGGGGTTTTGTCTATTTCCCTCCCTAAAACGAACATTGCTTGACGACGACGCTTAGGCGAAACCAACAGAGAAATACATCCCATTGTCACGAACCAAGTATAATCGAAACATCTCACTGAGATGGTACCACTTTAGAGGAGACCTCTTTTAGCTTATTTCGCTGTAGTTTTGGTGGAGCCGGACAAGTAGACGGCCATTCACTGTGTTATGTCTGTGCATGCTCAAAACAGCAGGTGGTGAAAATTTTTGGAGCCCTCCACTATGGCATTCCTCATAGTTTTATCTTGCTTTGGAACTTACCCCGAGTAATATCATTTTTACAAGAATATTCAATAACACTGTAACATCTTTTCGCTGTAATATTCATTTTTCTTTGTTTCCTTGTGGTTTGTTGTGACCACCTAATTTTTTATTAAAGTGCCAAAAACACTAGGTGCAAGAGCGCTTTTGTGTTTTGTCATATTATTATTGTGACTAAACTATGATATAACTGAAAATATACCTTGCAGTCTACATTGATAAAATTTATGTTGCAACGAGAAAAGATTTATAGGGCATAACTTTCCGAGTTATTTACCAAAGTATCGGTAACTATGCCATCCTTTGAATACCATTATAGTGGTAAAAAAACTAGAAGAATAAGGCTGCGCTGGCTTTCAGGGCATGTAAATCCTGAAAATCACTAATGTTTTTAAGACAAATAGTTTGTTTTAAGTAAAAAAAAAAACAAATGAAAACACTTGAAATTTAGAGATTGACCAAATATGACATTCTCAACGTTAGCTTCCCCGCAATGCCTTATTTCTATGCAATGTCATTGTGTGCATTGTCCAGAGATTGCTTTTTATCTTTTTTATCTGCATTTTAGACACGTTATTATATTGCGCATTAAAGAGGATTCAGCCATTTAGAAAAGACAAGCCGAGGCGTAAAAGATGGCAACCTTGGGTATTAGGAAAGAAGTGCTTGGAAAACACCTTTGCTTGTATTGTATTTGTGGTAGAATTTCCGGTTTAACATTATCTTTCTTCGAAGAAATCGCGGCCCAATGGATTACGAAATCACGCTGCAAGCAATCAGTTAGGCGGAAAAAAGGATGAGGATAGTTGTTCTTATATTTTTTTGTGTTTCTCGTATCTTTTTTTGTGTTTGTTGATCAGTTGTGTAATTTTCGTGCTTCTTCACCCCTCATGTAAAACCCCACTCATTGGGGTCTTTGAGGTACCTGTAAATAAATAATAAAATAACACACAGAAGATGAAACCAGCCAAACGAAACCACAAAAACACCAAGTAAGAAGCGAACGTGAATGCCAGCTGTCACTCTCTCGAGCAATAAAAACCGTTATTCAAGTTTTCTTTTCTCTTGTCTTTGTTTACTCTTATTATTTCCTCTCAGTATCAACCCTGATAGGTATAAAGATGAAAAAAAAAAACAATGAAATTAGCTGCTGCTGTCAGCGTCTTTAGGAAAACGAATATCTCGGAGCCTACAATAATAACGCTGTTGCATGCGCCTCAGCCTAGGTTTGGAGAGCGTAGTGCCATTCTCATGCAACAGCTGCTTCTTTTCTTGTATACCTCATGCATAATTCTTCGCTTAGCATCAGTAGAAAACGGTGAAAACGTTCGGCTCAACCATTTCAAGAAAGGCCTCTACACGACATAATCACGTTATCCGTGTATTCTTTTCCGATGCCTTCGACTCTAAAAGGAAATTTCGCGTTGTTCGGCCATGGAATCGAAGCTCCCTGCACGAATTTTCCACTGGCTTAGCGTTGTTTTTGGCCTTCGCGGAGCCAATTTGGAGCATCTCCTCTTCGAAGTAGTTGTATTTTGAGAACGCGTAATTTAAACGGACATAAATACGAGTTACTGTTGTTCGTCTGTGATTACATTTATTTAACTGCTTGCCACTAAGTCGGCACAATGTCTGCACTGCAGATGATCATTCTAAAGTACTCTTGAATTGACAAAATTAGGCCCAAATATTTAATAGGTAGTAAAAATAGGTTCTCGTCATACGAAACAATAATACGACTCTAAGGTCTAGCAAATTTTGTGCATTAATATTCCCGTTTCAGTTACTCAAAGAAGTCCTCAGCAGTTTTGTTCACGCATTTTTAACTACGAAGTTCCTGCTGCTTTTAGTTCTCTTGTTCAAACAATCCTCGTGCGAAGGTTAACGAGTTCATGTCAATATAAACGAGTCGCTGTGCTCAGATTATTCTTCTTCTGTCATTTCTTCGGGGCACTGTTGCACCAATGTCGCATAATTGTCGGAAATGGCACCCGTGGCTTAAAAATGGAGGACACCAAAATAAATGGCCGTAATATAGCGTTCGCTTTGACTACGCGCACCATACGTGTTGTTGCTACGGGCTATAAACAATGGGTACTCAGATATTATACTGCGCGTTTCTGCATGGCCGAAGAAATCTTCCACGCCTCCACCTCAATCCTCAAAGAAACATCGCCAGACTATGAATTGCACTGCTCGTACTACTCTACACTCAAGTTGTTTGGTTACCTTGAAAGTAGTTTAAAAGTGCATGTCTGAATATATCAGACCTCAGACTTTTATTGTAAATGGCTCAATCATTGAATACTCCTAAAACTGTATGAATTATGACCACTCAGTGTCGAATTTATGAAGCATTTTGTTTGTAACAACTCACTTCCATTGGCCAGATGGTTTCGCGAATTCTCCGTTCACATTCCTGATTGGCTAGAACTTTTATCTATGAAACGTACAATTATTTTGTCGGTCAATATGTTAGCTTTAGCATTCCAAAACCACCATATGCACATCAGACACTTCGCACGTGCCCCCGGCCATCACCTTGCACTGTTGCCTTCAGAGAGGCGCCAAGCATCGTTCGCCAAAATTATCGTGAAATACAACGATAAACTTCCCTCGGGCTTCACTCATGCATCTAAACCATCCATACCACCTTGGTGTCTTATTCGACCCACAGTGCATCTTAGTGTACCAGGAATCCGGAGGAAATCTGAGTTTTCGTCGCCCGTGCTGAAACAACTGTCTCTCCTTCTTTTGCATGAGAAATATTCAGACAGCATACATGTATACACCGATGGTTCCACGAACCACCAGTGTTCGTCAAGGGCAGTAGTTATCCCAGCAAGAGGTGTTACCATCAACTTTAGGACTAACCACTCCTCGCAATCTACAGCAGCGGAACTAGCTGCTTTGCGCGCTGCACTTTGTGTGGTCAATCGAGAACCACCGCAACAATGGTCGATTTTCAGCGACTCAAGGGCTGCCCTACAATCTGTGCTCTCAGCACTGCGTCGCGGCCCGTACGAACAGCTTGTTTTCGAAATTCGATGCCTTCTCCACACTTTACTCGAGAAAGGGCATCATGTGACGCTTCAATGGCTGCCAAGTCACTGCGGCATCATAGGGAACGAACATGCCGATACTGCCGCGCGGGCAGCCCTTGAAGGAACACGAGAAGACGCCATACCACTTTCGAGGATTGATGCTGCCAGTAATCTTCGACGACTTGCGCGTGAAATCACGTTTTCACTATGGTGCCCACCAAGCATCGATACGATTCGTCAACACCACCTGTCCTCTTTGATGGCTCTCCGCATGCCCACTGGACTCGACCGAAGAGAAGCCACCCTTCTTCATCGCTTATGGCTAGGAGTGGCATTTACAACATCTTACTCCTCTGTCATAGGAATGGCCGACAACGCTCTCTGCGATGCCTGTCATTGCGAAGAGACGCTACACCACATCCTGTGTGACTGTCCATTGTATGAAATCCAGAGACAGTCACTGGCGTCTGCTTTTGCGCGCATCGACAACAGCCAAATGTCTGTGGACACTATTCTGTCAATTGCCCGAGAGAAGATCTTGCAACAGAAGGCGACGAAGGCTCTGTTGAAATTCCTACGCGACACCGACTTGAACAAGCGACTGTAACAGCAATGTCACACACCGCGAAAGACAAGACTGGACTATGACTGAGTGTGCACGCGTGTGCTGCCGAATGTGCTGTTTCTATCTTCCCTCTCCCCTCTCTTTCATCTCCCCCATCCCTCTCCCATGCGCAGGGTAGCAAACCGGCTGCCTATAGGCTGGTTAACTTCCTTGCCTTTCTTTTCCCTCTATTTTCCTTCTTTCCTTCCTTCCATAGTAGAGGACTCCGAAAATTTAGACCACCTGGAGTTCTTTCACGTGCACTCAAATCTGAGCACAAAGACCTACAGCATATTCGCTTCCATTGAAAATGCAGCTGCCATCGCACAATATCTTTGTCAATGCGGGATTTAGTGCGCGCCAGTGTACAAGAGCCAAGAAATAGTTTGAGTGATGCCAACGAAATTTGTACTCATGCATAATTGAAAACATTCAATGCTCCACTTAAGTTGTGTTGCGGAAGATTTCTTAGTATGCATTCTGAATAACTTTGAAAGGTGACTTTTCGTTTCGTAAATTTGAATTAGACGCGCAAAAAATTGGGGCAAATGCTGCTATCTTGATGGGCTAATAACGAGTCTCATTTGCCATTCAGCAGCTGTAAATTGTACTTGAGTGTTATTCATCACAATAAATGAATGAGCCACCCTGTCAGTCGAAGATTGCGCAATGCGTAAGCTATTATCTTAGCGATTGTTCTTCAAAAAGCACCTCATGTTTTTGATACGTCTCCATCATAAAAAAATTTCAATAAAAACAGCCATGCTGTTATACTTTATTTCTTTTGCAACACTTTTGTCTGGTGCTTTGTTTCTGATTACTTTATTTCAATAGTTTTTGTTTGATGCTGAATTTTTCTTGATTGTAGGCTCTCTTGTACGTAAAGTATTGGCAAGTTTTAGAAAGAGGGCGCTGAGCAAGCCTCCTTGATAGACACTTATAACATAGGTAAAAAGACAGAATACAATAAAAGATTTAACCTTTGCAGGAGATCTTGCTGCACTTTCACGCAAAATATTTGGTAACTGTGCTGTTTCTCACAAGAAAGTAATGTTTTCACACAAATAAACAGGTGAATAGTAATGCGATAGTGTTAGGCAGCATGTGACAATGATCATAAATGACGCAAAGCAGAGTTGTAAAAATATTTTTTGAAGAATTTTTATCCGCCACACAATGCTTATTTCACCTCAAAACTCTGCGCGAAGGTGTCAAATTCTGTTGCATTGGCTGAAACAACTCGGCTTTATCGTTTCGGCTCATTCATACTTCTTTCAAGAAAGATTATGTCCAGTTGTGATATACGATAAGGCGATGTCATAGGAGAGACACTAATATATCAGTTGCTCTCGTTATCTCATCGTGTTACCATATGCGCAGAAGTGTTTCGCGTGGGATAAGTGTTTTGCAGTTGTGGTACACGCTCACACCGTAAGAATAATAAGCGTAGCCAAACGGTATTGACACTACCAAAAAAATAAAGCTTTCTTACGCCAGGACGACGATATGCGCACACCTTTGTCCAATTAACAGCCAATGTTTACTTGACCGCGAGATGAAAAAAAATGGGGAATCCTTAAGCTTCGCCTTTAGAAGTTAAATGCGATAGCGAAATTCAGCCCATATTGCACCCTTCAATCGCTGAGAGCATACTTATTCATATGTTTTGTTACATACACACGCCGCACACAAACACGCACACAGTATATTAGACCAGCGCGCGCTATTATCGCTGAATGGGCTCGTTTTTGTCTTGACACCTTTCGAACAAAATGTGTTAAAGGGGCCCTGAAACACTTTTTCAAGTAACCATAGAATAAATTCACTAGAAGAGCTTATCGCCTCATGAATTAAACGCCACCAGAATTTTAGCAATCAGTCTATTTCGAGTAGAGTTTCAAAGGTTTGTCGCACGCCGCAATTGCATTATCTCTTTCTCGTCCCGACGAAAGCGCTAGAAGCTAAGCAGGGAGGGGTGGCAAGGCGAAAAAACAACCGCGCCTCATGACCTTGAGCACTTTTCTTTCTTCAACGATGGGAGAGTACGAGCGACAGTGGGCTGCAGGTGCGCTATGTGGGTCATGGACGTGAGCTCCTCCCTGATGACATCCCGCAATGACGTTGAAGAAGACTGCATGGGACACACTGAAGGTAGTGTGAATCCCATTGATTCTAATTCGTCGCGTATAATCACCCTTATTGTGTCTCGTAGGTTTGGATCTGCCGTAATACGGGCCGCGTCACTGTCCGGTTGTAGGCGCATAGACTCGAGTTCTTCGAGGCGCTGACAGGTTGTCGCAACGTCGGCAACAGTAGCTGGATTCTGGATTGCAAGGGCATTGAATGCGACGGGTGCAATCCCCTTAAGAAGCTGGCGTACCTTGTTTGACTCTGTCATTGGGGTTTCAACCCGGCGGCAAAGTGAAAGGACATCCTCGATGTAGGATGTATACGACTCGCCGATGTGCTGTTTCCGAGCCGCGAGAGCTTTCTTTGCGAGAGCCGAACGAACAGTCGGTGTGCCAAAGACATGCCGAAGCTGATCTTTGAAGGCGGACCAGTCGGGGATGTCAATGTAGTGGTGGAGGAACCACGTCTTCGCGACACCCGTGAGGTAGAATGACACGTAAGCGAGTTTGTAGGTGTTATCCCACTGGTTAGCAGCGCCGACACGTTCGAAATCGTCCAGCCATTCCTCCACATCTTCCCCGCGCATACCGGCGAAGGGATGGTGCTCACGCTGGGGGCTGTTAATGACGTGAAAAGGCGCGGCATGCGGTGGCGGAGTGGGAACGGTTGCAGCACCGACCTCTTCTTGGTGCGACATATTTCCGGACACCTGGCCCAAGCGGTGACCTGAACGTAGCTCCAGGGGGTAGAGTGGTCGAGAGGATGACGAGGGATCTAACAGCACCTCCACCACGTATGAAATCTTGGTTTGGAAGACCTTTATTAGGCCCGAGGAACCGGCAGCCGACAGCGGAGATGCACGAACCAAGATGATGATGATACGTGACAACGATGAGGATGCATAAGCAATACATGATAATGATGATAATGTACAGATGAAGAGGATTGGTATACTAAATGCCCACAGTATATATATATATATATATATATATATATATATATATATATATATATATATATATATGGGATATGGCACAACGGGAGCGTTGTCAACAAGGATAAATATATTTATTTCCCAACACTCATCCCCTGATGAAGGGAGGTCCCCTCCCGAAACTGTTGGGAAATAAATATATTTATCCTTGTTGACAACGCTCCCGTTGTGCCATATCCCATACCTTCACGAAGACTAAGTGGCCCATTGAATTATTACTCCCACTATATATATATATATATATATATATATATATATATATATATATATATATATATTGATACGTGTATGGAACTGTCGCCCCGACACAGCTGAATTGGCACCGAAATGAAGAAGACGACAACGTGGACAATTGTTGTGGGTTGAACTCTCGAGCTTCTCCCGTTGGCCTGCTTGACTGTGCGCTCTCTAAGCCGTTAGCAAGACCAGCTCTCGGTGAATAAATCTTCCCCGTAACATCTTTTTGTGAAGGTGCACTGTGGCACTGTGTCGGAAGACTGACAAAAACATGTCCGAGGCGGACAAGATCAGCAACGTGTTAAAAGGCACTGCTGATGATGCTTTCAACATACTAATGTGCAAGAACTGCGCCACTGTCGACTTCATCATATCTGAATGCCGACGATTTGAACAAGCTAAAAGCAGGTGAATAACCCACCACATCACGAGACTACCAAATAGTGCGTCGACTTCGTCTTGCGAGGATTCTGCAGTGCCTCGTTCACTTGCGCCTCCTGCCAATATCGCAAGGATTGTTCGCCAGGAGCTGGAAGCCATGGCACCCGCTTCCTATCAGCCCCCTGCGCAAGACAACTGGGCAACAGTCTCGCTTATTCAAGCCGTCGTACGTCAGGAGTTTGCTAACCTGGGCATCCAGGTTCCCCAGCCCGCCAGACTTATGCCGCAGCCCATGAGCACTCCCGTCCACAACGCTGACCACCACTCTGCTCCACTTGTCGCTGCAGCAGCTGCGACTCCTCGGTGTCCACCACGCTACCGAAATCCATCTGAGTGGCGCACGCACGATGATCGACCCATCTGCTTTCCTTGCTCTTGAGTTGGGCACATCTCCCGCCATTGCTGCAACAGGTGGTATTTCCGGCCAAGCTTTCCTAATGTCGACCACCGTCAGGACCGTGGACACTATTCGCAACGCGGTTTTCCAGATAACCATATTCAGGACCCTTCAGCTCGCCGTTCATCTCCCCGCTCCGAACCGTCCTACGCTGACGTCGTCGCCCAAAGAAAAAACTGGTGTAGCCGCTCGCCGTCACCTCAGGGTCGGCTGTCATGCTCCCCTCAACGCCCCCGTTCTCCGTCACCGGCTTATTCTGGCCATTCCCCGGGAAACTGACGAGTGCAGCTCCTGGAGTTGGCGCTGCGTTGACGACTTGGAACAAAACCCCTCAACTGGCTACAAATTCAAGACGCAATTTACTTCGGGTGTTTGTTGATGGCCACGCCGTTACTGCTCTAATTGACACTAGTGCCCAAGTATCTGTTATGAGTTCTACACTTCGATCTCGCCTGAAAAAGGTTCTCACACCGGTTATGTTCTCTGCTGTTCGAGTTGCCAACGGAAGTCGAACATCGGTGCTTGGTATGTGCACTGCCCGCGTTACTGTTGCTGGCCACCACACTTCCGTTCTCTTCGCAGTCCTCGATGCTTGCCCACACGACGTCATCCTTGCAATCAACTCCTTAACCACCCACTCCGCCTTCATCGATTGTTCTACCGGTATCTTACGGCTCGAATTGCCTTTGTGCACCGATTTCACTCCTCCAAGTCGCACTCGGCTACGATCCGTGGAGTCTCTACGGCTACCACGCCAGGCTGCTATGTACATTCCTCTGTCGCCCTTCCCGTCCGTTCCTGATGGAGGCTATCTGGTGGCTCCCCTCATTGATTTGACCCTTACGCACCACATCGCACTTTACACCCCGACGGCGCGGAACATTTACTCGTCGTACTGCATCACCTGCGAAAGGATGTTCTTCGACAATTCCACGACGCTCCAACTTCTGGACATCTAGGAGTCTGCAGAACTTACGACCGGATTCGACGACGAGTATTCTAGAAGGGCCTCTACAGCTCTGTTCGCCGTTACGTCACATCATGCGACCTCTGCCAGCGCCGAAAGAAGCCTACGACTCCCCCTGCCGGTCTTCTTCAACCTATTGAAGTTCCAGCCGAGCCATTTTATCGAGTGGGGTTGGACTTGCTAGGTTCCTTTCCTACTTCTACAACTGCAAATAAATGAATGGCAGTAGCCACAGACTATGCCACTCGGTATGCAATCACTCGAGCGCTACCAACCAGCTGCGCAACCGACGTTGCCGATTTCCTGCTGTACGACATTATTCTCCAGCATGGCGCTCTGTCTCACCTGCTCACAGATCATAGTCGCTACTTTCTATCTCGTGTGGTTGAGGATCTACTTCGATCCTGTGCTACCCGTAACAACTTCACCACATTTTACCACCCTCAGACTAACTAACGGCCTTACGGAGCGCCTAAACCGCACATTGACAGACATGCTTGCCATGTACGTATCTACCGACCACACTGATTGGGACATAGCTCTTCCGTTTGTAACCTTCGCCTATAACTCGTCACGTCATGAAACAGCGGGCTACTCCCCTTTTTATCTGCTCTTCGGACGTCATCCCTTACTGCCCTTCGACACACTGTTTTCATTACACCACCCATCCTCCACTTCGTACGCTCAGGATGCGATCACCCGGGCCTTGATGGCACGCGCGGTAGCACGCGCTCGGTTATCGTCGTCGCAGACAGCACAGAAGTCCCTTTATGACCATCGACATAGAGATGCCGTTTTTTCTGCGGGATCTCTTGTTCTCCTGTGGCTCCCGTCTCGACGCGTTGGCCTCTGCGAGAAACTACTATCGCGATACGCTGGGCTCTACCGAGTCATTCGTTAGGTCACAACTGTGACCTACGAGATTGCCGCTACCACAAACTCATCAGCTGCTGCACCCAGAACGGAAGTAGTCCACGTTTCTTGTCTCCAGCCCTACAACGCCGACTCGCTCATTTAACAGGCACCGAGACGGTGCCTTATGGGGCGGGGTGATGATACGTGTATGGAACTGTCGCCCCGACACAGCTGAATTGGCACCCAAATGAAGAAGACGACAACGTGGTTGTTGTGGGTTGAACTCTCGAGCTTCTCCCGTTGGCCTGCTTGACTGCGCGCTCTCTAAGCCGTTAGCAAGACCAGCTCTCGGTGAATAAATCTTCCCCTTAACAATATGTATATAAATAATCGTCGACAGCAAAATACGGGGAAAGACTGAGCCAGGAGAGGAGGAGGACGTGTAGTGACCTAGGCAACGCTTTTCGCACTGCCTGCATTCTCCGGGTGGTAAATCCTTTTCGAGCGTGTTATAAGACTAAGTGGCTTGTACGCGACACGCTTCTCTCTGTGTTTGCTCCTCAACGGTCTATCCGTTCATCACGCGCGCCTATTAGGCTCTGTTACTCTTTTTTCGGGTAATTTTGACTTAGAGTGTGTAGTATTTTCAGAAGACGGTATAAATTTATGCAGCCTGGAGATACCTATGTGTTAAACTTTTATTTCTCTTTTTTGCTCAAAGAGCCAGGGAGGGTAAGGCCGGGTAAATAAAATTCCGAGTTTGTTTCTCCTTCTCCAAATAAACCAAAGATTTGATACTCCTCGTATACTCGAATTAGTGGGAGTCTTTAACTTAACCTAATATTCCTAACTTAAAAATAGGAATATATTTGATTTGAATTCATTATGCACGCCAGTGTAGGGACATATCGCATTCTCCAGAGGGCCTACCTTGTTGTACTCCAGTAGTTCAGTGAGCCTTAAATGAATTTAACGGCCACTCGCGAAAGTCCCATATGCTTTAGGTCACACGCTTATTCACTTCCGCTTCTTTCGGAAACCTAACTTTATCTCTAAAGCATCCCCCCAGGAACCCAACTTAACTACTATAAAGAACCTGGTGCTTTCAATAGGACGATTGTACTTCTATCGTCTTTCGGAGCGAGAATGGTTTTAGCAGCATCGTAAAGTTAACTGCAGCTAAGGCGTCGGTACAAAGCAAAAGAATAGGGAGCCGGAGCTATTCTTTGAGCATTGTGCCGACAGAAGTACTGCTCGGCTCCTTGTGGTGCTGTGGTTAGCGCCTTCCCACGCTGACAACCTTTTTTGCACACTCCGTGCTTGAATCAGTATTGGAGTACACGATTACCTAGCAAACACATTGTCTCCCTTGAGAAATCTTCACTTGTGAAATTCGAAGCTGTTCAGCGAAGGTCATTAACGAGCAGGTCATGGCTCATAGTCCAAACTGCATGACTACTGTAGGACCATGGTTAAAATAGGTTTACTTTCATTTACTTTGTGCCGTAGGCTTGGGGAGGCATATCAGCCGTTGGCAGACAGCAATACTTTAGTTGCACTCGGTCGAAGCGTTTCCGACCGAATCTGCCGTGAACGCAGAGACTACGGCGCCAGCATGGTGCCCCGCATAGTTCTGCCGCGACAGAGACCCCCCCCCCCCCCCGTGGGCAACAGGGATTAGAAGTGTCCTTGTGACGACGCCCTAATTGCCTCATAGCACTGGTAGTCGGGGCATCAATGGGCGTCTTCCGAGAGCTTATGCGGCACGTTGACTCCTCAGTTCGGTTCAGCTGAATCCCAGCAGCAGTGTTCACGCACGCCGTTTTGAGGCAGCACGCATTACGAAAACTCGGAGGTCACCGACAACCTTTTGTCCCGGTCCGGCCTTAGCTCCGATGGTTCTCGGAAGCGGGTGGGCTGGTGACACGTGAAAGCGTGGCTGATGTCGCGACGATCGGGCGCTCAGTCGGCGAGTTTGTGCGTGTGGTCACAGTGGCATGTCTTCGACTGCTTCCACGTTCATCCTCGAAAATGAGCTCGTAGGTAGAACCACGTGTAGTCAGCGAGCGGTTCTTCTAACAGCGTGCAGGGGACAGTTGGATTATTGCCCCGTCGACAAGAAGTTGACTTGTTCCAGGGAAGCCGTTCCTAATGCCCCGAAACCCAGTACATGCACCTCTAAGTCTAGATAATTGTGCGCGCTCAGCTGGCCTTTGCCTCTATGACCTTCTCTAGTCGTGTTTTATTTACATTTTGGTTGTGTTATTTGGGGAGAGGGCATGAGCCTGCAGGTACACGTAGGTGGCATCCTCGTGGTGGGGTTTTTGATCGACTAAGTATACTGTCCTATTAGAGGACAAGCGGGTGACGATTCGTCAACATTTGTGTAAAGGTGGAGCACAGAGGGAATAGGAAAAGGCCCCGGAGCTCTGCGAAGCGTTCTGAACCAGGCTTGAGGTGTTAGGCACCATCCGCTCCACCAAATCCCGTAGGGTCAACCTACAAAAGACGCTTCATTTCCAAAGTGTCTTTCTTTCATTTTTCTTTGTAACTTCGATGTCCGTACTTAAGTAACTTTTGTGCAGTCTCTAAATACACGTTTTTTTCAGCCTACCAGAACTTCTTCATCGCTTGTGCTCCATCTTCAAGTGAGCAGCAAGTCAATCGCCGCTATTTGAATAGCGGCAGCAAGATTCCTCTCCCACATTGCTATACCACTTTTGGGTGGTGCGTCTCGGTCGCTGAGGTGTGAGAGTGGGTTTCTACTACATCGAAACGAACCCGGATATTACTACCACCCTCTGAGCTTTCTGATTATTGCCACTTAAACTTACAACTTTCTCATTTGATTTCAATTTGCATTAGCTTCGTCAACTGCCTGGGGCAAAATAAAAAAGGTCACTAATAAGTACGATATAGCTACACCATTTCTCAAAATTAGCGTAGGTATGCAAAGTGTAATAATGGAGAAGCCCTGTATTAAAAATTCGGCTGATTCCACGTACCGTCAGAATCAATGATACGTGAAACATGCATATGGAAGTTTGCTATGTCGCACTTTTAAAAGAAGCATAATGGTACAAGACAGATGGATGTAGTTTATAGTAAGCATACGGACAAAAATTATGCGCATTCACGTACCCAGAAAAAATTTGTATGTGAGGAATCGTTGTTGCGTAATGAGGCTACCAATAACGTACTTACTACCCGCACCAACAGTGGTAGGTTGAAGTGTTCTTCTTATATTAGTCCATGAGTATCACTAATGGCGACGTGATTTGTGCTTTACAGTGTGACGATGTAAATATCACATGTAACTTTCGTTAGCGTTCTCTCCCGGGGACCGAACAATGCTTGAATACATCACTGAATCACGAGAATACGAAACTAGAGTTTATATTGATTGGGCTGCTATAAAAGTGGAGTCAAAATCCAAAGCATATTTCGGGACAACGTGGCATCAAGCCTGCGTCAGAATTTCGCATAAGTAATATTTATTGATTTGTTCTAAAATTAGATAATCAGCAATCCAACCACAATTAAAGTTATACCTATCTTATTTCTGTATGGCTGTGTGCAGGAGTACTTAATTTTCACGGAGAACGCTAGGGTTCGATTTCTGCTGAGATTCCAATTTTATTCTTAGCATTCCTCGGGTCTGCACTACCGATGCTTATTTCTACTAATGCATGTTTTCGTGGGAGCCTTCTGCGTCAACGTAAGTGTTACTGTCCAGGACACGAGTTTACGATAGCATAACAGCGTCCTGGGGTAGATAGAAGCTGTCAGTCACCTGTAGCACGTTCCCGCCAACCACGGAAGGTGATACGTGGATATGTGTCACACGTGTGTGGAACAAAAGGCTTGACAACGTACGCGGTACGATTTTCCCGTTATACATGTTGTTACCAGACACCCATATCCCCGATTTGATTGATATGTGGGGCTTAACGTCCTAAAACAGCCGTATTATTATAAGATACGCCATAGTAGAGGGCTCTGGAAATTTACTACACCTGGGGCTTTTTAACGTGCACCGAAATCTTCACCTGTATTCCTCAAGGTCTCTTACTCACCCTTAGCGATTTCGGTCTAGAGCGGCGATCATGAGGGCACCTTGGCATGAGCGGCTAGACACAGACAGACAGACAGACGGACAGACGGACAGACGAACGGACGGACGGACGGACGGACAGACGGACGGACGGACGGACGGACGTACGGACGGATGGACGGACGGACGGACGGACAGACAGACAGACAGACAGACAGACAGACGAATAATTATTAGTGATCAGCCAGTAGTAATATCAGTGAGATGCTCGAGATTGGTGTATACTTTGCGATGTCAGTGCACGTTAAGGCACACTAAATGGTCAGAATGTTTGAACGTTTTCTCGTATTGACATTCAGTTTTGGAGATGTGAAATTCCAAATAATATTAATCATTCGTTTATTCTTACGACGATGCAGTGTGGGAGCCCCTTTCTCTACTGTTCCTCTCCCCCACTCGCCCCTAAAAAAATACAGAGACTGAAACGAGAACCATGCTTGGGATAAAAAATTACAGCATATATACGGACTGAATGATGATGAGGGGGGCGAAGCGTCTGTCAGTCCGTCCGCGCTTCCCTTCCGCCAGTTCGTTCTTGCTTCTAGCCATTGATGCGTCCGTCCGTCCGTTCTTCTGTCCGTGAGTCTATTCATGCGTCAGTCGGTCTGTGCGTCCATCCACTCTTCTATGCGTGCGTCCGTCTGTGCCCCTGTCTGTCGGTCCGTACGGCCGTGCAGGCATATGTGCGTCCATCCATCTGTTTGTCCATCCATGCGTCCGTCCGTGAGTTTGTCTGTATTCCTGTCCGTCTATCTGTCTACGCATCCATATATTGAACACTCCAAATATCACCACCTCGCATCTTTTCATCATATCTTCATCACATAGAAGTACCGCCATCCAGCGGACATTCCAAGGGATAAACGAGAGGTGGCTACTTACACTACTACTGCGGCGGCGACAACTACTACAACTAGTTTCACTACTACTACATACATAGTGGACGCATGACCCACGGCATAAAGAACTTTGCCCCTAAAAATGTTAACGGGGCGGGCGCAGTTGTCTTATTCAAGGCTGTATCAGTTGCTGCCTTAACGAAGATTTGACCATTTGCCAGATAGGTTTCAGCAAGCGCCGTCAGTTTATAAATTTTTCATGGCAGTAAGGAAGAGTGCTGAACTCTATAAACGGGTGGCTAAGTGCGTGTTTTCTAATTAATTTTGCCTTTGCTCTCCATATGGCTCGCAGTAAACCTTTTAGCAGGATCACCAAGTAATCTATCAAAGATGATTAATGTCTGCCTTCCGCGTATGGCTATAGGACAGCAGGCGGTGTAATTATCAGATAAGAAGCCTAACCATGAGGAACCGGCAGAAAGCTCGTCTCCGCTCATCTACTTTAATTAACCTCTTCTATTATTGCAGTTTGCTTTTCATGCAAGCAAAACAGTGCTAGACATAATACTTTTACAATTATTTGCGTTATTTTTTGCTCCATTTATTGTGCTAGAGAAAGGAATAGGAATGTAGTTATATTCACAAACTATGTCATAGAAGATTCTATATGTTGAGCGTTAGGGCAATTACTGTTAGAATTCGGATTCCAGATTGCAGTTTATGCCTAAGTAGTAATATTTTATGAGAAAAAGCCGAATGCTTTTGTTCAAGGTATGCAGAAGCATTACTACATTTTTATTGTGGTAGTTAGGCATGCCTTCTTAGTACTACCAACTTTTTCTCTTTTATTGACTATACAACGGTAAGCACGAGTGATAACTAGCCTGTATCTCTATTATGAATAATAAAAACAGGAAAATAATAATAAAAAGAAAGACAGAAAAGAAGAAAGAAAGAAATAAAGAAATAAAAAGAGGCATTAAACAATAGCATAATTGCTTGCTCGCGGCAATATTGAGGAGGCTTATAGAACTGAACGTTGGAACCTTGCTTTTTGAATGAGACGGCAGCTTTCAAAAGAAGTCATCACACAACTGACCATACATGTTCCTAACTGCCCTACTTGCATTTGTATATCTATCTCTTGGTATCTTTCTCTCATCCGCCTGCGTTTTCTCAATATATCAGTGATTGTTTTTGCCGCTGTTCCTATCTCTATACCTGTCTGTAGCGGGCACTTTTATTTCTTGCTTTTTATTGGAATTTCTTGCTTACTTCCTCAATACTGCTCTGCGTTGTTGGACTAGTGCAACCGAACACATTTAAGCTTGTTTTCTCTTTACCAGCATAACGATTCAGGCTTCCTAACTCTCGCCACTTTTCAATTTACGCGTCTTTCATACTTTCCCACAGCCCTTACTTCATTTTCTGTTTATCTGCTGTGCGTTTTCCATTTCGCAATTCTAGCCTTTCAACGCATCTTCTAACGTCTGCGTCTTATCAGAGAATCTTAGGACGACTTTTCGTGTGTAGTAACCGATGACCACATTTCCGTTACCACGTTTTTACGACCACTATCTCACTCTTTCTTTTCCCTCTTGTGAACGGCCTTCATTACGGTTGCGATGCATCAGAAAACATATCGCCGATCTGGCATACTTCTCGTTCAAGTACTTTTTTTTGCTTGCCAGGCTCCACAATTTCTTGTGCATTCTTAGCACTACCTATGTGAGAGACTCGAATTGCGAACTGGTGTTATTTCATGGCGACCATAACGTCAGTTGTTGCCATTCCCTGGTTCCGTTTGCCGTACTATGTTCCTCTTATGTCTATTTTCAGAACCCCCATAAAGACGCTCGTGGGACTAGATAAGGCGCTCTCCGTGATTATATTTCAAAGAGCTGGAAACCGGAAAACAAAACTGGGGCAGTTCCAGGAATATGGGTTTGGGTTTCATTAGTCTCATTGTTTGATAACTACAGACTTAACGGTGACCAAGACCGCTGAAGTTACAAAAGGAACAGATTTGTATAAATCAAATGGCTTGCACAAACATTTCGAAGCCGTAATTTGAAAATATTTTGACGGTATACGTAACGAAATGGGCTCCCCAATGTGGCGTGGTAACTCCCCAATGTAGGGTGGTTACTCCCCAATGTGGGGAGTAACTCCCCAATGTGGGGTGGTAACTCCCCAATATGGGATGGTATGTTCAACACGAGTGAGAGTGTAGCTTTTCTGTTTATTACTTTCCTTTTGATGAGAACTACTGAATCATTTCTACCATTGTTTCAATTACGTAGTTCATCATCATTTTTCTACTGAACGCTTTACACTCTTCCACGCTATAGCGTCTCATCTGCTATTAATATAGAATTATTTTTCGTCCCACAAATCGGAAAAGCTAGAATGTCGGAAGCATAACTTTTTCGCTCATCAGAAAAAAAAACGAAGTGTATATTCTTAACATGCTCAAAAGTTATTGGCATATCACTAAAGCTCCTTGTTTCGAGAAACCCTGCACTATAAATATTTCAGGCATAGCTAAAGAGCTGTTATCATCAGGGGCAGACAAATCCTGCCTTTCAACGCAGCTTGTTGATAAAAAAGACTGTGGTTGCAGTGAGCTTCATATTTACCTTTCTTCTCTCAGAGTTCAGTATATCACATACTGAACTATCATAATGATATCACATAATGCTTTACTTTCTCTCTTTCCTTGATAAAAAAATCAATGTGAAATTTCACCACCTCAGTCATAATTTAGTGATGGTTATCAGGCTATACATAGTCTGTTAATTCAATCAAAAGTTTTGCTTCCAGATTAGGGCGTTGTTTGTGAAGACAGATCTTTATTTACTGACATCCGCAGGGCCTCGCGGGAACCCTTAACGATACAGGACCTCTACTCACTAAAGTTCAATCAGATAGGCGATGTCTGAAGGGAGGATGCGAGGATCACGTTTCTTCACCGGATTCCCCGTTGTCATGTTGCGTTAGTGTATGGCGGATATCCGGGACATCAATCACTGTGCGATACTCGAAAATATTTTGAACAAACATTGACAACGTTCCTCGGTAAACATTTCCTGGAGCCATAGTGAAACTGGCAGTGCACACACACACACACACACACACACACACACACACACACACACACACACACACACACACACACACACACACGCACGCGCACACGCACACGCACACGCACACGCACACACACACACACACACACACACACACACACACACACACACACAAATCAACAGACAAAACAAAACACGATTGAAGCATGTCACGTTAGGTTTACGTGCATCACCTAAGCACATCATCCTGTCGTCACTTGCTTAGTCCGTTTTTTTTTTATTTGAGCGCTAAAACTGTAGCCACGTATAACAACAACCAAGGAGCCCACCCTAACACTCCGGCATTTTTAGAGTGCTTTTGAGACTAAGAAAATAGGCTGCTGTTTTAAAAGACCTTTTTGTTTTCATTTTTCAGGTATACGTATGCGTCTGTATGATGTGTGCAGTTCATCACCCCTAATACTACCCGTTTTTATTTTACCACTAATAGAGAGGATGAATTCACTTTAAAATCGCCCTGAAGTGACATAACCTATAATCAATATAGAAATCGCGTCATGCAGGAAATAAAAGCCATGAGCAGAAGGCTGTCGCGAGATTTTATTGAGGATTCAGTGAAGCTTTGAGCGCGTTTTGACGGCATGTTTTGTTGTATTTTTTAAGAGTAAGATTGAGAACTTCGATGTGTCCTGTAAGCCGGTTATGAAATGCGCAATATAATATAAAAGAAGTTTATTGGTTGAAAAAGTGATATCACATTCGCGTTTGTCTGTCGATGCACACACCGACGCTTGTCGATCTAATTTGTATTATACTTCTAATTTACGTGGTAGAACAACCTGTCCCTGACATCTCTACTATCACGTTATATGCATTGCTTCTGAAACGACCAATGCAATGTTCGTTATCATATAATTAGCTACATACCATATTTATTTATTTATTTATTTATTTATTTATTTCGACATACTGCCAATCCCATCAGGGATTTTAGCAGGAAGGGCGTGAACACAAAAATTCGAATAGGTACACAATAAAGACATACATCGCGATAAAGTACAGAGTGAAACTAACAGAATCGGATCATTTAACAATTTCAGATCAAAGAAGGCATAAAACATTAGTGTAAAGAAAAGTTGTCAGAAGAAAATAAATGCAGCGACTTGGTTGACACATTGGTTGACATATTGGCATATGCATCAAGAAACACAACAAGAAATTACAGCAATAAGAAACTATCCTACAATATGGCGAAGTATTTCAAGGAAGGGCAAATTTATACACACTGAAAAACAGAAACATGTTCAAGAATCAACAGGGCGATTTCTCTTCACCTGGATTCAGTACTAAAAATTGCTTAAAGAAAAAATATGATGACATGATACTTCGCTCGTACATTGTTCACACGAACACCCATATTAAAATCAACCAGGTGATTCCGTTTGCATGATACAAAGTTCATTTTCGACAAGGGTTAGAAATTTTGCTAATTCGGTAGTGCTGGAGATACTCGGATCCAGTTTATTCCATTCATTAGTGGCTAACGGAAAAAATGAGTACCTAAAGCAGTTTGTGTTGAAGGAGTATTCGTTAAGTCTCATTGGGTGTTTTTGGCGTGTTTTTCTAGTTTGATCAAACGTAAGATAGGCGGATACATCAATGTTTAAATGACCATGTATTAATTCGTGTATGAATTTTGCACGTGCTAACCTTGTTCTATTCATTAGAGTAAGTAATCCAGCTTTTTTCAATAGTTCAGTCGGAGAATCTGTATGTCTGTACTTGTTGTAGATGAACCTCATAGCTTTCCTTTGTATTCCTTCCAGTTTCGTGATTTGCTGTTTTGTGAATGGTGACCAAATAATATTACCGTATTCCAGTAATGATCGCACAAGGGAAGTGTATGCAAGCAGTTTTAGAGAAGGCGGGGCCTGGCGAAGCCGGTATCTGAGTGTAAACAAGCGGCGTAGTGCAGCTGAAGTAACGTAACTTATGTGTGCATCCCATCTTAGATCTTCAGTTATAATAATTCCAAGATATTTATGCTGACTTACTCTAGTTATGGGAATGTCATTAATGGTGTAAAGAAAATTTGACCTAGTTTTTTTTCGACTTACTGATAAAATTGTACACTTGTTTGCATTAAGTGACATCTGCCATTTACGGCACCAGCAGGAAACATCTTGTAAAGCACTATTTAAAGCTACATGGTCCTCCGTTGAGTTTATTTCTCGATATAGCACGCAGTCATCCGCGAATAATTTGATTTTTTCCTTAATATTTGTAGGCAAATCATTAATAAAGAGAAGAAACAAAATTGGCGCCAGCACACAGCCCTGCGGAACTCCAGATGTGACGGAGGTGGTAGCAGAGGTTTCATCGTTAAATTCCACATACTGTGTACGATCAGTAAGATAACTTTTGATCCAGTTAAGAACAGTAGAATTTCCTAAAGTGGCCTCAAGTTTTTGAAGTAGTTTCTTGTGTGATACCTTGTCGAATGCTTTGGCAAAATCGAGGAAGATTAGATCAGTTTGTTTTTGGTTGTCAATACTCTGGGATACCTCATGTGTTAATTCCACTAATTGAGTTATGGTTGAAAGACCTCGGCGGAAGCCATGCTGATAGGGAGATAATATACGTTTTTATTCTAGGAAAACAGTTATTTGTTTAAGAATTATGTGCTCCAAGATTTTACAGATTGTACATGTCAGGGATATAGGTCTAAAGTTAGACATATCATTTCCGCATCCTCCTTTATGCACAGGAACAACTTTGGCCTTTTTCCACTCCACAGGTAAAGAGCACGTTGATAGTGATTTGTTAAACATGACGCACAGATATTTAGCTAGCACCTCTGCATATCTTACAAGAAAGATGTTAGGAATGTTGTCAGGCCCTGCTCCTTTTTTTGTGTCCAAGTTTAACAAGAGATTTATGACACCGGCCTCATTGACAATAATCGGTTTCAGGGTACCTTCCGCACTAGTGTCGATGTCTGGAATGTTTCCGTCATCGACAGTGAATACAGACTTGAAATAGTTGTTCATTTTGTCTGCAGTGATCGGGTTATCTTTTTCCGGGGGTGTGTTGCTTTTGTTGTTTTTTGCAGGCTTTAGGTAGCTCCAAAACTTGCTGGGTGAACTTTTTAGAAAGTTTGGCAACGTTTTAGTGAAATAGTTGCTCTTCGCTGTTTTGATTTTTGTTTTTAGGTCACTCACAGCAGCAGTCAAATTATTTACTGTTACTGCTCCGGGTTTTCGTTTCATTCTCTTTCGTATTCGCTTTACTTTGCGTTTCGCATGTATTACCTCACGTGTTATCCACGGGTTGTGTTTCTTAATTTTTTTCACTCTAAGAGGTACAAAGGTATTAATACAGTGGTGCATAATTTCTCTTAACTGAGACCATAATATTTCATTGGTCGTGGAACTATCATTCGACAATTCTTCGAAGGACAGAAACTTTATAATTAGATAATTTAGTATGCTGGTGTCGTCGGCATATTTAAAATCCGGGTAAGTAATTTTTATGTTCGTTGCTTCTATTTTATCATGAAAGGGGACAGTGCACAAAGTGAGCTTGTGATCAGATATGCCATCCATAACTTCAATCTTTGTTTCATCGGCTGGGAAGTGGTTACTCAAGAATATAAGGTCAAGAATATTTGAAGTTTCTCCCTGGACACGTGTTGGTTGGTTGACTACTTGGTGAAGATTAAATCGCAGCATTGTGTCGATAAGGACATCTGAGCATGCGGAATGAAATTTCATGGATTGCCAGTCGATATCAGGAAGGTTAAAATCACCCAACAAGATGAATCTTGCGCTTTGTATGTTTTGTTCAATGTAGTTGTAGAGCGATTGCATGCTATCTTCGCCATTCCTTCCATATATTCAAAATCCTGTTGTTAACTATATATGTTGTTGGGTAGTACTATATAGTGCAGTTGTTTAGCTCATTTTCGTACATCTTATCATGGTGTGACAAAAATAGCAGAATAACAATTAACGATAGTTCTAGTTATATAAAGATTCATCAACAAAAATGGGAACTGTGTTCTACTAAATGATCGCTGAACACATTTTCGTTTCTGCTGCCATATACAATATGCTACAATTCAGCGTAGAACATAGTAAGTTAAGTAAAAATTTTGCTTCCCTTTTTATGGCTCAGGATAACATAGCCTAAGTCAATTTGTAACGCAGTTATATTTGCGTACCAAGATTGAGCAGCGACGCACTTCAGAGAGGTTACGGGAAGGGTTCTGATTTCATGACAAGGATGGGATCACCAGCCGGTAATTAGGTGACTGGATTAAAGGACCGTTCTGTTTTTGTTTGAGGAGTTTATGCTTTAAAAGTTGAAATGTCAAAGTTCAAACACGTGTTTCAATAATCAGAGCTGTAAGTTTTTGGAATAACAGAGAGCTGAGCTAGTTGGGAGCTATTCATTCTAAAATACAGGGCTTGCCAACAGGGACGGATGAAGGTGAGGACACTGCAGACGCTGTCCAACAACTGTGAAGCGGCACAATGGTGCCTTTACACGAAGTCGTAAGTCTACCACGTACTGTCGCGTATATACTATCGTATCTACCATCACATGCTCACTCGTATATATATCTTAACTCAGCCTTGTACTACCAACAGACTAGTCACTGACTAAGATCGCTCGCACCTCATTTCAGACTCCGTTAAAGAGGAACCAAACTACATATAGCGGGTCACGTTATTCACACATGTACGGTGGAGCTATAAGTTATCCTCGATTTGGCCAAACATGCTGAGTCCACCCTTCGTAATTTAGCTTGAGAGAAGAAAGTTCACTATGGAGTAATTGCTGACTCCCGAGATGTATTTAGCGTTTGCAAACACACTCACACTACCACTGCTGTTGTGCAACAACAGCGTTTTTACGTTGGGAACAACGACATGATTTACCACTACACTCAATTTTGGGCAATGTGGGCATAACAGAAAATGAACGGCCACATCAACAGGTGCGCGCAATGCTACTATCCGCGCTGTCAAAACCACCTGAACACATATTCCACAGTGCACCATAAGAAATTGAAGAACACGGTTATTGCTACGATTGCATGATAGCTTCGATGTATCCAACCATTTAGACATACCTCCAATGGCTTGAAAAGCGTTACTGCTCAGATTTGGGTGCTCGTAAAGAACTCCAGGTGGTCGAAATTTCCGGAGACCTCTGCTACGGCGTCCCTCGTAATTATATGATGGTTTAGAAAGTTAGATCCCACATATCAATCAAATCAATCGTCAAAAGCGTTACAGGATTCTCAATGACGCTCGTAAAAAGAAGTTAACGAACGCTACAATCGGCTTGCAAAGGACGCTTTCATATATGTCGATGAGCACTTTTGTGCGGAAATGAATAGACTACTGGGAATGGCCATTTCACGAAAGCGTGAACATGATTGGAAGTTTGTTTGGACAATAAATGGGATATCTTTGCCCGTCACGCGGCGACGTCACCTATTGTGGGAATCTGTCGAGATATTGACGCTGAGAACATTAGCAGTGCTCAAGAAGTGAAGCTTTTAAAGTATTGAGTGATGTCGTTTTTCTTTTTATCATGATGTCGGCTAGTTATATTGCCCCTGAAGGCATTCAGCACATCGTAAAATCTAGAGCAAACGTCAATCATGTGCTCAAACTGTTGCTTTTAAACACCCGATCCCTTCAACTAAAAAATGATGCTGTTATTTCACTGTTAAAATTGTGTGGCACAAACTTGAAGCTTTTATTGTTCCCAGAGACGTGGTATACTGATGAGTCATAACATTTCATGATACGTGGGTTCAATCACTTTTTTTTAAATTGCGTGGAAAGTAGAGGTGGTGGCGTTGCCATTCTAAAAACACTGAATTCTTGTAAAGTAATCGAATAATATAGCACTGTCACAAAAAAAAAAGACTTTGGATGCCTACGCATAAAGAAGGCCTCAAATGTATTTGCCGTTCTGTGTCGCTCTCCCGGTGGTTCTATAGCTGATTTCCCCTCATTTCTTGATAGTCTTTTATCGCATGCAAGTGCTATAAAATATATGCTTACTGTATATGACAGTTTTATTATAGATACCTTAAAAAACTCAGTTACAAGTAAAGAATTTAAACACTTGCTTGAGTGAAGCTCATTTGAAAATACCTTCACTATGCTCCACGTATTACTGAATCCTCATCGTAATTATTGAACATGTTTGTTACCAATGCTAGCGCAGAAGAAACAATTTCTGGGGTGACCAGTTCTGACAAAAGCAATCACTTGCCTGTATTGTTTTCTTAAAGTGAATAAAAAACCAGAGTACGTGAAATTGGAAGAATCTACGTACCGCTCTTTACGGCAAAAACATGGGAAGACTTTAGGTGCTGTATCATGCATTCAAATTGGAATAAAAGAATGGCTGATGAAGATGCAAACAACTCGTAAAACGATTTTATCGCAAAAGAAACTCTACTTCGAATCAAATTTGTGACGCAATCATGACGTGATTATGACGTGGCGAAGCCCTTTAAGGTCCCGACTTCTCGGTATCTAATTTCGTCGCGGTGCGTCGTGTAGTCGTGATTCATCATAAAAAGAAATGTCCGCCACAAAAATTATGATCATTGTACTACTCACCACTTGTCCAATAAAAGTGAAGGCAAAAGTTAGCAGACGACGTAAGTGAAGCTGAAACACCGTTCTCTACATGCCGTTGAGAAATAAACCAGCTATGGTGAAAAGAAGGTCACGAAGGAGAATGAGAAGAACAACGCTGCCATGCTTCACCCTGCCCGAGGTGTCACGTTACAGGAGCTGAAACAGCTTTCCCCACATGCTTCGCTCTTCCTGAGCTTTCTTTCTTTCTTTCTTTCTTTCTTTCTTTCTTTCTTTCTTTCTTTCTTTCTTTCTTTCTTTCTTTCTTTCTTTCTTTCTTTCTTTCTTTCTTTCTTTTTTCTTTCTTTCTTTCTCTCTTTCTTTCTTTCTTTCTTTCTTCTTTTTTTGTTCTTTATTTATTTATTTATTTATTTATTCCCTTCCTTGCTTCCTTCCTTCCTTTCTTCCTATCTTTCTTAATCTTTTTCTTTCTTTTTTGTCTTTTTGCCTGTCTGTCTTTTACTTCAGCGAAACATTTCGTCGGTTGTACTGTGAATTGTATTGTGAAATGTAGAGCTAATTTTGTCGAATTCGCGTAAGCTTAAGGGAACTGATTTTTACATACGCGAAGATTTTTCCATGAAAACGTGACAAGCTCGCCGAAAGCTTCTGGAATACGCAAAGGCACAAAACAAACGCTTTTAGCTATATCTAATGATAAACTTCGCATTGACACTAACACCTACGTTCTCGATCACTCTAGCAACGTAGTTGTGCTGTCTACGAAATAGCTAGAGGCTAACACGAGCACGCGTAAGCAGAGTCAGTTTAAGTCGCCATCTTTATTTGTGTCTTCTACTACTATCCGAAGCCTACTTCCCAAGAGGGGTGAGTTGTGTTCTTACTTAGATGATAGTGATGCCGACATATTAATACTAACGGAGACTTGGCTCTATCCTGACGTAAACAACGAAGAATTGTTCCTAGATAAAGACAACTATAACATATATCGATGTGACCGTATCGATAGAAGAAGAGGAGGCGTCTTAATAGCAGTAAAAAAGACAGTGTCATCAGTTCCCCTTGATACTAAGCCCTCTACAGAGATAACTTGGACTGCATGCGTTACAACATATGCAAAAATACTTATAGGAGCATATCATCGTCCACCGGATGCCCATTCCTCTTTCCCCAAAGATATACGTGACAATATAGAACGAGCTACGCAACTCTATTCACCTGGCCTTATATGCCTTTTTGGCGATTTCAACTACTCGCTCATTGATTGTCTACCATGACTACCACATATCACGCCTCATCAAATTTTCTAGAAGTAACCCTCGACTACAACCTATCGCAAGTTGTTCACCAATGTGCCCGTGGTACTAACATATTTGACTTTGTTTTCACTAATGCACCAAAAACCACTGGTGCGCTTTCTTACATAGAAGAATTTAGCGACCACAAGCTCCTTAACTTCCAAATCAACCTACCTGTAACTTTTACAGGCTCAGTGCGAAAAACAATCCGGGATTATAACCGTGCTAATTTTGATCAATTCAAGACGGAGCTAGAAGATTTTCACCAGGAACTTTTTTCGCCGTCGTTTGCCTCACAAACCGTGAACGAAAACTAGATTCTTTTCAAAGAAAAAATATTACAGTTAGTTGACGAGCTTGTGCCGCTGATCTCTACATCCAACGATAAAACTAACCCTTGATTTACTATACATCTTCGAACATTACGAAATGAAAGGAAACGTTTCTATGATACCGCAAAACGCATTGGCTCTGTGTCCTACTGGGATAAATACAAGGTCTGCTTACAAGACTATTGTAAAGCCTTAGACACAGCTAAGAAGAAATATTATTCGCAGGACTTGCCGTCACTTCTCAAAAATAACCCTAAAAAGTTCTGTCAAATAATTTCACCCTACAAGAACTCTCCTAATCACATTACAATACACGACCCGCCGCGGTGGTCTAGTGGCTAAGGTACTCGGCTGCTGACCCGCAGGTCGTGGGTTCGAATCCCGGCTGCGGCGGCTGCATTTCCGATGGAGGCGAAAATGTTGTAGGCCCGTGTGCTCAGATTTGGGTGCACGTTAAAGAACCCCAAGTGGTCAAAATTTCCGGAACCCTCCACTTCGGCGTCTCTCATAATCATATGGTGGTTTTGGGACGTTAAACGCCACATATCAATCCCATCAACATTACAATACACGATAATGAACTAACGCCACTCTCTGATGAAGCTTCCGCTATTGCTTTCAATGAGTACTTTGCCTCTGTTTTTAAACAGGAAGATTGTTCCAATGTGCCATTTGTTCCAGATCACCCTTTCGCTTTAATGGCCCAAATCATTGTCACTGCCGAAGGTATAGCGCAACTCATCACGAATCCTAAGGTTTCTACTTCATCAGGCATTGATAACATTAACTCTAAAATACTTAAGAACACCACAGATATTTCCAGCCGCTTACTCTGTCTCCTATTTAACCAGACGCTATCATCAGGTGAGCTGCCCAAGGATTGGAAGATTGTTAAGGTGATTCCCGTATTTAAGTCTGGTGACAGGCACTCGCCCCGTTATTATCGACCCATTTCACTTACATGAATATTCTGCAAACTACTTCAATATATCGTGGCTTCTCGTATCTACGATCACCTTGAATCAAACAACTTCTTCTTCTCTAATCAGCATGGCTTTAGAAAAGGCTACTCATGTGACACCCAGTTATTCCAATTCACGACTGGCCTTCACTTGAATATGATTGCTAACAAACACACCGATTGCCTCTTCCTTGATTTTGCCAAGGCATTCGATAGTGTCCCTCATTGCCGTTTAATCTCTAAATTGGCTGCACTGCGTATTGATTCATTAATCCTGTTTTGGCTACGAAGCTTCCTCTCTTCGCGTGAGCAACTTACGGTGATCAATGACATTTCATCTAACCTTTGTGACGTCACATCCGGTGTTCCCCAAGGCAGTGTAATAGGTCTGTTAATTTTTCTAACATACATTAATGATTTGCCCGATAATCTTTCACCCACAATTAGGTTGTTCGCCGACCATTGTGCCACATACCGCAACATTAAATGTTTTAATGATCATTCCGCTCTCCAAAATAACCTTGACCTAACCTTCCGGTGGTGCGAAACTTGGCAGATGTCCCTTAACGCATCTAAATGCAAGTTAATCTTGTTCACCCGAAAGCATATCAATCCAGCATTTCACTGTAAGAATAATAACGCCGTTGTTTCAGCTACACCGTCTTACAAATATTTAGGCGTTCACCTTACATCGGATCTATCCTGGACTACGCATATAGCAGCTGTCTAATCGAAAGCCTCTCAATCTCTCGGAAATCTCCGCACAAGCTGGCGCAACGCTCCTTCTAACGTACGCGCATTATCATATATTACTTATGTTCGCCCGCAGCTAGAGTATGCATCATCCACATGGTCACCTAATCAAGATTACCTGGTATGTATGTTGGAAGCCATCCAGAATAGGGCAGCGAGATTCATCTCTGGAAAGTACGACTATCATTCAAGCATTACCCTAATAAAACAAGACCTTGCATTTCAATCACTGGAAATACGCCGCAACATTGCTCTTTTATGTCTGTTTCATAGGTACATTTATAGTAACGAAATTCACTGTTTGCCACTTTATTCTCCTGCGCGCACTTCCCGGCGCATTCACAATGCACGTAGTTTCATGCGCATTCATGGTTACATGCAGGCATATAACTTATCATCACTACCTCGAGCCATTGCATATTGGAACGATCTTCCGGATCATGTTGTATCTATTTCTTACCGTGAAACTTTTCGTGATAACCTGATTTCGTTGCACTCCAATATTGTATAACGCTGTTGCACCTTGATTTTTTGTATATATATATTTTCGTCTGCTTGTCTCCTTTGTTGTTATTTTGTTTGTATACTGATGCCCCCTTACTCAATACCCTTCAGTGGGCTTGTAAGGTATTTTAAATAAATAAATAAATAAATAAGAGATGCTCAAGATCCTTCTTTCTCTGATTTTTTTTTTATTTTCTGAACACTTTGCGCCATTTTACATTATGTACGTAATCAATCTCCATAGGTGTGTTATCTATGCAACTTACATTCAGCGTTGGCGTCCTCCAAAATTTGAAGCAGCCATTTTCTGATATTAGAAGTAGTGGTAGAGCAGGGTTCCACTTTTGTGCAAGAAGCATTGTGACTTTTCAATCTCCGAAAAACTACACTTAAAAATATACCAAACCTTCCATGTTGGAAAAATCGAAGCAATGCAACCTCTTGGAGAGGCATATTGTTCTTAATATGGAGGACGACGACCTCCACCAGCATGGGTTCTCCTGTGCTGCTAAGTGAATGATGGCGTCGGAGAGAGTTATACGAAGGTTAGCTATACATTGCTTCATCATATGAAGGGTTTTCTAAGGTCACTCATAAAACTAAGTGGTTACGGCACTGAAAGCGATACCACTTTGGTAGCGAAACCCCGAAGCGTGTGTCATGTTTCGTTTGAGGCACGTGGAACAGACGCCACTGATTGTCTAGCGACTACGGGGGTGATCACCTCACTTCTCAATGTTCAGTGGATAAATGACGTGGCGGTCTGTACATCAATTCACAACCAAAGAAAGAATCCAAGAAAAAAAAGGAAAGAAAGAAAGCGGCCGGTGCAGTATAGACAGCGACAAGCAAGTCTACGTTGTTTAGAAGAAAAGAAATACTGATGGTCCCTATGAACGGGAAACCTAAAGCAGTCTATAGCCGAGGAACAGACAAAAGGCAGACGTATAAATATATAAAAGATAAATAATACCATTGTTCAATGCGCCAAACTCGTTTGACGCGACATAGTTCGCTTTCGCCTGCTTTAGAAATAATTGAGATCATTTAATGAAAGAGGTTTGACATAGTAACAAGCACGCAAACGTCGAAGGTGGGAAGGAAAGTTAATCATGTCACATTTCGCGAATTAAAAGGAAAGAGTCACGTATTGAGGATTTCGAGACATTATCGTGCAAGGGTGGCAGGTTTTTCGCTTATTAAGGTTGTAAAAAGTATGTAATCAAAATGGTGATGCCCAGTAATGGAAACGGTAAGAAATTCATGGATGGAAGAATAGTTATCACTGGTTTTTGTTGGGTATTCAGCATGTCGTATAAATTCAAGATCATTTTTTAAAACGTTTGCACACCTATTGGCTTGAATGTGTGTATTACACTTGAAAAAAAAGAGCCTCATTGAGTGAATCGGTTCTTATGATGGTTTAGCTTTGCACGTACTCTAACATGTCGTTAAGGCTTCGACTGCAAAAGTTACGTGTATTTTATTTCGTAGCTGCTCTCTGAGTAATCTGTTCTTTATTATTATTTTATTTTAGGTCGGACGTATTGCGCCTCGCTCTATTTGAAGCTCAGCCGTTTGCTTACAACCATGACACATTACCACTTAAAATTACCCGTACCGGTTTTATTATATAGACCTCTACAATCCTATTTTTACCCACGAAAATGTTAACCACACCATCAATCCGTGACTCTCAAAAACACGCAGCAATTACACGTGTCAAAGTAAGAGCTAGGGCATAACTAATTTTTGCTTTTGTGTTAGCTTAGTTAGCAAGGAAAGCCGATTTTGGCAGCCAGTGCAGTCGCTTCTACTTTCCCCGCTAGAGAAGTTTCGAGCCTCCGGTAATTTGATGCGAGTGATACCAAAGCTAGAAATCATTACGAGGTGGTGGTGGCAGCATGCGATGGATGAAACAGACGAACCAAGCACGCAGATGTGCTTGCGAGACTATAGTGAAGGCAGCAATAAACTCATATGCGACACACGCCACCAGGGATTTCAGTGAAGTGTGTGTTCTCGGCTGGGCTTGACAATACGTTCTTTTTTCTTTGTTATATGTTCTCCATTGTCCTACGGGAATTTTCGTAGTTACTAAGCGAAAAAAACACCTTGCTAGTGGTTCGGTAATAACGTACAACGGGATCTTTCAAACGACTATTTTGTTTTGTTTCTTAGCATTCAATTACGCTGCACAAAATATACTCACGAGTTTTCACTAATAGAAATTTCCGATTGGTTAGCACCGTTCTACTACACGCCAAATATTCAGAAGGCGAGACACTTCCGATGCCAAACATAATACACAATAGTTCATTGACTAATCTGGTCTCGTAAAGCGGCACATATATCAGTCCTCCCGGCAGCGTCACGACAATAACCAGCACTGACTGGCTATTGTCGTGCTGACAACAGCCAGCAGGATGGGTGGTTAAACTAAATTGAGCTGCAGTTAAAGATGTAACGATTTCGGCAAATCACACACCTTGCGAGAATAAGTTTCATAAGAACAGTCTAGCTGTCAATGCAGCATTTGTTGGCCTTGAGAAAAGCGTTACGAAGTGGACCGACATGTTTTTATGAGCTCGAATCCCGGCTGCGGCGGCTGCATTTCCGATGGAGGCGGAAATGTTGTAGGCCCGTGTGCTCAGATTTGGGTGCACGTTAAAGAACACCAGGTGGTCTAAATTTCCGGAGCCCTTCACTACGGCGTCTCTCATACTAATATAGTGGTTTTGGGACGATAAACCCCACATATCATCATCATGTTTTTATGAGCGTAGCAGTACATTGTCAATATACCAGGAACACTGGTAATTCAAGAATAAATTATGGTCGTACGTATTATCAGCACTCACGTGGAAGCAAATGCCTCAGTATTATCAAAACGAAGTGCACTTTGCGGTGAATATCCCACGCAACCTTCATTGGCGTGTTTCGTTAGCAGCCTTTGAATACAGCTTGCTGAATCATAGGAATACAAATGAAAGTTTATTAGACTGCTGTAATAAGGGAGGTAATGCTGGAACTACAATTGGCATTATCAAAAAAGTTGGACACCTGTATAACAGGAGTCCATGTGTAATGCTTATTGCACTGAAATTAAGTTAGATATGGAGCATTGCAGCTGTGATTGATGTTGCACCAAACTTACGCCTGCAGGGTATTTCTCCAAAGCAGTTTCCAGGCCCGGCATGATTCCGTGATAGAAAATACCTGACTCCCGAACAGAATGCAGGAATTTGATTTCTGCTGGGACCCTGACGTTTATTCTTTGCATTTGTCTGGTGAACGCTGCCGATGCAAGTATTTTTAGCGTTCTTGTAAATGAATTACCAATGCCTGGTTTCACCGTTTCTGGGTAGATATAACAGGTGAATCCTTTGTGGCACATACTCGCATACCGTGGCCTGTGATATGCGACTAAGTGCCCCACGCATCTGGACTAGAGCGTTTCACGACGTACACGACAATAAATTCACAATATTCATGTCGTGACGAGAGAGTCACTTTAACAAAGCCCCTTTACCCTTCTAAGCTACTTTTGGGTGTTAAGAAGGCAATTTTAAGAGCACCCAGATGTAAGCGGGAAGACATAGAGGCATACAGATAGATAGATAGATAGATAGATAGATAGATAGATAGATAGATAGATAGATAGATAGATAGATAGATAGATAGATAGATAGATAGACAGTATGGCGCCAGCTGTGTCTGCATTATTATTTCATTTTATTTTGGCATTGATTGATTGACCGGTATGTGGGGTTTAACTTCCCGAAACCACCATATGATTATGAGAGACGCCGTAGTAAAGGACTGCGGAAACTTTGATCACCTGGGGTTCTTTAACGTGTACTGAAATCTGAGCTTACGGGCCTACACTTTCCCGCGTGCGAGTACACATTGAACGAAAGTGAACCGAAACAAATGTAAAGAATTATATGCGGATAGACTCCACATAAATTATGCACAGCAATCACTTAGAGATAGCGTAACCAGTTCCACTGGGTTAACAGGTCTGTTACAAGGTGTTTGCCTTGGGACATGTTTCACTTAATTTTTTGCCTCCACATTCTGAAGTGGAAATGTTAGCCACATCATGTGCTGTTGTGACCATTAGGCACCATATCTCTAACAAAACATGTTATTGCTGTTTAGATACGAGCAACGTATCATAGGGCGTTGTAGTGGCAGCACCAACATGCAGTTGGTCTTACCAAAACCATCGACATCCTCGTTCTGTCAGCACTATGTTTCGATCAAATGTCTATGCTACGTCCCCTATGATTCTTTTGGCTCTGCATTCCTTCTGGAAAATGTGAACACCCGCTTGTAAGTATGTAGGTGAGATGTATACATTGTTAATGAGGCGTGTTACGCTTCTGCACTTCGCTCAAGGAAGAGACGCAGAAGTTACTGCTCACTCAGTTTATCTCAAATTTCGTCTGATGCTCCTCTCCTCATTTCCACCCCATTCATCAATGCCTCGCAATTTGAGCTTGCCTGAGAGATTCTCGCTGTTGCTGCTCGTTTCAGCGCCAGGCATTCCCACCTACTGTATTCCTCTTCTGGAGTTCGTTCGGGCCTGGAAGGCTTCGGACGATTATCCAGGAGGCTATATAATCACTTGGACGCACACGGCCTGGACTCCGCTGTCTCGTGTTGCAACCACGCCACTCGGGTCGTCATCGTCTGTCTCACCCGCTCTAACGCTCGCAGTGCGGTAAGTTTTCATAATGGCTTTGAGGCCTGTTCCTCTACAGAGGCTATCTCTATGCAGGAGTAAAGGTCGACACTGCCCACGGAATACTCCTGGCTGTGTCAGTGAATCGTGCTCTGCCTACAGTGAAGTAAAAGCCTCGGGCAGAGCTCTCAGGGTATATAATATATATATAATAGCATATAAGATACATTTCAGGCAATGTTTTTAATCGTGCACATCCTCAACGGAACCTGGTCTTCTCTCTCGGTTCTTCGGTATTTGAAAATATTTATCGAATAAGCTTTAAGCACAGCGGACATGTCAAGCACATATTTTCAAGTGTTCTCGTAAGGCTGTTAGGAAGACAGTGGTTGTGGGGCTGTCCATGTTGCGATTGTAATTCGTATTCGATAAGCTGTTGTCTCGACTGCTTGTTGATCTGAGTGACGCGTAAGCAACCAAGGTGTAATGCGCACGAGGTGAACATTGTGCGTTCGTGTATTCGGGAAAGGGTTGGCTTTATAAAAGAAGCTCGTTTATGCAAACCATGCTTCATGTCTAAACACACGCTCGTATCTTGTTACCGATATGTGGCATGCTAAAATATTTCCAAAAAACGCTAACATAGTAATCATGTGGGGGTCACAGCTTGGAGCGTTCGCTCTGAAATTACCTTTCCGCCATCCACGCCGGTAAATTTCTCTATGACATTGGAGAAAGAAAGCACGCTTCATTTGCGAGTTGCAGGAACGCGCACTACGGAATTCACTGCGCCCATTCCTCATTAAACTACGACTTTAGTGATGTTTGTGACCACGGTAACTGCAATTAATGTCGCGAATGCAATGTTCCCGTTTTTTTCTCACTATGGCGCTACTTCATTAATCTATGAATATTGATCGACCGAATACTTATTTACTTTCAGAGAGAGAGAGATAAAGATGCAAGGAAAGGCAGGGAGGTTAACCAGACGCACAACCGGTTTGTTACCCTGCACTGGGGAAGGGATAAAGGGGAGAAAAGAGGTTGCAGAAATATTTACTTTCATATATAAAGTAATCCTACCACCTAGTTTTGTATCTCATTTACTTTCATATATAAAGTAATCCTACCACCTAGTTGTGTATCTCATCAGAAAACATCAATGGAACGACGTCCAGCCTGTTGCATCATTTCTGATTACAGTTTGTGCTTTTAAAATCAGTGGTGCAAAAGACAAAGTAAGATGCCAATTGATCGCACACACTCAATATGTATTTTCGTCTGTCTGCTAACGGTTGAGAATTTCTAGCTAAGTTTTCCATGAACTATCACTCGTGTTCTGGTAAATTTCACAGTGAAGCAAGTTCTGTTTGGGAAACACTTTTGAATGTGCTACAATATGCACGACTGAAATAAAAGCACGCGTGTGTATTCCTTTTTTGCCATAAGGTAGCCAGACATATATAGACCCACATGTTTTCGCACTGGTACCCCATACAGTGGTTGCTCCTATGCTGTCACACCTTAATAGTGAAGTGGTATTCTCTTCCACATTAAGCTAATAAAAGGTACATTTAATTACACTGAAGACCCATTTATGATCCGTGAGCTTTATTCAAGCACTTTCGAGGGCAGTAAAGGTACAGGAAAGGTGATAGCATGTTTAACATCTACAGTACACGTGTAGAAATAGGTCGCCGGGATATCATCGTATGAATGTGTGCTTTCGCGAGAACGCCTCTTGGACATCGCTGCACGAATACTATTCCTCTGCATTGGCTTAGGCAATACATTCGGAAATAGATTACTGTGACAGGGAACATGTATGTGTTCACGGGACGACGCACATAGCGTTATCGCTAGAATGGCATTGATTTTTCCTAGGTTAGTGATACAGGACCATCACACCTGACTTGGTCTACATAAGCTATTCTTTTCTAGTTAAATAACACTTCGCTTAACCCTAGCTTCGGTAGTTGAGGGGCCAGCAATATTCGGAACTGTTCAGAAGGACGAATCGTTACTCTTTACGCGTCATGCGTGCTAGAGTATGTGTGCAGGGTTTGGAGGAAGAACAATAATTTCCCGACATTTCTGACGGCCTTGTTTACCATGCTCTCAAATATAGGGGTACTGCACGAAAATCCGGCCAGCGTGGCCTATTACGGTGTAACGTACCACTGTGACCTATTAAGTGAACGTGTGTGCTTGAGGAGAAAACAGTGCGACCGAGATATTGCAAGGCCCACGGGTGTACACTAGTCTCGCCTTGTGAATGGGATGTTTGATTACTTGTCGAGGTAGGTATATACACGGTTAATATAACTGAGATATCACTGCATTCTTTAACTTAACGGAACAATAGCCAACAGCACATTTATTTTTCCCACGCCCACCCTCGTTTACATTCACTAAATAGCTTTTGTTATCTTCCCAATTCTGTGCATCTCCTAAATATATCTAAAACGGCATGAATTTTATTACTGCGCACGACTTAAAAGGCCTTTATTGTCTCCATATATTGAGAATGTCTGTTAGATATTGAATGTTCTAATTAAAAGATAGCTAAGAAATTTTCGTCGGCAACCAGCATTTCCTTGAAGCTGCAACCAATGTATTGGAAAAAGGTGTTTTTCTGAGCGAAATTACTTAGCAGAATCAGAAGCAGTGGCAGCATATATATTTAGCAAAGCATATGCTTGCTGATAAAAAAAAAACATTTTTAATAGATATTCACCATGATTCGAAGTGAGAACTGCAGATGTTCAATTTTTATTAAGAAAAGAAAAATTGGGGGGCCCTTAATCTTCACTTTAAGAGTTGAACGCGATAGCGTACTCGGCCTCCAGTGCATCTTTCAACCGCTAAGTGCCTACTTATTAATATGTGTTGTTACACACACACACACACACACACACACACACACACACACACACACACACACACACACACACACACACACACACACACACACACACACACACACACACGCACACGCACACGCACACGCACACACACACACACACACACACACACACGCACGCACGCACGCACGCACACGCGCACACGCGCACACGCACGCACGCACACGCGCACACGCACGCACGCACGCACGCACGCACAAACGCGCGCGACGTATGGTACAGTACAGGCTTTCGATCTATTTAACAGCACTTTTATAACAACTTCATGAAAATATTGTACAGTGATACAGTCACATGGTCCTGTATTATGAACTGCACGTAGGCGTGACACTTGTATTCGTAAATGGTCGCATTCTGTCGTCCGTCTTGCGTTAGTTATCTGGCAATTGTGCGACTTGTCCTTCCGGAGACCTCTTTTCAGATCATGCCAAGAGGAGCCACTGTAGTTCATAGATACTATGAACTGTAGGAGCATCAATGAAGCTCACGTCACAAATATAGGGCCCTAAACGTTTTTTATTTATGCAAACTATTCGTGCGAACAGTTATCGCAAATTGTGGATGCTCTTTCCATGACGCCTGCCCGAATGGCCGCCTTCCTTGACTTGTGTTTCGACCAACCATATTTGACGACATTGCAGATGTCCTGTATTATTGCACCAACATGATTTACCATGACAGAGCCTGCAGATAGAAGAAAATAAATAAATACAGAAAATTTTTTGATGACATCAGCCAAAAAGGCTTTGAAGCACCACTCCAAGCATTCTTAGAAAAGAAGTTGACATGCTTCCAAGCTATAAGTATGACAGAAGGTGAATGGTATTTCGAGAGGCTCATTCTATTTCTCGAAACAAATTGAACCAACAGACAATCCAACCTAGCAAAACATACGTCTTTTTTTTCAAACAGTAGTGTTAACACTATTACCTACGCTGAAAGGAGCTGAATTGGTTGAAAAAAAAATGAGCGCTTTCTGTCTGTATGCTCTACAAGCTATGAGCAACGAAACTCCATTCAGTGACACAGCACACCTATTTTCGACACCTAAAAATAATGGAAGCAGTTTCATAGCATGTAAAAAGGCAAAGTGATCATCACTCATCCAAGGGAACTTGTTGTACAAGTTTCGTAAACCATGGCATGCTGTTGCTATAGCTCTAATACTGTAGCAATGTTCTCAGACTCTGCGACAGAAATACTGTGCTTTTTTGTAGAGAACCCCACTAGGTTGGTGTCAGGGTGTCGGTAATCAAACTGCGGTTTAATCAAATGCGGTTCTGTATTCTGTGAGATCGCTATACGACCAAACTTGCACCTCTCATCAACAACAAAAAGAACAATAACATGGTCGGAATATGGTACCCTCTCTTGTTAACAAAGACATTGCTACATTTCATTCTTTAAGCTTATTGCTGCATGGTGGCGGGAGAGGTCTTTAGGGGGTACCGGATGTATAACCCCGTTCAAAGGACATGACATTGCGCTTTTTCTGTCATCCTAATGTTGAATTTACGAAAACTAGGGGCATATTTACTCACCAAACTTGGAACCACTGAAATCATGCTGTTCGCACGTTGACTGTTGTCTCCTGTCAAATGAGCCGTCGAAGTGGTTCCAGCCGCCATTACTATTCCACAGATGCGTATCCTCATTTATGCTGTAGTAGGATATTTCAAAAATGTGAAAAAAATTAAATTTATAGATGTAGAACAATTTTGTTACCTTTTCTTGGTACACTTCTTTGAAATTTATGTGTAAAAATGAATATTTAGCTAGAGCATTGCACCATAGACGGCCCTGATGTGTCATGCACACCGCAGTTGCAGCGAAATTAAAGTAATGTCACTGCCCATATTTCAGAAAAAAACGCAGAATAGATGTGTGTGTGTGTCTGCTTACACAAAGGGCAAATTGACAAGCGTGATCGCCCGCGCTTGCATTTGTCACCAATATAATAAATAGGTCAGCCCAAGGCAAACCTGCGACGTCGGGCCGAGCACATTGGTCAACCTATTGCCGACCTAACCAATTGGAGTTGGATGACGGTCAATTTACGACGTCGGGCGAAGCATCGTTGCCGACCTACTGCAGACCTGGCCAAGTGGCGTTGGCAATTGGTAAACCTACGACGTCGGGCCAAGCACCCTGGTCGAGCTACTGCCGACCTGGTCAATGGCCACTCACGGGCCGACCACTTTTTTGGTTGTCTCGCCGACTTAACTGGCCACCGACTGGTTTCCGACCCTTAACCGACCATTGGCCACTGGTCATGTCCCCTTGGGTGACCATCTATAGAGCTGTTTGAAAGTCCTTGTGTGTTTTTAGCGGCGAGGGCTGCAATATTCCGGCCTTTTTTGACGTAGTTTGATAGCTTCCCAAATGCGTCTACAAATCACCGAATGGGCTCGTTCTTGTCGCGGCACCTGTCGAAGCCAATGCGTTAGGGAGACTCCTTCCACTACATGGCATTTATGTAGTGTTTTTTTTTTCCAAAGCAACTGCAAGTAACATCGTGGCTTTGTGGCAGGACACCTGCTTGCCACGCCAACGGCCCGGGTTTGATCCTCAATACGACCAAAAATTTGATTCTTAATTTTATTTCCTTCGTTCTCGTTTTTTTTTGCTCATAGACTGTTTATCCCTCACAACCAATGGGGCCGATGCCGACGGCGAAATTTATGCGACATGAGCTCTCTATCATTATTGCGTTAAAGAAGTCATGCTGCATAAAGTTGTTGATCTTTCTACCCATGCTAGCAGTCTTGTCACATATATAAGAAATGTATTTGAATTGATGATTTATTTCTAGACGATACCTAATAGTTTAAAGACACCTATCTTAAGTTTCGAAAATTTCAATCATGAATGTTTTGGTCTACGCATTGTTTTATGGTCTGGCCCTATTGTATTTCATTTTGTTCAGCTAGTTGGCAGAAATACCTTGATAGAACTCTGAAGAGTATTTTTGCGAGTGTTGCACACAGCCTTACAGTGTCCAGTCACAAGAACGCTTTTCAGTCACTACGTAGTGATATGTCTATTGCATTGCTTTTCGAAAATGTTATAACGGGTAACATTTCAAACGGATTTTTATAAGATTATGCACCCTCGCGGTAATTACCCAAGGTAGCTTGTTGCGTAGTTCCTCATTGCAAGATAATATTTCGCAAAGTTAAGTAATACATGAATCATATGGTAATTCAATCAGCTTTCTAGCGAAATGCTTAATCAAGCAATAAAGTGTAGCCTAAACCTCGATGCTCTATGCCAAATATTCACACCCTTTCTACTTGAGGTTTCTGATGCAGCGTAAGTTAAGTTTGGCACAGTACAGCAAAGATTATTTTCAATATGTTTTTGTGCAGTTTACAACAATTTTTATTGTAGTCTATACATCGCTGATAACTGCAATAGCTCAAGAATTGTAACTGATTGACAGGCCATAATTCATACCACTGTTGAAACAAGCAAATACTACTATTACTACTACTATATTGTTAATACTAATATTAATATAAAGAATAAAAATATAGTTTATTATTTTTATTAGTAGTAGTGGTTTTATTATTATTATTATTATTATTATTATTATTATTATTATTATTATTATTAATATTAATATTATATTATTACTGTTGTTGTTGCTATTATTATTATATACTGGCTTCACTGTTGGCTTGTATGATTTCTTTTTTACGACTGAGGCGTTCAGATATCCTGTTTCGTACATTAATCTATCTGATTGAAATTGTTAGTATGCTGTTCTCCACGGGGCAGGATGTTTTCCAGAAGGCTAATTAAGCAAGTTATATACTATCGCGAATATACCTGTGAAGAAAAAAAGAAAGACGTTAATCTGGTAAAGCCACAGCATTACACGTCTATTTTAGCTCATTGCGCTACACTACTATTCCGTTTAGTCGCACACTTGCTTTTATCTGGAATCAGCACAGACCTAATCAATGATGTTGTTTCACTGCGAAGCTTTCATTTTTTTTTGTTCCAACCGACATTCGACCATGGCACAAATCCTCATTGATGCTAAGTCGTTGGAGCTGTCTTTAAATCGTTAATTTTTTCCTTGACGGTCTCGCCTTTTACCAGTTGAAATAATACTAATTACAAAAAGAAGCAACGGGAATAAAGTGTTACTACATCCACTACATCGTCATTCCAGTGGACCGCGTCGGCGCAGACCAAGATCTCGCACAGCGTGGTAGTGGTTAGAAGATGAGAAAAGGCACCTAATTTCTGCAACCCGGTCGGGAGCATGGCGCAGTGCCTAACGCACAGCGTCGCAAGCCTAAACACAACCGATGAAAAGGCCCTTTTCGTCCTCTCTCCCCTTCTATATCCCGGAGGACAAATACACACACACACACACACACAAAATAACTAAACCACGTGAGGCGGCAGAGCGTCACGGTTTTCCCTCTCCCCCCTGCTTTCCTCCTTGAATGAAGACCAACTGACAAACGTGTCCTTTTGTACGCACTGTTCCAAGTGGGCTGTTGGTCAGTGTCCAAATAAAGGCCACTGAAGCACATCGGTTGTCGCTTCTCGTATTTCGGGCCAACAGTTGCTCTGTCGCACTCGGGCGGCAGCTGGCTAATGCATCGGGACGTGGTGTTAACGCCACCTGAAGCGCGCCTAGATTATTGTGCGACGTGGTGCTTCCAACGTTGAGTGACCCTCACTGCCAGAGTTAGATTAGCGTGGCTACGAGACATCAGGTGTACTTTTAGGGGCGAAGCTCCTTAAGGCGTGGGTCTGTTCATCCTTTGTATGTATGTATGTAGTAGTACGTAGCCACAGTTAAAACATACTCACTTTAGAGTGGGTATGTGTCACAGAGGATGCGAGATGGGAGATGGCGGTACTTGAAGTGTTCACTAGATGGACGCATGGACGGACAGAAAGACAGAGTAGCAGACGGATGGACGGATGGATAGAAGTGCGGACGTACGGACGAATGGACGCACGAACAGACAGACAGACAGACAGACAGACAGACAGACAGACACACAGACAGACAGACAGACAGACAGACAGACAGATGAATGGACGGGCTCACGGACGGACGCATAGACAGACGAACGGACGCATGGATGGACGCACAGATGGTCATGCGGACGGACGGAAGCACGGACGGGCTGATGGACGCAGTGCCCCACTCATCATCACTCACTCCGTGAATATGCTGTGATTTTTTTTGTCGTCTCATATTGCGCCTGTAGGACGACCGCTTGATTGACCAAATTTCGTTCACCAACTTCGAACCTCCTGTTTCCAGTCAGCCATCCCAGCGGCTTTCCGATGAGTATACTTTCAAAAAAAAAAGTTATAAACTGGTTATAAAATGCCTCTTTTCCAGCTTTTCCTCTAACTGCACTGTGCTTTCCGCGAAGGCCTGGCGTTTTTTTTTATTGTGAAGTTCGCATTCTCAGCAAGTATTTATAAGGTTAAACAATATTTATTATCACAACCGGACAATAATACTGCATATGTAAACTTGTGGTATGTGTTTCAATAAAAAAAGGGACCGCGTTACTTTTTTTGTACAGTCATGTTCAATATCAATCTCCAAAATATGTACCTACTTATAGGTAAACGTTCCCGATGGAGGCGGAAATGTTGTAGGCCCGTGTGCTCAGATTTAGGTGCACGTTAAAGAACCCCAGGTGGTCTAAATTTCCGGAGCCCTCCACTACGGCGTCTCTCATAATCATATGGTGGTTTTGGGACGTTAAACCCCACATATCAATCAATAGGTAAACGTTCGGAAGTTGGGTTTCTTAGTAGCGTAGAGTAATAAATTTTATCGCATAAATAACGAAGAGACTGTGTTCATGTACATGTACAAAAAATTTGGCAGATACGACGTATCTGGAAAACCTATGTGATGCGAAGCATGTGGATGCAAGGTGATTGTGTTTTAATTTTTTTATTAGATAGATAGATAGATAGATGAATAGATAGATAGATAGATAGATGAATAGATAGATAGATAGATAGATAGATAGATAGATAGATAGATAGGTAGATAGATTGATAGATAGATGCCAAAAGTGCTTGAAGTACGCAAATAAATGCTTCACATTAAAAAAAAATTGCCCGCAGCTTCCCTCGGGGGAACACTGAGGAGGATGCGGACCATATAATTGGTTAATGGGGTGTTAAAGTGCGACTTACTTGAGTCGATGGCTAAATTGGTTAACGTGGTTGTGAAATGGGGTGTTAAATTGCGACTTACTTGGGTCGATGGCTAAATTGGTTAACGTGGTTGTAGGAGGGGGTGTTAAATGAGTGAACACGTACACACGTATGCGAAAGGGCGGCGCTGGTCGAAGGGACGTCGATCATTGTGTTTGTGGATTTGTTGGAATTCATTTCACCGCGACCTTGGACGTCGACGCGCCGTACAAACCAACCGACGAGCGGCAACTGAGCGAGCGAGCGCCGACCTTGAGTATTTATACAGCACGACGGCGCATGCACTGTCAGCTGTTGAATGTTCTCGAAGCGCGACGCCACATGCGCGTCCACTGGAGAATCAGGAGAATTGTAGATGTCGAACGCGGTGTGTAGAGGAGGAAGGGTGCCCAGATGGTGGAGGAGTGAAGCGCGCGCGGTGTGTAGAGGAGGAAGGGATGCACAGATGGTGGAAGAGTGGGCGACGGCGCGACGGCGCATGCGCGCGCGTCAGCTGTCGAATGTTCGAGAAGCGGTGCGGACGGCGCACTACAAGGCGCGAGTATAAGATGCTCCGCATCTAAAAAGAGGAGAAAAGAAAAATACCTCCGCACATGTATCGTTACATTGCAGCCATTGGACATGATAATGGTGTTAACTTTTGTCTTTGGACGATAAATCATTCGTTGAAAGTTATAGTGCGTGGTATGTCCGTCCTAGAGAAGATAAGGCGTGCAAAACACGGACACAAGACAAGCGAGCAAGTAAACGCAAACGACGACTGACAAATAAAAGAGCACACAGCGCATGGAAAGGACGATAAATACTTAGCAGTTTGATCTGTACCTGTTTTTCTACGTGTCTTCTTTTCACTTCGGGTCTTCACTAGGATTCTACCAGTCATCGCTCCTTATTAACAATCTACATGGTATTTACATTGCAATAGGCAATTTATGTACCCAGTCGTTGCATACGGCAGTGTACAGCCACCGAAAGAAAACAAGGTGACATATGAACAGACCAATCCCGACTAGCTGAATTCAACTAATCTTGCCATGTCCCCGTAGCTGCCAATTGTTTACACAATGTGTAATGCATCTGTAAGGGCAGTTTTTTGTTTAACGTTTCGCGCTCTGTTTCTTGGCCAACACACTTGGAACACAGTCCGGATTGTGGCTCAAGTTTATAGGGAGATCGAAAGACGCACAGGCAGTTTTTGGGCACGCACAGGCCGACCTCACACATCCTTTTGACTACGGGCTCCCGCAGTCATAATCATGACCTTTAAAGTGTGGGCAAGAAGTGTATGGGGTAATCGCGACGTGAAATCACACATCCCAAGAGTCAAAAGAAGCTCAATAGGGGATAATGTATAGGAGGGACGGAACAAGGGTTTGTGGTTTTGGTACACTGGCAAGGCTGTGGTACACCGGAAAGCCGATATGACCTGCCTTACTCACCTTGCTCTTCAAACTTTTTTTTACTGCTGGGCATTGAATAAATTGACGTGATGTCGGTCGGCTGGCAGAACCCACCACGCAAATTCTGGTCAATCTACCCATGATGATAAGTGAGGTTGAAGTCTTCAGATGATGTCAGTTTGCTTACAGCCGTTATTATTTTATTAATATAACGCTGTCTATTTGTTTTTTCTATGTTCGCGGTTAATGCCTCAGGTGTGTCTGGGCTCTACAGAACGACACTGAGATCCTGTCTTCATGTTCGCACCAAATACGCTGCAACTTCATCTGTTTTATTTATTTATTTATTTTACCGATGGAGCTTGTCTTAGTCAGGGCTTGACCGGAAGCCGACCTATACTGCTCGGGCATTCTTTTTTTCGCAATGCACCGTAACAGTTCAAGGGGTTACCTATGGGTTGGTTTTTAAATTTATGATGGCAGGGGGGGGGTGATCGAAAATGAGTAATGAATATAGGTGTCATATTGAGACAGTCATAGTCTTCGTTCCTGGTTACGGGCTTGTTTCACAGGAATGCATCGTTGTCATGCTGTTGTTATCATGCCGTTCTAAGCATTATTGTGATTCTTTTGTTAAGGCATTATGTCGTTGTCATAAAATTATTATTAGCCGGCCATTTTTAATATTTTCATAATTTTAAAGGCAATACTGACACCGTACAAATACCATTAATATCTCCACATGTGTGCATTCTGCTCTAGTACTGAGATGCTTGCCAAAAAATTGCCCGCAGCTTCCCTCGGGGGAACACTGAGGAGGATGCGGAAATTGGTTAACGGGTGTTAAATTGCGACTTACTTGGGTCGATGGCTAAATTGGTTAACGTGGTTGTGAAATGGGGTGTTAAATGAGTGAACACGTACGGCACGTATGCGAAAGGGCGGTGTTTTATTTATTGCGACGAACTTTGAGGACGATGGCTTAGGGACGTCGATCATTCTGTTTGTGGATTCGTCGGCATTCATTTCACGGCGACTTCGGACGTCGACACGCCGTACAAACCAACGGACGAGCGGCAACTGAGCGAGCGAGCGCCGACCTTGAGTATATATACAGCGCGACGGCGCATGCGCTGTCAGCTGTCGAATGTTCTCGAAGGAGAAGCGCGCGCGCGGCACAGATGGCGACGGCGCGACGGCGAATGCGCTGTCAGCTGTCGAATGTTCTCGAAGGAGAAGCGCGCGCGGCACAGATGGTGGGCGACGGCGCGACGGCGCATGCGCGCGCGTCAGCTGTCGAATGTTCGAGAAGCGGTGCGGACGGCGCGGACGGCGCACTACAAGGCGCGAGTATAAGATGTTTCCGCATCTAAAAAGTTTGCACCGTGCAGTTTGCTTAAAGCTTCCACATATGCATGGTAGCTTAGAAATATACCGGTTGTCTAGAACGTTAGCCACAACTGAAATGACTCGCCTTTATGGAAACTAACTAGAAGAACTATAAACTCGGATCTTGAGAGAATTCACCTCAATATTTCTTCCTAAGCGAACTTCGGTGCTGTATTTCTGGTCAACATACCATAATGCGGGTTCAGACTTTCACCAATTCTTCAGCAACAACAATAAAATGAAAGCCGGATAGAGTGCCCACTCAAGATAAACGACGTTGAGAGCCTATTTTATGGCTGCGTTGGAGATCCTCATCTGCTAAAATGCATCTGGCCAGAAAAGAAACACACAAGATCAACAATTCTGCTTTACTGCAACAGCGCTCTCAATAGGCCGCCATCGCATGCTATCAAGTTTCCTGTTTAGCTCTTCAAATTCGTAGCGATTCGCCTTCTTCGCATCGCTATCAATCTTGTTTCTGTTTCCGTGATTTCTTCAGACACAACCTTGTGCACAGAAAAAATACGAGCCAGTGATAGTGAACTACCCCCGAGGCCATATGTTATCACAGGTGGGTATCAGCGAGGGCTCCAAACTTTTTCGCAAAACATTGTAAATTATGCATGCACCCGAAAGTAGGCTCGTTTTTTTTCCGGCTGGCCGTTCATGCAAATAACCTATTCTTATGATGCGTCATATTTTACTAAAATTCTAAAACTTCTATCGAACCGTGTCCCTTCGTAAACCCAAAAAATAAGAAAACACTTAGAAGGGCAAGAGTGGGGGCTAGTTGGTTGAACATTGTTGAGACTCACACCGCGCTGGAATTAAACACACAAATAAAAGACACACTGAAGCACAGGTAGGACACACACGAGCGCGAACTAACAACTGTTTATTCGATGGAAATGTGACACACACATATATAGGTTGAAAGGAGAGAAAAAGAAGAAAAAGAAAGAGCGTGAACATGCGCACTGCCCACCAAGATAAAGCGCCCATCAGTGCTAATCAAATCCAGCCTTGTCAACTATCTAAAATGTCTACGTAAAAAAGTATATTCATTGTTTATAACTGCAATGAATATAACTGCAATGAATATAACTGCATGATTATAACTGCAAGCAAATCAGTCACCCCAGTAACTTAGCTACCCATTGCATGAAGTGTCATTGTAAGCCGAACTTTGAAAAGACCATTGTTTTATCCAGATCAGAAGACAAAAGGGAAAGAGAAATCATTGAAGCTTTCATGATGCGCAGGTTTGGTGAGGACAAATGTGTTAGTGTGCCATCTATTCATTTGTCAAACAATGAATATACTTTTTTACGTAGACATTTTAGATAGTTGACAAGGCTGGATTTGATTAGCACTGATGGGCGCTTTATCTTGGTGGGCAGTGCGCATGTTCACGCTCTTTCTTTTTCTTCTTTTTCTCTCCTTTCAACCTATATATGTGTGTGTCACATTTCCATCGAATAAACAGTTGTTAGTTCGCGCTCGTGTGTGTCCTACCTGTGCTTCAGTGTGTCTTTTATTTGTGTGTTTAATTCCAGCGCGGTGTGAGTCTCAACAAGAAAACACTTGAAAAGAAGGGTGTTTGAATAGCCCACCCGTCTTCAAACAAACGCCGCCTGCTTCACACTGACAAGCTTCGAGTTCTTTCAATCTATGGAATGTGTTTATCCTTCAATATAACTGATCGATTTTCTGAATCGCCAAAGCTATTTAGAAATCACACGTTAGACAAGCAACCATTATTTGCCTCTAGGCACCGTTGTACAACCTTCACCAAAGCGTTGTAATGTTGACGCGTTGAGTTATGATTCACATACAATTTCGTTTTCTGAAAAACTATTCTGGTGTGATACATGAGCGGTGCTAGATGCTCGGTGATAAATTTTGTGAGGCTGTTGCGAGAAATTTCTTACAACGTCCGTCCGTATAACTTCAACTGAGATACGCATTTTGTTTGATCTCGCTTGTGCTTTTTGCGAAGCCATTCAAGCTACACCAGTATAACCTGTTAGAGGAACATTTAGACTATTCAATGGAGATTGCATGAATTCTAATGACAGAAACTTTAAAAAATCTGCCATAGATTTCAGCATCTCGTTATTCTTTTGAAACCCTACGGTTGGTTCTGTAGTTAAAATAAGTACCAGTGTAGCACTTTTTCTTCTCTCTGGATGGCTCTCTCGTGGTGTTAAGAAAATATACAGTGCTGTCAGCCTCAGTACAATGTCAGCAACTACAACCAAATCAAGACGAAGAAGTGTGTTTTGAATAGGAGCTACTTCTGCTAACTCCGGCATATTTCAGTTGTAATTTAAGTCTGTTGATCAGTTTTCGCTGCTCCCTTGGAGGGGATGGATGTAGACCACCCCGGGCGCCTGCCGGCACCAGCGGCGACAGCGGCGGCCGCCTCCAGGAAGCGGATGGGACAAGCGAGTGACAGCGACAGTGAAGATACTCATGCTTACTATCTCAGCAGTGAGGACTTCTCAGATGACGGTTTCCAACCTGTGCTGGGCCGCAAGGCGAAGAGAAGGAACATGAGGACATCCTCATCCTCAACTATTCAAACTGTAAGTGAAGCGCCGAAATCGAACACTTATACCATCCTGTTTTTGCCTGCACTTCCTACCGTCAGCATGAAACGCCTTAACAGACAGTCTGTGTCGAGGTCTCTGGAAACGCTCGTGCCAAATGAGTTCACGGACATAAGAGTGAACGCCAGAAAGAATATACTGGCTGTGGACGTTTTGCACGCAAGTGCGTTGGGCGTTCTGCGCAGTGTAACTGACTTGGACGGCAACCAGGTGCGCTCTCATGTTCCCTTGGGATGTGATGCAGTAACCGGCGTGATCTACGACATTGATGTCGCTATTTCCAATAATGACTTACAACTTCTTGTCAAGTCAACAACTGATACTCCAATTGTTGATGTCACCCGGCTAGGCAATTCTCGCTGTGTGAAGATTGCGTTTAAGAGCACATCACTCCCCTCTCATGTGAAGGTGGGGTACTTCAGACATGCTGTGCGGCCTTTCATTCCAAAGCCTCTCCAGTGCCGTAAATGCCTGAAACTTGATTGATTGATTGATTGATTGATTTGTGGGGTTTAACGTCCCGAAACCACCATATGATTATGAGAGACGCCGTAGTGGAGGGCTCCGGAAATTTTGACCACCTGGGGTTCTTTAACGTGCACCCAAATCTGAGTACACGGGCCTACAACATTTCCGCCTCCATCGGAAATGCGATGCATGAAACTTGGACATGTGAGCAGCGTCTGCGAGAATTCGGTGGTATGCCACCGCTGCGCCGAGCACCATGAAGCGGATAAGTGCGTCGCAACTGTCAAGAAATGCTCTAATTGCAATGGATCCCATGAAGCCACATCGAAGGACTGCCCGCGGATTCAGAAGGAAATTGCCATCTTGAAGGAGATGGTGCGCGATCACTCATCTCATCGAGAAGCCACAGCTAAAGTCAGAAGGCGTCGTTCACGTCGACGTTGGTCTTCGAGGACGCCCGCTACCTCCTCGACACGTTTGCGTGATCCCTCATCAGTACCACCTCCTTTGCCTCCCAGACCACATGCCGTGGGAAAGGTTGTAAAGGACAAAGCCAGTGAGCATACCCTAACTGCGACAGAGTGGCCTGCACTTCAAAGGGAAGCAGCATCAAGCGAACCGAAGGAGTTTCATGACGGCCAGTCCGCGCTCCCGGTTCGAGATCTTTCCAACCAAGACAGGCAAGTGACTGCAATCGTCCCGGTTCGAGATCTTTCCAACCAAGACAGGCAAGTGACTGCAATCGTGCAATCATTAATTGCCACGATTCGCACGCTACTGAGCAGCATACAATCTCCGTCTGCTAAGAGTGCACTGCAAATACTGGATGCACTGAATCCAGTTCTTGCTAACTTCGTATAAGCACAATGGCTCAACAAAATCTCATCTTCCGCACTGAAGTTAAAAGTGCGTCGATTTTTCAATGGAATGCCAGAGGCATGAAGTCCCGTATCTCGGACTTTCGCGAATTTGTTCGGGCCAATCAATTCCCTATACTTGTCATATGTGAACCAAACGTATCAACGCCTTATAGATTGTCCGGTTATGAAGCTTTTTGTTCAGCCGCTTGCGAAGAACGAAGCAAAGTAATTGTTTACATTCGCACAGACTTGACTTATCTTTCGCACCAAATAAGTTCAAATGACGACAATCAGTACGCGTGTCTTCGTGTAAAGAAGAATGCACTTTCGTTCACGCTTATTGGTGGATATATATATCCGTCATCGCGATTTGACTGCGACAGATTAAAAGACACCCTAATGAGAACCGATGGGCCTTGGATTATCACCGGTGACTTCAACGCCCATCACATGCTTTGGGGGAGCACTAGGATGATTGCCAGGGGCCGGAACATTGTTACATTCGCTTCCGATTACGACCTTTCCATCATGAACGATGGTACCCCCACATATCTGCGGGGTCTCACGTATGGCAGTTGCCTTCACCTGACATTGGTGTCACGGTGCTTCTCTCACAAAGTTAAGTGGTTTTGCGATATTGAGACTCATGGGAGTGATCACATACCCACCTACATGACGATCGACGGTATCATAAAAAATTTCTCTTCCGGTGTTGCAATTGGCACTGACTGGTCGATGTTTGCATCGCGTGTTGAGAACGCTTGCCAAGAAGGTCTCGCCTGCAGCCTGGAAAATACCATTGCGGAAGCTATGCAAGCGTCCAAATGTAAATTACCATTTTTGTCTAAAATAACACAGTTTGACATCGAACTGGAAAAATTACGAGCTATACGAAGGCGTGCTGAACGACGATACAGACGCACAAGATCTATTTACGATCTGAGGGAAGCAAGGCGGCTCCAGAAAAAGATTCAACGACACATTTACAAACTGGAGAGCGAACGCTGGAAAGCATTCTGCGAATTTCTAGACCCTCATAAACCGCTGTCATATATCTGGAGAACAGTTCGTGGTCTTCGCTCCTCTCCGCAACAACGGCACCCTTTTAAAGCTTTGGCACTCCATCATGGAAAAACAGAACTCGAGGTGGCTGAAGAATTTTGCACGAGAGTTGCCGGGAATATTATGAACGAGAGCATCGACGTCGTGATCGTTCCTGAGACGCGATTACCAGAAATGGACATTCCGTTCACCATGGAAGAACTGGAAGGTGCGTTAGTCGCTTCTAAGCGCATGTAATCGCCAGGTCCTGATGGTATTACTTATAGGGCGTTGGGACACCTTGGACAAAAAGCCAGAAAAGAACTTTTAACATGCTTCAACAACTCCTGGCTCAGCGGCAGTGTTCCCCGAGAATGAAAAATAAGTCGATTAATACCACTTTTGAAATCGGGAAAATCACCATTGGACTTGACAGCGTATCGCTCTATTGCCCTCGCAAGCTGCCTCGGAAATGTGATGGAAAGAATGGTTCTATTTCGTCTCGAGTGGTACTTGGAACGATACACCAAATACCCTTCTTGCATGACAGGCTTTCGTCGGGGCCGCTCCTCCATTGACTGTGTCCTTGACATATCGACATTTGTTCAACAAGAAAAAAGTCGCAAGCGCATATCAGTGGCACTCTTTCTTGACGTGAAGGGTGCATATGATAATGTAGCTCACGATGCCATCCTCACTTCTCTCGCAGCAATGGGCATTGGTGGACGAATGTTTCAATGGATAAAAGATTATACAACTGGCAGGGGTTTCTTTGTACAAACATATGAGGGTACAACTGCCCAACATTACACCTACTGCGGAGTACCTCAGGGAGGTGTTTTAAGCCCCACATTGTTCAATGTAGCCCTCATTGGTCTGGTGAAGGTTCTGCCAAAGTCGGTGTGCCTATTTATATACGCCGATGATATTTGCCTCTTGAGTGCTGCAGTTACTCGCCCTCAGGTGCGTGCACGAATACAGCGGGCAGCAACCCTTACAACAGCCTACCTTCAGAAACAAGGCCTAAATATATCAACTTTGAAGTGCGCGTTGATGGCGTTTACACGCAAACCAATGACGCCATACCCTGTTTACATCAATGGGCAGAGTGTCAAATATGCACGGACGCATCGTTTTCTGGGCATAATAATCGACAGAAGTCTTTCGTGGAGCCCACATTGTGCGTACTTGAAGAAGAGACTGCTATCTATTGTGCATATCATGAAATTCTTGTGCGGTAAAGCATGGGGAACTTCTGTGGCCTCCATGCTACAGCTGTACAGGGCCCTATTTCTGGGTCTATTGCGCTACAGCTTGCCGGTACTGACTAACACTTGCAAATCAAATACTCATTCATTGGAGAGTTTGCAGGGTCAGGCACTGCGTGTCTGCCTAGGACTGCCCCGATGCGCTTCTACTTATGCCACAATCATGCTTGCCAAAGACCATCCGGTCAGGACATATATAGTTGTGGATTGCCTCAGAGCGCACATTCGACATGCTAGCCGTGTCGCCGACCACCACTTGGCCCTTCTACCTTCCGGAAGACCACGTGCTACGTTTTCAGACGTCATAGCCAAGCACCTAAACAGCATTCCATCAGGATATACGCCAGCTGCGAGAACGGCATGTCCTTTGTGGTGCCTCGACCAGCCGCAAGTACGTCTAGAAATTCCGGGAATCAAAAAGAAAAGCATTCACTCCAGAGTAGCATTGAAGCAAGCAACACTGCTATTATTTCATGACTTGTACTTAGACCGAACGCAGATATACACTGATGGGTCCGTCTCGTCCAGCAGCTCATCAGGTGCCGCTGTAATTCCGGCTGCAGAAATGACAATCAAGTTTAAGTTGTCACATATGACTACCTCTACGGCATCAGAGCTTGCTGCTATAAGGGCTGCTTTACAATATCTCGTTCAAGAACGTCCAGGAAAATGGGTCATATTCTGTGATTCGAAGGCAGCGCTTCAGAGTTTGCAGTCTGCCATGCGTAGGAGGAGTCATGACCAACTGGTACAAGAAATAAGACATTGCCATCATGAAGCTCTAGCACGAGGGCATGATATTATATATCAATGGCTGCCTGGACATATCGGTATTACCGGAAATCAATTAGCCGATGATGCAGCCCGCTCAGCCCATGAAGAAACCCGTGTAGTCCCGATTCCTCTATCAAGGAATTATGCAGCAAGACAACTTTACCTGCTGGCTCGAGATCTCACACGCACGTTCTGGTCGTCTACCAGCTTCCAAAGGTGTCAATTTTATGAACTGGATCCTTCGCTCAAGCTAAAGCTACCATCACAACTTTCCCGCTCCGATGCGACACTGTTATGCCGCCTTTGGTTGGGTGTTGCATTTACAAAGGTGTACTCCTTTCGCATCGGTATTGCAGACACTCTTACATGCGACTACTGCGGAGCTGAAGTGACCATTGAACACGTCCTGTGCAGCTGCGCTTGCTACGACACACAGCGATGCCAGCTCCGGATGGTTTTGAATCGACTTGACCCCGGACCATTTTGTGTGCAGAAGATACTAGGACCTTGGGCATCTGCCTCAGTTGCGCAGAAAGCAACTAAAGCACTGCTACTCTACCTTAAGTCAACAAACCTGAGCGACCGCCTGTAGACTGTGTGTGCTCCCCGAGTGCGCTCGTGATTGTGTGTACCTTCTCATCTTTCTGCAACCTCTTTTCTCCCCTTTATCCCTTCCTTAGTGCAGGGTAGCAAACCGGATGTGCGTCTGGTTAACCTCCCTGCCTTTCCTTGCATCTTTATCTCTCTCTCTCTATCACAACCAAAAAGGCAAAGAAAAAACACTGCAGTTCATACTGACTGCAGAGAATACAAAGCCTTAGGTAGTGAAATATTATCCAGCACTCAATACGAGCCCCGTATAAGCAGGTGTTTAAACAGGGATCTTGGCCACTCTGTGTTTGTCACAATGAGAAAAGAATAGTCTTCAGCAGAGGCTGAATTTCTAGGCCTTAAAAAGCATTTTAGGCGCCAAATCTAGGAAGGCAAAACATCGTTCTAGTCACCCAAAATAGAGAGAAAAAACTCGTTTCAGGCTTCTATGGTAGTAAATATCGGTGCAATAAATTTAACAGAAATGTAAATAATTTCAAAACAGGTGCGGGACTTGTATCTACGATATAAAAGCCATAAAAAAGCGTCATTGTTTATGATGGCGCCTGCAGTAGAACATAGCTGTGCTATTGTTCAATTTCTCTTAAAACGCAAAGAATGAAGTCTCTCCTTTTATTCTGTAGCAGGGTAAGCCAACTGTCTGTACCCTGTCGAATCAACACACCCCTGGGTTTCTTGCTTTTCGGTGCGTTTGAGAAGGGCATTGCAGGAGCAAATAGTCGAACTGCAAAAAGACCTCAGAAGACTTATACCTCGCAGAGGCCGAGTTTAAACGCGTCAAGTCAATTTCATTACTGTTGGTTAAACACAGCAGGAAGTAAATTAGAATTAAAAGAAAAGACACATAGACGTCAAATTTTACCGTTTCTTTATTTACTTTCTTTTTCGCTCACACTTCCTTATGATTTTGCATTCGCCGACCGCTCGTACCATCTCAGCGGGGTGATGCTTGGTGTCGAGCGCGTCCCTTTTCGTTATTGCTAGCGGCTGCTTTTCGATCAAATCCAGTTTTATAACCACCTCTTTCTATGTTTTTTTTTTGTCCTGCCGTTTGACGCTTAGCGATCTTACATGGCACGAAGTGCAAGAAGCGGGCCATTTCAACTGCATTTAGTATTTCAGCTACAGAGCCGGTATACTTAGAACTAGACAAAACCTTATCCAAATCCTGTTCATCTTAATAGTCCCCTCCCCCTAATCATGCCTTCTCTTCTCATGAGTACCAGTGAAAGGTCGTGCTATGTATGACGACAAGCTTCAGGAGAATATATGTCAACCACTGTGTACTAGTCAGAAATTGTTCTTCTTGTGTAGCTAAGTGAACCTGTTGCAATGCCGTCTGCGGCGTATGGAACTTGATAGCCGTTATGACTTGGCAGCAAATGTTTTCAGAAGCGTGTGAAAGAGAAAAAATACACAAAAAGTAATGTAAGAGCAGTCTTTATACTGCTAAGAGTAAAAAGACCCTCAAAGCTAGCTCTAAGTTGTCAGCACGCCCTGATTTGTTGAGTGTGTTCAACGCCGAAGCCTTCCCTCTTAAGCTTCCTGTACACACAAAAGCACTCATTTCATAAAAAAATAAAAGCCTTCTCAGAAGCGAAAGCAAAGTTGAAAAGCCAAGGCAGTGAGCAAGAATGGCAGCCCGGCGAAGCAGACAACGCGCAAAGAGCGAGTGAGAGCGAAACCGTGTTTTCCATGCACGTGTTAAGTACAAATAGAAAAACCGACTCGTCTTGAGCATTAACGCGATAATTATACTAGATTGTCTATATAAGCGTTTCAGCTATCTCTTGTCTCTCTTTCTGTTTTTTTATAAAAGTTTCCTGTAAAGCCTTAGGTATCTTGGAATATTTTAAGTTTAGGGTACATTTGGTTTCTGGCACTTCTCGAGTGTTTGCGGTGCGTCAGCCGCAGTAAGCATTCTGCAGGCTTCGTGCTGCGCATAACAATAACCGACGTCGTCTGCAAGCTGGAACAAACGACGCAATGGAAGACAAAAAGGCGAAAAGGTAAGGCAAAAGTGAAACTGGGAAGAAAAAAATAGATTTGGGGAAACTGAAGAAGCATTATAAAAAGCGCTTGCCGCCACTGCCCTCCCATATAGAGCCCTTTCACATTAGGAAACGAATGCGCGTTCGAAAATAGGCTCTGAGATTCGAGCGTCTTCGGCGGGCCAGTGTTTTCTGTTTCCTACTGTGCGTCATTGCATCCTTTCTCTCGTCGTTTTTTTGTCTGCAGTTAGTACCCTTTTATTTCACTTTTCACGACAGGGTTTTCCTTATTGGCATTCTTTTGCCCAAACTACGACATTTCCTTCCAGCTGTCGCTCCTCGTTTCGTGCCTCCCATTATTATTTTTTCGTTTTATTCATGGACATCAGCTGTCCAAAAACAACATATGAAGGAGCGCAAGATAAAAAATGAAGAGATAGAAAGGTGAAACGAGTGGAGTGAAAGCTCTTTTTGGTTACCCTCGCACAAGCATGGCCAATGCGTAAACAGAAGCAGCAGCGAGAAAATAAAAAAGAGGACAAGCGAAAACAAAAAATGGCGGAAATTTACGTGTACTAAAACGCCTAATGGTGTCGCTGCTCGTAGCGGTGCATTTGGAGCTGGCGGCAATTTCCTGCTCAACCCGTCATTTAGTGATTTGCCAACGGAGCACGTCACTGAGCTGGCCTCTCACGAATCGGCTGTCGATGATGCACGCGCGAACCTGCGACCCCCTATCCCCTGGAACAACAACAACAACAACAAAAACAACAACAACAACAACAACAACAACAACAACTACTACTACTACTACTACTACTACTACTACTACTACTACTACTACTACTACTACTACTACTACTACTACTACTACTACTACTACAAATCAGCACTAGAATAAATGGGCAAAGAGAGAATGCCTGTGTCACAACGCGTGCGTCTGCTTAGTAGAGCGACAGAAAAACACAAAATCAAGAAGCAATGAGTGATAATCAATGACGCCATGTAAAGGCACCACACTTCACAGTTTTTTTTCACCTTATGTGCATTTACGAGAGCGTCCTTTCGAACAAATCTCGTAACCTTTTCATTCGGTTTAAACAGATGACGTAATAAAAGATGTAATAGCCGACTGAGCACTCGCTGTTGACGCAGTTGTGTAAATTTGGCGAGGGCTGCGTGAGATTAGTCAGTGCTTTCATAGCCTTATTTTATGCTCTTTGACACAGGGCAGTAGGGGCGCTCATCGATATAATTCGGAAGCTCCCCGCCCTACTCCCCTAACATAAATGGATGGATAAAAAATTCACATGTCGCGTGACCCGTTGACAATTCATTTTCGAAAACCACTTCTGGGTCTAGAACTTTGTCATAATAAGAAGTGCTGAGGTTAACCCGCCATGGTGGTCTAGTGCCTAAAGCACTCGGTTGCTGACCAGCAGGTAGTCGCATTACCGATGGAGGCAAAGCGCTTGAGGCCTGTGTGCTTAAATTTAGGTGCTTTGGAGATTTAGGTGTAAATCTCTGGAGCCCTCCACTACGGCGTCTCTAACAATCATATAGTGGTTAAAGACTTTTACTCTGTTCGCAAACTTTTCTTTGAAATGGTCTTTCAGGGTACGCTTATTTTCACAGATCAACTTCTTTATTTTTATCGTGTATGTGGTGAGGTTAGTTTTGAAAGTTGGTTTGAAATGTTTTAGGTAATAACTTTTTCAGGAGACTTACTTGTATTATAATTATTCGGGTATGTCAATGTTGGTTCGCTTTCCTGTTTTCTTAGCTGCATCGCACACACCATCCTTTCCATTAGGAGCGAGGCTTTTCGGCATCGATGAAAAAAAAAAGAAAAAAATTGGCCCCGTATCTGCATGTAATCTGCAAATGTCTCGAAAGGCGATAGTATTGCGTGTGAAGAGAGCGAAAACACATTTATTTGATGTTCTGCGCAAGGAAATCGGTGAACGGTACTCCTGAGGCGCTGCGTTAGAGTGCCTCGAGCGTGCAGCGGAGGCGAACGAGCGAATCAAGTGACGTCACACGTGAAACATGAGCGCGATCTGGCAGTTCTTGTTGGAAAACAAAGCGCGTGGCCTTGAGACGGGAGTGCGCGCCCGTCTCAGAGGTGATAAGGTGTAGAACGCAAGGCGACAAGTAGGTGCCACCACCGTCTGGTCCTATCGAAGCGTTGGAAACACTCCCCGTTCTGTGCAAGAGTTGCATCGTCAGCACAGCGTGATAAGCGCTTCGGTCTTTAAAATTGATTCTGTATGCCTTTTCTAGTAAAAGACGAACATGTAAAATATGTATGTGTTGTTATGGTGCCTCATATTTGCGCAGTATTGATTTTTAATTGACAATACCACACGTATGAACGCTGATTCTTGAGCAGCATTGGTGGGCGCTGCGGATGGGGTCCGCCGTTAGGAGTATCGTCTGGTGCTGTTTAGAGTGCCCAGTTCGCGGTAACAGTGGACAGACAGACAGACAGACAGACAGACAGACAGACAGACAGACAGACAGACAGACAGACAGACAGACAGACAGACAGACAGACAGACAGACAGACAGAGAAGCAAGTGGGCGGGCGGGCGGGCAGGCAGGCAGGTAGGCTAAAGTTGTTGCGTGGAATGTCCCCAAGAAAGACTATCGTCTTTAAAAGCAGTGCCAGTTTTTTTTTACGACAGAGGTTTTTCGTGAATGTCAGCTGGGAACACTTGATAGGGGGTAGAAAACGCTAACAGAGTGGTGCTGTGGCGTATTCTCGCAATCATTTCCGTATTATTGTGTCCTGTGATTTCTCGGCTCACAGCAGTGACCCCATGGCAATCCTGTTTGTAGTTTGCCATCTTGCTTTACAGGAATAATTTTTGTCGATGTGGCCTCATCAAGTGTGAAGCTTAAGGGACGGTTTTTAGCTCTCCCATAGTTGAGTACCAAGTACTCTAATTCTTAACCACTTTTTCTAAACACATGGCACAGCGTTAAACAAATTTGCATGACAGCAAACTGTCAAACTGAACCGCTCATAAACACCGTTCGGTGCTTCATGTTTATGTGTGCGCGCCGTCTCGAAACACGTCCTACGATCAAGAGCGTGTGCACGCGCCACTCCGTTCGTATTTTGAGTGTTGGCTTATTCGCATTGAGATGTTTGTAGGAGAGAAGCCGCTCCAGTTGTCGGGGTGGACGGAATGTTGTCTTACAAAGAATTATTTGAGCGTCCATGCGTCCTTGCACATCTGTCTCTGCTTGACGAACATACGCAGTATGCTGGTCTAAAGTTCCAGTCGAAAGCTCGGGTATATATGGCAAGCCAAGTTAGAAGCAAATAATTCAATGCGTGCATGATGTAGGACTAATTTCATTTCAAAGTTTGTTACTGTTTTTGGTGCCTATTGCAAGCAAAATTTCGACTATTTCTACGACGATTCACAAGATTGTTGTACGAACAGTAAGTATTCTCCTCTACTATGAATGCTAACAACATTCTTTAAAAAAGACAGAGTGAAACTTGAGAAAGGGAGCAGGCGTCATAAGCGAGAACCCGAAATCCCTCGATGAAGTATATATAGCGTAGACAACTAGATAAATGAAATTGAGAGCAGACGCTCTGAAGCGTAGCACTCCCCATTAGCAGCGGCTACTATGTCAGCTGAGAGAGCAGCTAGTGTATCGATTGTTCTTGTCTCGCGAAATCTCGTACCGGTGTCGATCAAGAAAGCATATGAAAGCCATGTAGATAAAAATGCCTAAACTGCGGAGAAAATCAGCGCAAAAATAAAATGTTGGTGATAAAAAGGGCATTTGGGCAGAGAAAATAGAGCTGCCATTTTGGTCATCTTTTATGATACGCTTCGTGGAGCGTAACGGATAGGGATGAAAATATTCTGAGTGGAGGAAAGAGAGTCGCAGCACCTGCGGTTGTCCCCTAACAGTGTGGCCAGATTTCGATTTAGCACTTTTGTATTTTTTTATTTTCTTTTTCTAACCCTCAAAGTGCCACGAGGACACCGCACTCCGTGATTTTTTCAGACCCCCACTAGACCCAGTCTAAACGCCCGCGGAAAGGTCTCTATTTTTACTGCACAATACTTATCGATACAAAAATGGTGTGCTCACGTGACACGGGGCACTCAGGTGCATATATAACTATAAAATGGTTCAATATTAGCATAATGCAAGAATATAATCGTGACCGAAATATTACCAGGGAAAACGAGAGAAAAATGAAAGAGAGAGTAATAGACAGCAGCTTTGGTGAGGATGTTCCACGCTGCTTTGAAAAGCTAGCAACGCTTCTTCAACCTGTCAAAATTGGCAAACTGCACATGTGTTGGTGATATTTGGCTATATGAATTCCTCCACAGAAATCCTCGCCCTTAGTTTTCGTGTCGGCATCCTCCTGAACGTATCACGATGAGAGACAGAAGAGGCATTTTGTTTACGTTTGGGTGGGTCCTTACAAGAGCTTCGTATTTTGTTACGAAGGCTGCTCGTCAAGCAGCAATGCATTCAGGCGTGCAGTTATTCGCCGGCTATGTAAATTTGTGTTAAAAAAACAGTACAGAAGAATTTACCATGCGCCGTTTAGCTGAGTGTATATTTCAGGTTTGCAAATTCAAGTCAGGGGCATTCAATATTCTTCCATTATGATTTCTTCGTCAGCGCCATTCGGCTACACTCAAAAGTTGATCATCCCTTCTGAATTCATGTTTTAATTAGATAACCTAAAGAGTATAAATTAGCAGGCAGTGCAAACCGAGAATAAGGTTTTATCAATTTTATCACTTTTTCCAGGCTTTAGGTTCACGTGTATTCTCGGGACATAAAGCGAGTGAACGATCGATAACGTTCACTGCGAAATAAGATTTTCGCAATATAAATACGGCAATATGAAGCACATTAGTAGCTCGAACAGTGTTTAACTTCATGGAATCATTCTAGAAAACTACTTTCTACCCCCCCCCCCCCCTTTTTTTTTTTCGTTTTCATTCGTCGCATTGCATGTTTCGTCGATCCAAATGGGGATGGAGACTGCCATTGCGAATCGTGACTAGGTTATGGTTCATTGCGACCGCAGCATTGCCGTTTGCGTGATTGTCCTGGTTCAAACTTAATATCAGGACTAAGAAGTGACAAAAAAAAATGTTAGAACAAGACGAAAAAAAATGCGGGTAACAGTAATAGCTAGAGGGTCAGAACACGGGAAGAGGACGGGTAATAGAAAAATAGGGGCTAGAGCAGGCGCGTTATCATGTAGCCTATTGCTTTCGCGTGATTGCTCGTTTCATAGGCGTCGGTCTTTCTCTCTCGCTCTCCCCTTTGTACTCATAATCGGCAACCGATATCTGACTCATACGCACACTCGGTTGAAGCACAAAGTGCTCATTTCAGCCCTTGAAAAATATCCTGAAGGGTAGCGACCATTGAAACTGCCTTAATTAGTTATGATAATAAAGAAAAGAGACCCGTTTATATTCTCCTTTAGTGGATCTACGTATTTTAGTTTCTGCAGTCATGTTTAGAACTCATGAATTCTGGTGAGCTGTAAGGCATGTTTCCTTTGCTCATGACTATTATTAGTTTGCACTCATCAGTACAGACAATAACACGTAGCTGGAATGCTTGACCCTCAGGGCCTCAGGTGATGCCATGAAGTTTGCGGAAGATATGACCGTAATTCAGAAACATTGCGAGGCACGAGAGTACGCCGTTAGTTTAGCGAACCTCAAAAGCAGGTGGCCCTGGGTGCGTGTGCTTTTAAGACTTTTGCCTCGAGGCACATACGGGGCACCACCCATTGACTGGTTGCATAAGAATCGAAGGAGTAGCAGAATGGAGACGCATAGGGCGTTTAGGTTAAACACTGAGGCTACGCAATATCATGAAAAGTAGTGAACTGAACAAGTCAAAACGGAAATAAATGCCAAGGACGTTAAGTGGCGCGCATTTTAAGGACGCGATATACTTGCGTCGTTTGTATTGGTTGTGAAGACGTTTCTTGATTTTCAGGACGGAGAGGCTGCTGCGAATAGGATGAAGGAGCTGCGACGATCGCCCATCGTGCACCATATATTGTGGAGGACCCCACTCCTCCTCTCTTACTCCGGAGAAAGGAGCCAGTGGGGCTGGAACCGTTTCGGTAGTAGTTACGCTGCACACTCGGCACATGTATACTGAATGCGTACAGATGTGTTGTATCCTTGCAATCAGGGTTTCCCTGGTGTGCTTGCTTGGCCCTCCTGCACTTAGTACATACTTAGCAAGACGGAGAGAGAACTTATTTTCCGGCTTCAATTCAGGATTGGGTGTTACTCGGCGCTGTGCTATTCTGCTTACTGCATGCGCGGAGGAGCTGGACAGTTGGCACTGGCGTCTTGAAAATTTACTTCAAAAAAGGAGAAGCGAAACATGTAGGGAAGGATGTTTCAGCTCCACCAACAGAAAACCTGAGAGGGCAACCCGTCAGGCGGTGGCGGAGACTAATTATGACCCTGTGAAACTGCTCTCTATATAAACATAAAATACACGTGATGATCGCAAAATATTTGTGTATGAGTAGCGTCTCTCATAATCCTATGGTGGTTTTAGGACGTTAAACACCACATATCAATCAATCCTTTTAAAGGTAGCTGATCAAAGTAAGAGCAAAAAAAAAAAAAGATATCCCGCCGCTTTTCCTCGACGCAGTTCGTGCCTTTCGGCTCATGAGTATACATACTGCCAGATTACTGGAAGTCTTTTTTTTTTCGAAAGAGAAATGAAATAGCAAATGATGCCAGTTTATCGAGCGAGAGAAAAAACAGTTTCCGGGTATGCTCGTTGATGTTCGTGACACGGGGGGCATAAACTACTTCCTCAAACTTTTTTGTGTGTTACGCTTGATTTCTATCAGAGCTAAGATGCTCACTTTCTCAGCTTCTTCAATGCAGATATTTTTGAGAATGAAATAAGACAATTTAGGGCCAGATAGATTTTTTTGGAAAAAAATTACTTGGTCTATATGCATATTGTTGCTCACACACTGCGGACTTTTTCGAACGAAAAAATAATCCTGTTTGTTATATTGGTAATGGTGACAAAAAGTAAGCTGGCAATATTTTAGGCATACCCTTTGTAGATTACCAGCTCAAGTAGCCGCTTAGACTGTGTTAAGGTGTTATTTCATGACACGCAGTCTAGCAGGCTTGTTGTGTTTATTCTGTTTATTAATATTCGCCATTTTTTTCACAAGTGTATACGTCTTTAAGGTACAGTTACCTGCACCTGTCCAGAAAGCACTGGCCTATCAGAATAGAAGGCATAAGCGCTACGTATGCGCAGATCGTGAAATCAAGGCAACATTTTCTGCAATAATTTCATTTTATATATTTGTTCGAACATATGAGCCAAGGAAGTTTGCGGTAATCATAAAGCTGTGATGGCAATTGGCAAAATAAAAATACGCCAGTTATTGAAGCAGTGTCACCATTACAGAAGTTAAATAGCTGGCGTTGTGGAAACGCATGCCGAACTACGCACTCAAACACTAGTTGCTAACAAAGAAGCAAAACTGAACTCTGGATGCCCGCCACTGAAGATATTTACTATTTTATACTAAACTGCTTTCCCGCGAAAGTTTAGGGAGTCGAGATTCCACTCCCACTTTATTCCCTCTTCAACCCGGCCATTTATTTCTCGAGCTTTTTATTGACTGTGTACAGGCAAGAAAACAACCTTTAATATGACACAATGTTTTATACCTGCAGTCAGAAAAAAAAAACAAATTGAGGAACAAAATAAAGAACCTGTATTGCACAAGATAAACGGGGAAATCAATAAGCACACTGTGAAACCATACAACCACCTAGCAGCAGAAACTACAGAATGAGGCGAATATAGCCCGAATGATTTAAAGATAATCTAAATAATATTAATTTAAGGAAAATTGAAAACAGTGTGGGTATGTACTTACTTAAATTTAAGAGGCCCTCAGGAACGCTGAACGTGAAAAAATAAATAAATAAAGGCGCATCGAAACAAGCAGTGGAGTGAGAGAAAACGGCACCGCTGCTGGGAGAGGGGGGAGGGGGTAGTGTGAAAGAGGATGGAAGGCGTTATGCTACAGGAGATTTCTTTCTTCGGTTCGCACGATGGAATTTGAACTTTTTGTCTTTGCTACAAAGCCCACCAGGAGAGTGCGGGAGTCTGGCATATAAAAACACAATTTGGCGATGTGGAGGGTACGGGGAGTAAGAATAGGTCCTCTGAACTTCGTAAGTGAATAAAACGTGAAGAAAATAACAACAAGAAAGCATAACGAGCGGGAAATCGGAGGGGGAGGAGTACTAGAATCGTGCTTACCACGCACACATGAGACCAGCCTTCAGGGGGGCCCATCCATCGCAGCATCGCGGGGACGTCGGTCGTGGTCGCCAGAAAAAGGCCTTCGTCGCTGCTTTGCAATGCAGAATGCCTTTCGACCGGACCATGGGAAAGTATTTCCCGTCACCCGCCTTCTTTCGTTTCACAAAGAATGAAGAATAGGAGGAATGAAAATTCCTTACTAAAAGATTACATAGAAAAAGATAAATCAAATTGGAATCCTATATTGCTTACGAAATCACGCAACAAATGTGGTCGGACGGAAACACAGACGGGAGAAAGAAAAGCGATGAAACGACAGGAAGTGGAGCCTTACAGAAATTGTTTCCGGGGCCGAACGATGCAGTGCCCCTGGCGGCTGCAGTGGGTAGGAAGATGCCAGGATTCCTTAACGACGGTGGTGTCGAGAGAACAATCGCCTCAGGTCTATGTGCCCGGAATGAAGAGTGAAGAGGTTGACAAGCAGTTTCCAGTGAAAGAAATCAGGCCCAACCCACAAGGCCACTTGAACTCTGAGTTTCAGGGCTAAGAGAATCTTGTCCGTCTCCGAAATTTTGTTGCGTTGCCACGCCAGCAGTTTAAATTGCGAAGTGTGGCCGCGCCTGCGTTTACTGAGGCTTTACATGGAAATTTAATTTGGAACTGTGAGTTGAAACATCACCATGCTTGCTTTAAAGAGGAGTAATGAGAAAGCTTGCAAAACTAAATCAGGCCGATGTACGACTCCACGTCGGGAGAATTTGGCTTTATTTATTTATTTATTTACTTAATAATTGATTAGTTGGCGTATTAGTAAGTTGTATACAGTCGTTTACGTCCCATAAAGCTGATGAGAAACGAATAAATTAGTAGGAGGCGTTCACTTTTTGCTCTTTGCAAATGCGAATCGTATTTTAAAGATATCACAGCGAAATGTGAACCATAAAATAAAGCTCGGGGAGCATACGACGGGAGCAGTGTAGGCGTACCAAAAGAGGTGTTTTTGCTTTCGAGACACACTAGTTATCAGTAGTTTTTGTTAAAAGAGTGCGTATGAAACACAAACCCATTTCGTACACTGAGAAATGCCATAAATTCGAAACAAGTAACTGTTCCCAAAAGTTTTCCCGTGCAACTTGTTTCTATTTGATGATATCTTCATTTTAGGCTCAAAGGAGTGTGCCTATACAATAAACGTACACAAATGCCCACAAAAACTATATATAGTTATGCAAGTGCCTGTTATACAATTGTTAGACATTTCGATAACGCGTGAGGCAAGTGCATCGCTACATTAATAGATGATTTTATTTATTGACAATGCCGTGAACAAAAAGAACAAAGAAAGATAATATTATTTGTGTTAAGTGATTTTGAGCAATTTTAAAAAGCGGCTAAAATGGTTAAATATGCTTATTTTAGTTTTTTTTTGTTTGCAGTTTTCGCGGTTGTAAAAAGTATGGAAGCTAGAAACTCAATTATCAAATGCCGGCTGAACACTGCCGTTACGTGAGTGGTAAACATTGCAATAAATGTTTGTGCGATACTTTTTTTTGCGTTTTTGTGCAACTTATGGTATTCTGCGTAGCTTCTTCGTAGGTTCTTCACAACGTTTACGCAAGTGTCCAATTAACCGGAGTCACATGCTCAGAAGTTATTTAAAGAACTTACGCAATGAGCCATAAACAAGAAGTAAAAGGTGAAAGAAGATCAGCTAGGTGAATATTCGTGTTAACGGGGCTGTTATGAATATTTCTTACAAAAGAACCTGGCCGAAATCAATTTCTCAGTGTGTACAAGAACTTCGAACGCTCATTTGTTACGAGAGAGCCCTGGGAAACAATCATCGCATGTGAACTTTTTGAAGCCATTGTGTTGATAATGAGCTCGTTATCTTATCTTCGTCGTAGCACTGCGGCTGCATAAGGTGCGGAAAACAGACCTAGAATATTCAAGTTTTATTTCATGTAACAAATAAATGACAGTAGCTTTATGCAGTTTCTTACAAAAAGTCTGTGGTGCGTATCTTACTGAGACGTTAACGGCGACCGTGTTCATTTAGGTATAGCTTCGGCTGCATGAGAAATGTACCACATATTCACCAAACGGTGAAAGTTGTAACTTATGCATAATTTTGTTGGGGCAGTCTTTGAACTAGCATACTGAACTTATTATTTTCCCCAAATTTAGCAGCTATTACGTGAACAATGAAGGGCTGTTGAATAAAGATGAAGCATTTTTTAACTTGAGATCTCTATCTGCCTTGTCCTTGTCTTTATTTCTACGTGATACTTTGATATTTATCTTTTTCCTGAACGTGGTGTGTGTTATGATGGCAAAGAAAATATGTTAGCCATGCTGCTATTTCGTTACTTAGTCTTTTTGTTTATTGATTGAGCAATGAACACTTGTTCTTGGTATAGCCAGCTTTGACCTCCAGCTTTCTCAATTTTGCAGCTAACTGTGAAGACATTAAGAAAGAGAGGGAAAAAGGCCCCTTTGCTCATGAAGTTTGTAGGTAAGTTTTTGTGATTAAACTAAATCACCGCGTCACTGTATTTCTATTTTTTTAATTCTAAAATGATGGCAACAAGTGCTGGTTGACGGGACGCCTGAAACCTTAAAAATGCTTCTGTGCCCAACCACATCAAATCAACCGTGTTCCATCACAGTCGCCTCCTTTGAATTTGTGTGCAACCGAGTCATCATTCTGTTGAGGCATACGTTCCTTTCAGAACTACAAAAAAAAAAGAAGACGTGCGTGACGACTTCTCAAAGCGGCCCCTTTGAAAAGGTGATTTCTGCCAAGCGCGAATGACGCATGCGGGCAAGAATGCAGTCAAGGCTTTATGCCTTCCCAATCTCGAAGGATCTAAAGAAAGAGTGATCAAGACTGCACTCACCTTTCATTACGGTCGCATCTGCATTTTCTTTTTGTGCCTCAATCCCGACGCCTTTAGAGACGATACACAGTACGTTGAGTTCTTTTCAAGGCAAGCTGCCACCATCATTATAACGGCTGTGATACACAATCAAGCCGAGTTTAAAAGCAGGCACGGAGAACTAGCATTCCAACATCGTACAAGCTGGTTTGAAAGGAAAAAAAATCCAGCAATAAAAAAGGGGCGGGAAAAAAAAGAAACAGGGCTTCATTGTTGTTGGTTGGTTATGTATAGGAAGTAACCTCTTTTTTTGGCAAGTGATCGCAGAGCAACATCGCAGAGTCTGAAGGCAACAGGATCATGGAGGCTCTCTAATCTTTCCGACCTCGAGGGATCCTGTTGATGTTCCTGCGGCTGTTTGTCTAAATACGAAGGCGTTGCCAGGCTAAGGCACTCGGCTGCCGTGAACGTCTCGCGCAAAAGAAGTGGACGAGATTGGAATACGAGGAACACCTCGGACAGTGGCTCACCAAGAGTTGCGAGAGGAAGAGTGGACAGTGGCCGACTCTCCCGGTCATTTCTCTTCTCACTGGACTATCCACGTCGACAGCGTAGAATGCCGCAGGCCTTGTTTAGCAACGATCCGATCGAATTCAATTGCCACCGTTACTCTCTTTCTTTACTCTGTTACGGCGGCTTCGTGTTGGAGCCATTGGCCATGTTGCACACTGGGTTGGCGCGCGCTTATCGCGTGGCTGTCTCCTATACCTTATAGGCGCGTGGTGTCGGGAGGCACGACATGAGTCCTCTTGGTGTTCATGATGCAAGGAACATATATAAGGAAAGGGAATGGGGAGAATAGAGCGACACACAAAAACAACCTCGCTATCGGCGGGGGAAGCCAACGAGGCGCGTAGGATCAATCGAAAGGAATCTCGGGATTTGTTTGCTGAGATGGCGCTGCTATTCTGGGAAGACGCAGAAGTGTTACTTTTGTGAGAGTAATTTCCTTTCAGTATCTTCATTGCAGCAGGATTATAACAGTGTGTCTAACAATACCAGCAAAAAAATAAAGAACGGAAAATTCTGATTGATTGATTTGTGGGGTTTAACGTCCCAAAACCACCATTAGATTATGAGAGACGCCGTAGTGGAGGGCTCCGGAACTTCTGACCACCTGGGGTTCTTTAACGTGCACCCAAATCTGAGTACACGGGCCTACAACATAGCGGAAAATTCTTGAATCTACACAAAATTTTTTGATTTCTTCGGTGGTGTTTCACGCTTTGTGTTCGAATGCAGGGTGGATACACCATACCTAATCGTTAAGATAAGTATTATATTATCGCTTGCGGTGTGGTGTAATTGTGGTGTAACTTTTTTATTCAGCGAGACATTATTAAATAACGCTAAAGACATGTAAAGTGTTGTACGCATCGACATATGTTGAAAAGACGCATATGGTTTATGTAACCAGCTGTTTGCACTTGGCCAACGGCGCCAACAGCAGCATGAGTGTTACCAACACCACAAGTAATAGCCTACTATGTAGAGCTTGTCCTTGCGAGGTTATTAGTCCTTGCTTGTGCGACGTAGACCAACTTCAGTTGACGTAGGCTCGACGTTACACCTGTATTATTGGAGTGCATATGTAATCTTTATAAAATTACTTAGCCGTAAGTGCAACCACAATTGACATTTCACAAACGTTATACTCGCGTATAGGGTCTTTTTCCAATGCATTTCCAATGGAGGCGGAAATGTTGTAGGCCCGCGTGCTCAGATTTGGGTGCACGTTAAAGAACCCCAGGTGGTCCAAAATTCCGGAGCCCTCCACTACAGCGTCTCTCAATCATATGGTGGTTTTGAGATGTTAAACCACACGCATCAGGGTCTTTTTCCAAAGCAGGTTCGAGACCTGGCATGGCTCTGTGAATACTTGATTACCACGCACAATGCTTAAGTTGATTGTAGTTGGGACATAGGCTATCCTTTGCATTCGTCGGGTCATGGTAGCTGATATTAGTTTTTCTTAACGACCCCACATTTTAATTACAAATGTATCTTCTCGTCGTTCCTAGATAGATATAAACTGTCAATCAGCTGTGCCGCATACCTCCATAGCGCTTATCACGAGCCATGGTGTATGGATATGGGCCACACGTGCCTAGAGGAAAGGTATACACGACGCATGTGGCGGGATTATCGGGTTATACATGTCATGACTAGCCTGACATATTCTCCAAACCTTTGTACGTTCCCGTGTGAAGGTTTATCGTTCCTCGTGCCGCATTTTTCGTAACCAGGATTGATTCTTCTTCAGGCTCACTCACGTCGGCTCAATTACGTCGCAAGAGCGGAACCACATCAGGAAGATTACAGAGGCGTACGACGAACACTTCAGTGCATGAAATCTGTAAGAAACGCATGGAGAACATAGAGACAAGATGAAGACAATAAATGACCCATGAAGTGAATAGATCCTTGTCTATTTCTTGCTACTTAATGGAGTGAGGAATACATATAGTTCAAGTGAGTCGGTGTGGCAGTGTGACTGACTTGAACGTGTGTCAATACAATTGCACTTTTGGTGCAACCATACAGACGCGCACTTTCAAGAGTGTTTTTGTCGCCACAGTGAAAATCTACGGAAAAGAACAGCAAGCATATCAAACAATTGCAGAACTGTATGTGCACTCGATCGTGTATATGGAACTTCATGAGTACTTTTTATGCTTTCTTTTATACGTGTATGGAACTTGACAGTTCTTGAACAGTTGTTGAAGTTTTCTGGGTGTGACCTGAGGTTTTTATATGTCTTTGAACTTCTTTTGTTTCGCGTATAGAAATTTTGCGTGCCACAGAAGAGGAGCAGCTGGTACCACTAATGTCATCAGCATTGACAACGAAAGTGGACGAAAAGATAACTTGCCACCTACTGGAACCGATCCTCCAACCTTTGAACAACGCGTCTGATGCTCTACCACTGAGATACATTAATTTCTTAATGTTTACGTTACAATTATTTCTAATAACATCGGCTACAGTACCTTGGCATGATTGTTAGTTAACATTATTGCCCCGTCGCGGTGGTCTAGTTGCTGAGGTACTCGGCTGCTGAGACGCAGGTTGCGGGATCGTATCCCGGCTGTGGTAACTGCATTTCCGATGGAGGCGGAAATATTGTAGGCCCATATGCTTAGATTTGGGGGCACGTTAAAGAACCCCAGGTGGTCGAAATTTCCGGAGTCATTCACTACGACGTCTCTCATTTCATTTTATTCATTGCATCTTTAAAGGCCCGAGGGCATTACGTGAGGGGGGGGGGGGCAAGAAATACAGTGTAAGGGTGTACAATTCAATGTGAACAAATTATTATAAACAATACAGTTATAAATACGCATGTGGTAGTTTGATCAAGAATGACAACAAAAACTAATAAAAAATAAACAAAAGAAACGTATGACTGGGCATTAGAGTACAAACAACATGGCAAAAATTATACATACAGTACGCTGGCAGGATATATTTACAGCCATGGGTTATTGGGTGGAATCAAAGTGGTATTCCAATTTGGCGCGGAATGATGTGCGGTCAGGCGTGGCAACTATGGAGTCGGGGAGGCGATTCCAAAGTGTAATCGTTTGGGGAAAAAAAGAGTCATTCATTGCAGATGTACGGCCGTTCATTGGTGCAACGGGGATAGCATGGTTAATGCGAGAAGAAGTTTTGTTAGGGGGCTCTCAAAGTTCATTCCTTGATTTCGGGCAGAAAAATAAACTATGCACGAGGCATAGGCGTGAGATCAGGCGGCGTGACGCGAGAGGTAGTAGTTGGATTGAATGTTTTGTGGCAGTAGCGCTGATTTCTCTGGAGAACTGTGATGTTAGAAAGTGGGCAGAGTGGTTTTAGACTGATTATAGTTCGTTAGCGAGATATGCCTGGGATGGATTCCAAGTGGACTATGCAAATTCGAGTTTTGGGCGTACGTATGTTAAGTATGCTAGTTTTTTAACGTCAGGGGATGCTGATTTTAGATTACGGCGCAGAAATCCAAGCATGCGCAGAGCGTCTCTGCAGATGGACTGCATATGCGGCGCAAATGAAAGAGTTGAGTACATGTGCACACAGAGATACCTGTGCGACGAAACGTAGTAATATCTGTAATCATATGGTGGCTTTGGACGTTATCTTCACATATCAAATCAATTATCATCAGTCATTTCACAATATTATTGTGTCCAACAAAGAAAACGTGCCTTAATATTTGCACTTGTTTGTTCCAGGACTACTTACGTAATACCAGCCCTGCGCATGCGCAAGGCATGAATTACGTAACTAGTCGTTGTATTCTAGAACAATAAGAACGAATATACGTATTCACTTTTGTTATTCTAGACGGTGTTTTTGAAATGCAATGCACCGTTGTCGGTCTTCTCATTTCTCATTTCATCAAGTAGCTTGCTTTGTGTAAAAAGGATGCGCATACGCGCTGGCATCTTGCCCTTGTATATATGCAATTATTTTGACTACGGCATCTTTGGTTGTCCTATTTCTCTTTATTTTTTCTATCTTATTAATGGTTTGGTTGAAAAATCCAGGTGCGATGACAATATTGTCACATGGCCAAGACCCTCACGAAAGCAGCAGACTATATGTGCAGATGAAACTGTTTGACTGAACCAACGCCTCCTTTATTTATTTGAATGCTAGTGCAAACGCACGTTCATAACGGGAACCATCGGTCCGCCTTAGTTCAGGGAGTGGTCGTGATATGACGCTACATGAGAGGTAGCGCTTCTTACAACCACACGTGCTTCCACGCGTTTTCCCCCGGAGATGCGATAGACGTGTTCTCATACGTCTGACACATTTGTCGCTTCGGGCTCCTTCTTTGTAGCTCGGAGCAACGCCGCCGCCACATCACAGCGCCTGCTGTAGCGTTGCAGTGGCTTCCCCATCGGCTGCCCGCATAACGCTACGAATGGCGACACGCTATCTCAAAACATCGTATCTTACACAGAGCCAGCGTGATCACCAATAGTGGGAACACAAGGAGTGCAAGACGCCTCCCCACGAATCTGTAGTACACAGCTAAACAAAAGAATGGCTTCATATGATTTCCGTCGTGAGGCACTTATTGAGGGGCTTTCTTTTCCATGACTGCAAAGCACACGTGAAGGCAAGGCGATGGACAGAGCAAGAAAAGACCAGAGGAAGGGTTGGTGAACGGCTGGACCAGGCGCAACTGGCCGATGCCACCTAGATAATTTCAGGCCTGCTCACTGATTCTCGAGCGGGCTTTGACGTCACTCCGTTAACACTGGTGTGTTTCCCTGCACACTCGACAGACGTGGATTTTCAAGCCTGACGAACATTTTCGTGGCGTGTTGGTGTGCTTGTTGGCGACTCGAGAAGACCGTGCAGTGTGGATATGCAATGCGCTTTTTGCACAGGATAATGGCAGTACGCTAGGCTGTAAAACTGAATGGTTGGGCGATGCTGCGTGGTGAATCATCGCGTAAAAGAGACAGATGCTGCGAGCGTTCTCGTTTAATTTATAAGAACAACTAAAGAACGGAATGAGAGTGTGTCGTCCGTCAAGTTGACGTCGACATCTGTTTTCTTCGTGACCTGAAGGTACGTGTCCCTGTCCTACATATTTCTTTTCTAAATGAAGGGGTCATGTGTGCTTCTCACTTGTTAGCATAAGCCCTGGCATTAAAAAAATAAATGGGCGTGTCAGTAAGTTTTCAGAACAGTTTTTTTCTTCAGGGCCAGCAAACATTTTGATATTGGTGATTAGCGCAGCGGACCTCTGTTTACTTGGCTGAGAAAAATGAACGAATGCTGTTGCATCGCTTAGGATATCGGTTTTGTGCCTAGTATTTTATTGCTGGTGCTCCAACCACTCTATTGCGGTTTTACAATGTTGCTCCAGTCTTGCTAGCACCTTAGCCGAATATATTTCCTTGAAATTTAAATGCGTGTAGGCACTCACGGTAAAGCGCCCTTCTTAATAAATTTTCAGGTGTGTGAGCTCTACTTCAAGCTAGAATATTTAAGAACCACCACCAAATATACGGATCTAATTGAGAAGCCGCGGTGAAGTTGTGCAGTAGAAGGAAGGAAGGAAGCAACAAAAAGGGAGAAGGCAGGGAGGTTAACCAGAAAGACATCCGGTTGGCTACCCTACACTGGGGGATAAAGGAAGGGGACAAGAAAGACGAGAAAGAGGGAAGAGAGGGAAAAAAGGGGGTGGGGGAGAGACTGACAGTAATTTCACTGCAGCGTGTAGAAATCTACCGCATGTCAGAGGCGTTCACACAAGCCTGTCTTTCTCAGGAAACGCAGCAGGGCTTTCACTGCCTTGTGGGCTGTCGAGGCATGTGTACGTTGCTGTAATAGCACCTGCACAGAAAGAGGCCGATCATCCAGTCGCCGCATTGCGTTGGCAAGTACTTGTCTCTCTGAGGCAAATCGAGGACAATGACACAGCAGGTGTTCGATATTTTCGTCGGTGCCGCAAACATCGCACGCCGCACTGTCAGTAATTCTGATTAACGTGGTATATGCTTTCGTGAAAGCAACTCCCAGCCAAAGGCGATAGAGAAGCGAAGCTTCACGTCGATGTAGGCCGGGTGGAGGCCGGAGTTGTAGTGATGGGTCGAGCTCGTGCAGTCGTGTACGTCGTATGCTTGGTGTGTTCCACTCGGTCAGTGTGAGACTGCGGGCCAGTTGACGAATCTGCCTCGCTGCATCCGCTCTTGAAAGCGGTATCGAAACACTGTTCCCTTCTTTATGTTACGTGCGAGCAGCATGATCTGCAGAATCATTGCCGCCTATACCACTATGCCCAGGTAACCACTGAAAGACGATGTCATGGCCTTTTTGTATTAACAGGTGGTGTAGTTTCACGGTTTGGTAGGTCAACTGGTCGTGGCATCCGCGTCGGAGAACTGATATCAGGCACTGTAACGCTGGTTTTGAGTCAGAAAACGCAGCCCATTTACCTGGTCTTTCTTCTGAATTGATGTGTTCCAGTGCGTTGCGCAGAGCCTCGAGTTCTGCCGTCGTCGAACTCGTCACATGTGAAGTCTTAAAACACCGAGTTATCCCTTGTGATGGTATAATCACTGCTCCACCTGAACTAGACGGCGTAGTAGAGCCATCCGTGTAAATGTGCACGTGGTTACTGTAGTTTTCTTCCAGTAGGGATAGACTCAGTTGTTTCAGGGCATGTGTCGGTAAGTCCGATTTTCTCCTCATTCCTGGAATCATTAAGTGAACTCGCGGCCGGCTCAAGCTCCAAGGAGGAAGCAGTGGCTTTGATGCAGGTGCGTATGTCTCAGCAAACGATGAACTATGCTTGGAGACAATAGTGCCGTATGTCGTGCGGGGCCTTTCAGCAGCTAGACTCGCCAGGTGGTGAGAAGGGGTCCTGGCATAATGCCTGAGGTGCATGCGCATTGTCTCGGTAATAATATGCGTATTTATCGAGTGATCTTGAGCGATGGCAATGGTTTCAGCCGTTGAAGCACTGCGGGGTATTCCAAGGCATATCCTAAGTGCTTGGGCTTGAATGCTCTGAATTGCACGCAGGTTGGTCTTGCCGGTGTTAGACATTGCAGGTAAGCTGTACCGTAAGAATCCGATAAACAGCACCCTGTACAGTTGTAGCATGGATGATATGGGCACTCCCCAATTTTTTCCTGCAAGGAATTTGAGCATGTGGCATGTTGCGACCAGCCGCTTCTTCACATAGTTCACGTGTGGAGTCCACGACAGGTTTCTATCTATTATGACTCCCAAGAACCTGTGGCTTCTGCTGAACGATATGTATTCTTCATTAATCGATATACTGTAAGCAGACATTGGTTTCCGCGTGAACGCTACCACTGTACACTTTCCGCAGGACACCTCGAGGCCTTGTTTACGAAGATAGCATGACGCCGTTGTAGCAGCCTTCTGAAGGCGGGCGCGAAGCTGAGGCCTTGTCACACCTGATGTCCAAATGCAGATGTCATCAGCATAGACAGAAAGTTCTACAGTGCTAGGTAGCTGCTCGACTAGACCAATGAGAGTTAGGTTGAAAAGGGTAGGGCTTAGCACTCCTCCCTGAGGAACTCCTCGGCCGCTGTAATAATCAGGTGTTGGGCCATTCGCTGTCATCACGTAAAATGATCTCAGCTGTAAGTAGCTGTACACCCACATATATATCTTGCCACCAAGACCTACTGTTTCCAAAGCACTAAGGATGGCTTCATGGGTGACATTGTCGTAAGCCCCCTTAACGTCTAGAAACAGGGCGGCGCACAGTCTCTTACAGGCTTTCTGGTGTTGAACATATGTCACCAGATCAACAACGTTGTCGATTGATGAATGGCCGCGCCTGAATCCGGTCATTGATACTGGATAGATTTCGTAGTGCTCTAAATACCACTCCATTCGTGTTAGAATCATTCGTTCCATCGTTTTTCCCACACAACTGGCAAGTGCGATAGGACGGTATGAGGCAATATCCAAAGGAGATTTACCAGCCTTTAGAAGTGGAATGAGGCGACTTGACTTCCATGCCTGAGGAACAGTACCAGTCTGCCAGGAGTCATTGTATAGGCGTAAGAGTGCCTTCCGAGCTTCGTCTCCAAGATTACAAAGGGCACGATAGGTAATGCCGTCAGGACCGGGTGCTGAAGAACGTCTGCACAGAGCCAGTGCCACCTCTAGCTCATCCATAGAAAACTGGCATTCCATACGGGGATCACGTGAGGGTGGTGGGTTGTCAAAAGTTCCCGTTCTTGATACTGTGAAATTGGAATCACCGGCAATTCTTCTACAGAAAGATTCTGCGACGTCAATCTCTCTGCATCGAAGGTGAAGTGCCAGAGATGTAAACGGGTGTCGCTGACCCAAGGTTGTGCTAAGACCCCGGACAGTTCGCCATATCAGTGATAGGGGCTTTCGTGGATCCAACGACTCGCAAAAGGATGTCCAACGTCGCCTAGCCAGTTTATCCATGTGCCGCTGCATTTTCTTTTGAATGCGTCTAGCCAGCCTCAAATCATCCATGCACTTTGTCCGTCGGTACCTTCGTTCTGCACGACGGCGTATTGCGCGAAGTTTCTCAAGCTCGATGTCGAAATCGGTGCGCTTGTGACTAGTCAAATGTGTATGCGTGGTATTCTGCAGGACATCCTTTATCGAGTCCTCTAGGTTATATGATGAGCCGTCGGTACAGCAGTCTTCCATTAACATTTTGAATTTCGGCCAATCGGTGTACTTGAGGCCTCTTGAGGACTTGGAGCTGGTGAAACCTTCTATACACAGGTAAGTTGGTATATGGTCGCTGCCCCGCGTTTCCAGATCCGAAAACCAGTGCACTTTCCTGATAAGTGAGCGAGAAACCAATGTAAGGTCCAGGCAGCTGCTATAGGCTGATCCGCGTAAATATGTAGGGCTTCCATCGTTACAAACGCAGAGTTCGTACTCCGAGGCTAAGGACACCAATTTTCTTCCTCTAGAGTTGTCCCTGGAGCTTCCCCATAGGAAATGGTGGGCATTGAAGTCGCCAGTGATCACCCATGGCCTTGGAGTCGATGTCAGAATACCGCGTAAGCGCTCGCAGTCAAGGCGGCTTGATGGAGATAAGTAAGCTCCGATAATCGTGAAAGCAACCTTATCCTTCTTCACAGTAAGGCACACATACTGATTACCTTCATCAGGCGAGACTCTGTGGTGAACGTAAGTGAGGTCATGGCGCATGAATACAATAACTTTGCTGCAGTCTCTGTGAGTGGAGGACATAAAGCACTCATATCCTGACAGCTTGATTGAAGCACATAGGTTGGGTTCACAAATCACAATAATGGGGAAGCGGTTCACAAATACAAATTGTCTAAAGTCAGACATGCGCGACTTCAGTCCTCTGGCGTTCCACTGAAAGACAGATGCATTCTTGACTTCCGCTCGAAACGACGGTGCCTCGCTGGCCATGGTTCTACCTTAGAGCTGCAAGCACCGGACTCAGGGTGTCCAGCACATGCAGTGCGGTCTGCGCAGCAGAAGTCTTCATATTACTCAGTAGGACACGCATGGTACTCATCAGCGATTGCAGCAAGCTTATCACTTGATCTTCATTCATCGCATCACTGGTTTGAGGGGTCGTCGAGGGCGGCGGGATTTGATGCAGCTCCGAAGTAGGTTGACGTCGTGGAAGAGAGGGCCACTGTTCGGAAGGCGCGACTGCGGTCCCTTTCTTCTGTTTGGCAGTATCCGTCTTCAGTGAGCTTGGTGTTCGTGAGTCAGCCTCTTTGATAGAGGATGACATCTCTCTATCGGTAGAGGCGTTTTTCCGTGATGGTCTTCGCCCACGACGCCGTCGTCGGCGTAGTGTAGCGGCAGCTTCCTTGTGTGTTGAATTGTCACGCACCATACGCCTGAGTACCGCGTGCTCGTTTCGCACCCGCGGGCAATCTTTGGATGAGGCCTCATGAGCGCCGTGGCAGTTTGGACATCGTAATATGGTGGCACTGCAGGCGTCTTTTGAGTGAGACTCAGCGCACCGCGGACACACAAGTTTGTTCTCACAGACACCTTTTACGTGTCCCATCTTGAAGCACTTGTAGCATTGCAGTGGCTTCGGTATGTAAGGACGCACTGAGTGGCGAACATGGCCAACTTTGACATACGAGGGAAGGCTGTCTCCCTCGAACACAAGCCTCAAGCAGCGTGAGTTGCCGAGTCTGGTAATGTGCGTAATGCGGGTGCCTTCAGTCGCTGGCTTTATTAGTATTGGCAGGTCATTAGCTGAGATGGAAAGATCCACATCATAAATGACGCCAACAGTGCCATTACAACCTGTAGCGACCATTGGCCGAACTTTCACGTTGCCGATTTCTGTTATGTGCCGAAGGCTTTGCAGTGCGCTACGGTTCATAACGTCTACAGCAAGGACATTCTTTCGTGCATTGATCCTCACGTCTTTGATCTCATTCGGCGCGGTTTCCTCGAGAAGCACAGAAAGAACTTGCCTGTTGAGGAGTCGCAAGTTAGATTCAGGTTCTTCGGGCATAAACAGCATGGTGTGCGGCCACCGCTGTGGTGCAGTCTTAACGGTGGAAACACTTGCCGACGATGCCGTTCGCAGCAGTCTTCGTTTTGTAGATCGATTCATGACGACCGTGAAGTCATCATCCGATGACTCAAAGCCATCCGAATACAAATCGGTTGCCTCACTGTCGGTGTCGCTGGACGCGTTGCTACGCTTCCTGGATGACGAAGTCCGGCGCGACGGTTGCACGCCTGGAACATTCTCAGGTGTGTCCTGAAGCATCACCGTAAAGGAGGGAGCGGCAGCTCCCAGGATTTCGAGGAAAACAAATTGAAAACACTGAGACACGGGCACAAGCGTTCTGTGAGAGAATCACTTCCTTGTGCAGTAGAAGCGCTCATGAGGCTACATGGTCTGATCTAGACGCAGTCCTAACATTTGTCTTAGGCCCTAAGTTATACGAGCGACTACGCACCACTACGACAGAGGTCAGAGCAAAAGAAGAAACGCTGCATTCTCTTTGTGTCTCTCACGAGTCATTTTTGTGAAACGAGAGATTTTCTCTTGCATTAGTCGTCACCCTGATATTCCGCTGAATAACATACTTCAGGTACACTCACTCTTCAATAACTACGTGTCTATGAAGGCAGATGTTCGAAAGTGTATTAATAAAACGGACTCCGCACCAATAAGAAAAAAATGCACGCGAATTCTTCGTCACCGTCTTTCCCGCAGGAAGACGAGCCGCCCTTTTCGTGTCCGACGCGCGTGTCCTCTGCGGTTGATGTGATCGTAAGAGCAGTGGAGTAAGAAGTGAATTCACGGAGCAGGCCTATCCTACTCCTGCTGCTGCAGCTTCTCCTACACACATTGCAGAAGAGACTCGCTTCTTTTTGGCTCCCTCATTTCCTCCTGTCTGTATGCCAATGTCTCGCATTATGGCGTCGATGCTGCATCGTGAGTTCGCTACGCTGATGACGTCTTCTTTATTTGTTAGAAAAATTTGTTTTTCGAATATTTTTTATCTCATATTCGTAAGCGCTCGACGAGCACGGAACAAGAAGGAAAAATGACTACGCGCTAAGCTTGCGTGTGCATCTGTCGCGAGGAGCTGTATCACTCAAAACGACCGAGCGCCTACGTAAGGTTCTTCGAAATGCGAAACACTAAGAAGTGTGCTCACAGTAGTAGCTGCCACTGGGGAGAAGAGCTCAGCTCCAGTTTCAAGTCGGGAGCGCAAAGCGATGTCGCTGGTATACGATAAGAAGAATTTTAAGCATACGACGCGGAGATTTCACACAAAATAAAGCACATGTCGAGTGCATTTGCTTGTTGAATTCATTGCTGGTGGTATCTATATACGTTTATTTTGTGTGGCGTACAACGTTCCTTGTCTGTGCTATTCGTGTAACTGATAGAACGCGAGAAACGACCTCACTGTTGTTACATGCGAAAAGGAGGAATTGATGTGTGAGCAATCTTACTTTTCCAGTGTAGAACGTTGGGTCGTTAAATTCAGTTATGTGCGCAAAAAAAGATGTTAGATTTCGTATATGGGAAACTTGCTTCGAAGTCAGAGGAAGCGCCGGAAGTATTTAGTTGAATTTGCAGAAAAGAAAGCTACAATTCATTCGCCTTATTTCGCAACCTGTGAAACCTTTACAGTAAAGCATAGAAAAGAAGAAACGTGCTCGTATACTTTTGGAAATCAAGGCGTTGGTTGTTCGCTGAAAAAAGGAAATAGCAGTGACTTAGCTAAGCTGTGCCAGGATATACGTAGCGTGAGCTACGGACGGAGGTACGGAAGACCTCAGACGGATGCACCAAGGATATATGGACGACCGAACCACGGACGGACGCACGAATGCACGGAGATACGCACGGATGGATGGATGAACCACGAATGCATGAACGGACGGACGAATCATGGATGGTTTAACGGATGGAGGGACGACCACCAATGGACAAACGAACCACGGAGGGTTGATCGCGAACGGACGGACGGACGATCAAATCAGGGACGAACGGAAGGTCTAGTGAGCGAGTGATCTTGCGCGAGTCAAGCGCTAGCCTACTAGTGACACGTCATTCCAGGTGATTTCAGGCCTTCGGAGCGCCAGCTGTGCACCGTTTGACGTCACTGCTCTCTGCGCTTGCGCAGAACTGCTTCCCGTAAACGACGCAAAACTCCTCAACCTCGGTCAGTGTAGCTTACGCCCGAAAAGGCTGCAGCAAGCCGTTTCAAACGCGACTACTTCCACGCTTCAGTAACCTAATATAACTGAAGTGGGGCAGTTGTTAACACTGTAGTAGATAACGTTTTGTAACATTGTATGCGTGAAGGCGAAGATATGCTAAACTTTCGCTCTAGAATCACCAAGAGAGGGTTGTTATAAGGTCCTTGTGTTGCCCGAAATGTATTCACTTTTTGAAAAATGTAGCTGCTAAAGATACGCAGCGCTTGCTTCAAATTACACTAGTATTAATTAACATAGCGAGATATTAGATTGATTGAATGTACGTACACACAAAACTGATGCTAAATAATTTCAATATCGAACTTTCAGAGACTGTCAAAACTTTGGGCGTCATCTTTCATCAACATATGTTCTGGAATTCTCACACTGAACAATTGTGTATTAAGCTAAGAAAAGCCCTTGGCGTGCTGGGAATGTGTCAGTCGTTTCTACCGCTCCCCCAGAAACTTCTTATCTTTAATACGTTTTTTGTTCTCATCTACGCTATTGTCAGTTGGTATGGGCTTCTGGAACTGAAACATCAAAACAAAAGTTGTATACACTTCAAAAAAGCGCTTTACAGGCTGTTGCAAATATAGGTTACAGAGAACACACATCCCATTTATTTGTCAAGTTTTAAGTTTTAAAATTTAGTGTTGCATATGAACATAACTTGTTGTCTTTGAGGTCTGAAATTTGAAAGAATTGCGCAAACCTGAGAGGCTTAGCACATTTACAGCCGAAAATTTTGTTGCGTCCGATGCGGAGTTCTGAACACTGGCACATCCCCCGACCGCGAACAAATTACGGACTCCAAATGCTAAAGCACTCTGTTCCCCATATACTAAATAAGTTCAAGCTCACAGAACAGCAATTGCGTCTCCTTTCAAGTAGTGATATATTAAACCTGTTTGTATAAGGAGCTATAAACCCAGAAAAATTACACCCAGTACTTGTAAATGCATGAAATTTTAAGTGTACCCCTTTCTGTTATAGCGTCTTATTTTGGTTGCCTTTTTTCCCAAAAATTGTTTGTTTGTAAACACCCAAGTGTGAATCTATTCTGTACTTCATAAACAACCACTAGAATGTAATTTTCTTTTCTTTTTTCTTTCAATCATACGTGAGCACCGTATGGAGTTTGGTGTGCCATTGTTTCTGTTGCCTTGTACAAATAGGAGGTGGGGCTAGTCAAGCTGCTATAGCGCAGCTTTTTTCCTACTTTCCATGCTACAATTGTTTCTTGTTTGTGTAAATCACGGTGTATCGTTGTGGTGAAATAAATTTCAACTTTCATCTTTCAACTTTATTTAGGTTGGTCCTAACCTTTAATATCCCTACTTGCACATATGGGCAAAAACATATCAGTATAGTGGAATAAGGCTAGCCAACCCACTGCTTGATAGAATTGCTTGAAACGTCGGTACTACTTCAGCGTTTAACTAAAAAACAACAAGAATCATCTATGTGAGTCGATATGTGGAGTTCAACGTCCCAAAACCTAAATATAATTATGAGAGACACCGTAGTGGAGGGCTCTGGAAATTTCAACTACCTGGGGTTCTTTAACGTGTGCCCAAATCTGAGCACACGGGCCTACAACATTTCTGCCTCCATCGGAATTGCAGCCGTTGCAGTCGAAATTCAATCTTGCGACCTTCGGGTCAGCCGCCGTGTACCTTAGCTACCAGACCACCGCGGCGGGGCATCTGTATGTGTCGACCTTTGTAACCAAACGGTAATACGGGTGCACAAAACAATGGAGTTCCTCTCATTTCACCTGTAGAAGTGTATGCGTGCTTAGATCTGCTTAATAGGCCCTGGATTAATGGTAAGAGTTTTTATTTATTCAGATTTATTCAAGAAAAAAAAAACGCTTATCTTTTTTTTCGATGAGGTGTGTCAGTGTGAATGACCAAGGTTATGTGAGCTGAATTGTTGCTCCAACGTCCACATTTGTGAAACCTAGGTATTGCCGATCCAACGCTAGAACATGCTCACAAAGCGACGACTCGTAGTAGGACCCGCTTTGGTATCGTATGACTCTGTAAAAAAAACACTGCCCTACTGCGGTGATTTAATGCCTAAGGTACTGGGCTGCTGACCCGCACGTCGTGGGTTGGAATAGCAGTTGCGGCGACTGCATTTTCGATGGAGGCGAAAATGTAGGCCAGTGGGTTCAGGTTTGGGCGCACGTTATTGAACCCCAGGAGGTACAAATTTAAGGAGCCCGCCACCACGGCGTTTCTCACATTCATAAGGCGGTTTTGGGACGTTAAATTCATGCATAAATCATCAATCAGTGCACAAAACGTTATTGGTAGTACTGCTTTCACAAGCTACGTGACGCTTTGATTAGAATTTATTTGCTTTTTCGGGACGTAGATTTAGTAAAGAAGACATAGGTGCCATGCCTTTTGAGTTAAGAATCTGAAGCAAATGTTCCAATTTTAACTGCAGTGATAGTTAGCGTATTAAAGCACATTCATCAAAAAACAAAAGCTGCTTGAACAAAGCTACTCCTGATGCTTAAAACATTGTTTGAACGTAACCTTGAACGCTTTGGTAGTGGTGGTCAAGTGCGTTGAAGATACTAAGAAATCGAAGTGACACTGTGAGAAAGCGCTGAATAGTAGCTGTTAGGAAGCGGCCCCATGAACGTTCATGAAGATGAGGAGGATATTATTGATGAACATGTCCTAATGCTAGAGGTGTTAATTTAGGTAAGTAGCAATAATGATAATTTACTTTAATGTGTTGTTGTCATAGTACGTCCCCGTGTTCAATGCAGGATGGTATACCTATTGTGTAAGTAGTGTTCCCAGTGCTCACATTTGTGAATATTTCTTTTTTTCTGAAACAAAAGCTCATTTTTTTCAGGTCCTTAATTTATTCCCATTTGTCTACTTACTAATTGTACAGAAAAATTATCTACTGCAGCAGCTGAATCGGCAGCGGTATACAAGGAGTTGACTGATATCCGAGTCGTATTTAGGGCATCGTCCAAAAATGCACTCGTAAAATATTCCCATCGTAATGCACTCATCAAGCGGATGCAGAGTACTCGAAAGCTAGATGCCGGCTCGTCCATTAGCGGTGCATTAGAGTCGTGCTACATCGAGAGTAACGCTGAGATTTCTCTGGCTAATTAGGGATTCCGGATTTCGGACGGCATATATAGAGGCTCTATCGTAACTCAAGAAACTGGGGTGGAGAGGTCAATTGAGTGAAAAAAAAATCAATCTCTCGACCATGATAATGCAGGTATTTTCGCTTGTAATACCTAACTAAGAAACACTGAACATGCTTAAAAGGCGTGTACTTAGTTGTGGTCTATGTACCATAACACGCAGCTAATGCGTAACCTAGCGACAACCCACCACCTGAAAAATTATTTATGATAGATGGATACACAATGCATAGGCTGACCTAAAGGGCTAAACATGAGATCCTGGGCACTGTGAAGATTGTGAGCAATAAAAACGTTAGATGGCAACATTATTACGAATTTTCTGTCTGGATGTTTTTTCCTATTTTCTTGGTGTAAGAAATGTTTTTTATTAATTACAATATTAGTTTGGGTAATATGCAATAATGGTCTATTTACAAAAAAAAAACAAATTTGGTTTCTTTTTGACAGCATATGTGTAACCAAGACTTCGCATGGCACCTTTCTAAAAACCTGAAACGTGAAATAAAACGCAAATGTAGTGGAACAAGTCTCATAATTTGTTCGAACAGTTTTCACTGGATAAATTGTTAACCACAATAGAGGTCTCATTTTTCTTGTTTACTCATGTGCATGATGTATGAATACTGCTATGATTTCTTTTATTTGTAGTTACATGGACAAGCCAGCAGCAGAGGCGTTTCTTCACTTCTTGCAAATATTACGTAATCGACCGCAAATAAATTTGTCCACTTTGATGTAAAAATAACTTAATAGATGTTAGAAGCTCCTTTTTTAACATATAGGAAAACAACGATGCTATTTACTTTATGCATCTCACGAAATATCATTGTTATTCGTCTTCCTGTTTCTTATCTAACACACCTCGACTTGTCTATCAGGCAGTGCTTTTTTTTTAAGTTCTGATTTTGCTGCTAATAAACACTTGCTTATTATGAAACGTGCCCCGTTTTATCTTCAAGTTGTTGAGCTGTTTGAGATAATTCTTGCCTTCAAGTATTGCGTGCTAGCTCCGCTTCTTTCTGATAATAAAATAAGGTTTTGATAAAACTAAGTTACGAAGTTTTCTTTTTCTTTTTTTGTTGATTGGCCATACATGTTCTATGATACAATAATATAGTCGGGTTAAATTGCTTGAATAATGCACTGTAAGCTAACAGGCACGTCAAATACGTGTAACTAATACAGCGACAAAGTAATTACGCACTGGCGTACGTACTCCTAACATATTGCGGTATAACAAGGAGAAAACATTTATATCCGCACGTAGTTGGGGCATAATCGGAGAAAAGAAAGAAAGTGCTGGGAAGTCAACCAGACGTGATTCCGGTCTTTTAAACTGCGTGAGAGGAGAGAGGGAGGAATAAATAATTAGAAGAAAGAAAAAAAGAGGGAAGCTAGCCTAATGACGTCGGAAAATGTGTGTCTGTTTATTGGACGCCTGCAAGTGATTACTTAGCCGATGCGATTATAAAGAGGCTCTGCAACACTTTTTGAGCATGGTCAGGCAGCACTATATGTATACAGATCGGTAGTCAAGGCTCCTGAAAACACGTAAGCTAGTTATTGCGGCGCAGAACATGGCCTGGGACTTACAAGTAATTCTCAACGTCGGCAACTCGTTTGTAACTTGACAAATATTCTATAATCCAAAAGGCCACGTCTCAAGCTCAAAGTTTACGGTCAATGGTGAACTTGAACATAGTGGACTGCATAGCCACCTTGACCGCCGAGGTACGCGAGCTTGGACAGAAGACGTGGGGGTCGAAGCTTCTGTCTACACCCAAGAACCGGTCTATACCGGAAACCAGTTGCACACGGTACACCTATTAGCAGAGGGACTTACCTTGGAAAAAATATAACAAAAGAGCGATATGTACGTACAAACACAATTCAGGGACGTAGTCAAGTAACCATCGTAAATGTTCCACAAGTATACATCGGCAGTTCCCACTCAACCAAGCATTGGACAAACTTCCGGCGGAAATATCTCTGGCGGGTTTGCCTAACTCATTGCTCTAAACTGAAAACGATATTTGGTGGCAGTCGTCGGGGCCTTAGTGTTGGCTGTGCTGCACTGTACTTTGGGTGGCGGAAATCGCCCGTCCTAGCAGCTGTACAGGAAGTATAGGCAAAGTTTCACTAGACGCTGATCACTGCTAAGTAGAAAAGAGATAATCATATATATAAAATATGGGGTGCTGGTAATTTTATCTAAACGAGATAACAGCCAGTGCATATTCGTCAGAAAAAAGAGTGCATGCGGATTTCATGAATGGGAACGTCTAGCTCAGCGCCAAAGGCATTGCACTGCTAGCCCATATATTTGACTGCCACATATAACTGAAGCATCTTTGGAGATATATGGCGTGTCCTGTTGTCTTAGAATTGTTTCATAAAAGCTCATAAAGTCGAAATTTTTTTTCATGGTGTCAAATTTTTCGCCGGCATCTCAGTTGCCATAGCTCGGCTGCGGCTAGAATGACCAGGTAGAACAAGAAAGACGGAAGAAAGATGCTTCTCCTGGTAAGATTGTTGGAAAACTGCAGCATTCATTTTTAAGCAGCATTCAGTCAATAAAGCTGAGTTAGCTTTTCTCTACGTTTGGGAAGGGCATAATTAAACTAACATTGAAAAAAAAGTATACCTTTTTTTCAACGACTTATGAATCTCAGCTGCTGAAAGAAAAAAAAAGAAGTAAGGTTGCGGTATTGATAAGGGATGATAATAACGGGAGATATGACTCTATTATGCGGTAAATACAGAGAGCGAAACCAAAAATTGGGCGGCTCACGAAAGCAGTTCCAACGAAAAGATTGTTTTCAATCCCGATTTTATTTTAAAAAAAGGTATACAATGGCGAAATAATGAAGACAAGTTGTGACTTGCTCAGAGATCATCTGGGTCAGTACCCGCCGGGTTTGTGTGGAAGAAAGAGCTTGGGAAAGAGTCGATGTCAGGTGGGTGCGAGGAACAAAACAAAAGTGCTGCTGCTGAAGGGCAAACGGGGTAGAGCACAAAATAGAGGGGGACAGAACGAGAGCAGGAGTTGCGGGTAAGGTAATCGTCGATCGAACGTGAAACCAGGGTATCGCTGAGCTGCGATCAATGGCGCGAGCATCGCCGGTGCACGTTCACTTAGAGATGTGCCCTCGGGCACGCGAGATGGCACGTCCAAACCGCACAAGTTTTCCGAAATTGTGCGCCTCGCGTGCTTGTCTTTTCACTGCTTTGCTGCTGCCCGCGTTGCTTCTTTCGAGCACTTATTTGTTTTTTATCGCACCCTTTCCTCCTCGTCTCTTCCCGCAAAGCCCAAACGAACCTCTCGTATCCCGTTACTTCTTTCTCTCTGAAGTCACTCGGCCTGCTCCGTTTTAGGAAGTAAACGCCGGATAAATTGTAGTAAAAGTTTGTTGAAAAGAAGGAAGAGGAAAACGAGTAGAAGAAAAAGAACGCGGGAACAGAACAATGTAGCATTTCCTGAAACAAAGATTTGGCACCGATCGAACTGCGGCACGTAGCAGTTGTTTTTTTTTTCTTTTCCTGCGTGCTGAAAAAACGCTGAAGTTAAATGAAAGGGGCATCCTGAAAGAAGTCATTGAGGAATCGGAGAAATAAAACTAACAGAATGAGGTAATCAGTGGTTCGATCAAGATGAATACTTAATTTCAGCCAGCCTGTTTGCTTCAGCGTAGGCGGTTAAAAGAAATTGTGGGCTTGGCCAATTGATCAGTGTCTTGTTTGCGTGACATTAGTTAGGAGCTTAAGATGCTTCAATAAAAGTGAACTATATAGAGTTCTGCAAAATTTATTCGTCATGCCAGTAGGCTAAGTAAAAACAAATACTTTAATTGTGGGTCAGGTAATTGGCCTTTGCGAAAGCTAAATTGGTTTCTTCTGTGCTCGAGCTTAATTTACTCTGGTCTGAGTAGTTATTTGCCTAATCCCGTTTAAATAATAAAAAAATCTATTAGTAAATGACCAAATTATTACAAGGATTGTCTTTATGGGGTCTAATCAAGGAATTTCAAATTTATATCAGTCTAGGTACTTTTTTCCATCTCTTATGGAGGTGGAAATGTTGTAGGCCCGTGTGCTCAGATTTGGGTGCACGTTAAAGAACCCCACGTGGTCTAAATTTCCGGAGCCCTCCACTACGGCGTCTCTCATAATCATATAGTGGTTTTGGGACGTTAAACCCCACATACCAACCTATTTCCAACTCTTGTGGCCTTACCACGTCGTGTATTGTCCAACATAGTATACATCAGTTACGTTGGAAAGTACCAGATTTTTTTGCTTCTATTTTCTTTATCCCTCGATATTATTTCCCTTCAGCGCTTACTGTTTGTTCAGTTTTTCTTGTGACAATTTGCAAGGATCAATAGAAAAAAAATAGAAATGTCCACGCGTGCTGTCACAGGGCGTTAACAGCACGTCCAAGTTTCATAGGCCGAAATATCGCCATTTTTTATGAACTGCGTCTTGCAGTCATGTGAGCACCCTTCTGACAAAAACTACAATAGGCGGTCTGACGCAGTAAACAAAAAGTCGCAGCTTTGCCGCAAAAGCGAAGCAATTAACGCAATAGCAACAAATCGGGAGGTCACGTGGAAATCGGCAAGCGGATCAAAACGTTTTCCACGGTTCTCAGACACAAATGACGCACAGATCAACGCAAATCAGTTGTTACTTCGCTGTGTCTAAAAAGCACGCCCTTTTCGCAAATAGAAACTGTTTAACAGTGGAAGTGACGCTTGTGCACCTGGTAACCTCATTAGAATCGTTTAGGTGAAAGCCCGAGGCCAGCAAAGACGTATGAATGTCCCCACCATGTTATAAGCGCATGTGATAGCGTCCACCCTGCTCCCTCTCCGTGGAATGAAGTACACTTGGCAGATGAGAGCGCGCGCCCCCGCGTCTTGATGATGTGGCGACGAGCGCTCATCGCACCATCTTGCTGGTAATGCTGAAAACACGATAGTTCTCTCCGAGATGCCCTTCACCAGCGGTAAGTGGTAGATATAAATAGCTTGCCATTTGAACGTTCAAAGAAGTGCTCCTTTGTGGCTCAATGGCTAACGCCTCGCATTGAAACCTAAGAAGTCCGAGGTTCGATTCCACGCGTCGTTGTCTTTTTCTGAACTATTTTGCTCTCTTGCAGTTTTATATATATGAAGATACGTATACATATGCGGTGAGTGATGGCGACGCTAACGTCGACGCTGATCCAGCCGAGCATGCTCATATATTTCCTATCCCAGTAAAAAAATAAAGTAATAATATCTGGGGTTTAGCATCCTAAAACCATGACATGATTACGGGAGACGCCATTGTGGAGGGCTCCGCAAATTTCAAGCACCTGGGGTTCCTAAACGTTTACATAAGTCTAAGCACACGGGCTCAAGGATTCTTGCAATCATGGAAAATGCAGCCGCGGCAGCCGGGATTCGCTCCTGCGACCTTCGGGTTAGCAGTCGAGTGCAATAACCACAACACCATCGTGGCGTTAAAAAATGAATGTAAGAAATACCATGAAAAAAACAAGCTGATTTTCCCTTTTTCACGTTCACTGATGCAAAGGCGTTAATCAGGTGCATTCACATAAACTCAAAGAAAAATAACAACAAGGAAGCGACACAGGAAGCAACAGGAGGGGTTTTTATCCTCAAGCAAACTGTTAGTCAGCTAACGCAGAGTATGAGAGCAGAGATAACGTGAGTTTCTTATTAAATTTGAAACCAAGCATAATCACTGTTGCTTTTTGTCATATACTCTACGGCAATAACTGAAAAACATGGATGAATAGGGGCTCAGGAGGACATTTTCAATGTGGGCTCGCTGTGTAGCGAGCTTGGTGATATGTGTAAGGTTCGCCTGAAGTTTTTTTTCCAACTTGGCACACATGTTTACCCCAAATCTTTCGTATACTGTGGAGCTAAAGAGTGAGCTGGTGCTTTATTAAACTAGCTGCACCCTACACCAAAGCATGTATACACAACCTTTTGATGTCGTCGCTTTTCGCCTTTGCTTCGATACTACATATGAGGATTTTTCGTGGGATTAAGTATCCTGTTGTATCGTGCTGTTTTCACGACTCTTCAGTTGGATTTTGTTCCTCTCTTGAAGTGTATTTTTTTAGAGCAGCCTGGATATTTTCATTTGTGAAATTACGATCACAAATCGCACAACGTTATTCACGGGGTGTTTCATCAGGGCCACAACCTTCCCTTGAAAAGAGTTAGCTGCGCAAAAACATTTTTAATAATATTGTTAGTGCATTGTATGCAGAACATATTCATTTTTCAAAGGAGATCGTCACATACTAAGTTTACAAACAGAAACCAAAACGCGGCGGTATGCACTATATTAGAAAGAGAGCATGCATTCGCGCCTCGCGATTATTTTCGAATCGCGTTATGTTGCTTATTCCTGCTTTTGCATTCGACACTTCCATGACACAAAACTTATTATCTGAGGCTTCACGTCCCAAATTCAAGTTATGGTTGAGAGAGACGCCGTAGAGGAGGATTCCGGAAATTCGAATAATGTGGTGTTCTTTAACGTGCACTGACATTGCACAGTACCCGGGCCTCTACCACTTGGCCTCCATCAAAATCTGACTGCCACGGCCGGGATTAAGCCCGCGGCTTGCGAGGGAACAGCCGAATACCTTAGCCACTGTTGCAACGATACGGACTTTCTGAAAAAACTTCAAATCTACAGCAGGATTTGTCGACGTAATATCAGCGTGCCCTCCGTTCATATATATATATATATATAAATATATATATATATATATATATATATATATATATATATATATATATATATATATATATATATATATATTATGGGTGGAAACACGTGAGTACATCAGTTGTATAAACGACGGCACGGCTTCGTATGATCAGCGGGTGCCATCAAATATGTCCAATATTCAAAACTGCTAAGTTTTACTTGTAGTGACAGATTAAAAAAAAGATCTTGGAATACAGAATCAAAAGCTAAGGTGAAGTGTTCAGGTGAAATAATAATTATATTCTCACCCTTCTTGTAAAAATATTTTTATGGCACAATTGAAAACTTATCAGGAGTAAAGGAAATGCTGGAAGAAGTGAAGGAAGTTAGACACAAATTCAGACCTTACACTTCACATCGGATGCTCGCTAATTCATTACGGTGCGTGAGCTCTTGAAGAACATACGAGTTTGCACTTTCTCTAGCCATAGTTTTACACTCTTATTGGTTCTTTCCGTAGCAAGCGCAGGACGTTGTGTTGACCGGGTCAAGATACTTTGAAAGCTGTCCGAAGCGACAGCCTGGGTCACATGGTGTTACCTACCATGTATACTTAGAAGCCCTCCGGAAATCACACAGCTTGGACATCTAGGTATATTCGAATGCCGCAAAATGGAGAGTTGGGCTAGTTGGCTAGTATTCATAGTGTAACAGCGCAGAGACAAATCACAAAGATCTGAGTGCTCGTGTTGTTCAGATCTTCGTTTTGAATCGTCTCTGCGCTGCTCCACCATGAATATTGAAATGCTTCAGATACTGCTGTTTCAATTCTACGCAATCGATATGTGAATGTAGCAATATTTCTCAATGTTTTTCAGCTTTTAGGTTTATACGTAAAGAAACACGAAACAATTATTCAAAATCGATTCTTTTATTGTGCTATCACTCATAATGTGACTTAATTAACCTGCTTTCAAGCGTGGAAGGGCTCATGCAGTTTATTTTTTGTTCACGAACAGTCTTGTCAATTCAAAACGTACATAAAGGCATCATTTCAGGTAAGAAATGACACAATTTAAAACTGACAACCGATAGGATGAGAAGATTGAAAAATTTAGGCGTTATTCAAAAGCAAATCCTTCATCGGCCTGTTTTATTTAACGAAACCACAGCAGTAACGTTTATTGAAAAAATCATTTTTTCGGGACCCACGGCTTTTCTATAGCGATTTCTGAGGCTCAATCAATCCCGCAATGTAGACTTAAGATGTGAAAACTGACTTGAGAAACCCTGGAGTGAGGCTAACCTCAATCGGCACTTTTCATTACAGAGAGAGAATAAGGCTGAATAAAAGACAGGAATGTTAACCAGAAGAAAATTTATTATTTGCTACTCTGCATTGAGGAAAGAAAAATGGGATAGTAAGGTAAAGTGAGAAAAAAAAAAAAGAAAGTGTCAAAAAAACGCGCGTACACTTAAGCACGGGAATGTAACAGTCGTCTCTAGAGTCGAGGTGATCTCAGGAACTTCAGCAGCAAGTCTGTCGCTTTTTGGCTGTAAGGTCGAAGGTTCCGGCATTCCAAAATTGATTGCTTCGAAATACATTACTTGTATATTGCCACACAAGCAATCCATGAACTTCTAAAGGTAACGGGAAGCGTCCTCGCGCTTCATAGTGTTTATACTGTATGCTTCTGCCACTTGTGGTGGTGTAAGGCAGATACAAAGATTTCTCCAACATAGAAATTTGTGTTATTGATAGTATACTTACCATTGGATGTACATTTTGGAAAGTATTGATAATCATGAGTCCCCACCTCAACCGTAAGGATGCGCGCACAGTTAAATACGCAGTCTCATATTTACTGGCACTTGTCAACTCTTTTCAACAGGGTGACGCTTAGTAATTCGGTGTCAATGAATTCAGCCTAAGCATTGTCTTAATACCGGTGATTTTTTTGTGTTTCACCTTTACTTACAGGTCGATAGGCCGTATGTCAGTCTTTTCTTCATGCATAGTTGTCAATCATGGTCGAAGGCCAGAAGCGTGCTTTGTGTATTCATTTATCATGCAACAACTGCATCAACATTAACAAGTAGTCACGCAATATGCCGTGGCTTTGGTGTAGCCCGTTAGGAGCTGAAAGCAGTGGCCGGGGCTATTGAGACAAGCAATCAAGTAGATTGAAGACGCAGGATCAGTTTTTCGATCTGCATACTTTTTAGGTTCTGGCAACCGTTCAGTAGGGCGCATGTCGTGCGTTTTATCTGCTCAATCTGGAGATGGGTCGATGCAGATGTGGCAATAAAAGTTGTTGTAATAAAGTGAAGTAACCTTATAGAAGCAAAAAAAAAGGAACGAAAACAAACGATGGAATATAACTAAAAAGGCTGGCAATAAAGAAACATGGCCTTGTTGTTCCCAGCGTGGATGGCTGTATACACGGCGACCTGGGTATTGCTCCTTACACACCCCAGTGTCACGCGAAACAGACGCCGACACCCACCCACTTCTTAAAGCTGCCAATTTATTCGGCACTGCACGAACGTCACGCCCGAGCCTCTCAATTTCCTTTCATTGCGTGTTTGTCACTCCGCCTCGACGAGCCGCTTCGATCGTTCGATATTAATCAGGGATGGCAGCCCATATGTTGCTTCGGTACCGAGGAAACGATTTCCAATTTTAATTGCGCCGACGTTAATTAGTCGACGATGGTGCAACATCAGGTGAACAAAGGAAACTGCAAACAGAAAACTAATGCCGGGAGCCTTAAAAAAAGGAAAATATTTAAAAAGGTGGAAGATGTGACAGGGAAAAGAGAGCCACTGGTAAAGGGGGGGAGGGGCAGTATGGCAGTCGTCCCGCGTTTTCTTCTGTATAGTGGATCCACGTTCACTGAACAGCTCTAAGCATATAAGTAAAAAATTTATGAAGGTACTTGGTCGCCAATTTTCCGTCCCCACGTGCAGGGTAGCAAACCGGCTTTCCTGGACTGGTTGACCTCCGTGCGTTTACTTTTTTACCATTAGTTCACTTATGAAGGTTCTTGCTAAATTTTTTCCAAACTCCTGCTTTCAAAATATCATAGTTAACATAACTATTCTTAACCAGTTGCTCTAATTCAAACATTACATTTTCCCACATCACATCTGTCCAATATCAGCTTTACTAGCTCGGACAGTAACATCTCAAGACCTCCACTTTTAAAGCGCATCTAATGTGAGTGTCTTAGCACTTAAAATTGTGACAGGTATTCGCAAAGAAGGAAAGAGAACGTCCCAACCATTAAAACTAAAAGACGACGTATCCTTCTCAATTTATTGCGGACTCGTCGCTATAGGCACTGGCGGTGATTGCCTTTCTTATCATACACTTATCGATTCATTGTTGGCTAACGGAGGGCATGTGTAGCCTCCTAATACACGGCCATGAGGAAATACGATAAAAACGAACAGAATAATTAAGGGAAACCGAGCACATCGATGCTTATAGCTGCACGTCCTGCTATGTAAGGATTGTAGCAGCGCTATTTCGCAGAGAATTGAGAGAATAAAATTTGGAACAAGCTGATCACAATAACAAGGAATAATGTCTGATGCGCGGGCGAAACAATGTTGGATGATTGGCGTGTGGCATGATTGGCCTGCATGATTGAACTGCGAAGTAAGGTCTCTGCACGAGGGGCAAAATGGAGCAACGTAAAAATAAAGCAAATAAAATAGAATCGATACATAATCAAAGAAGTAACTGCGATTACTCAGAGTGTTTTCGAAGAAGGAAAAACTAAAATGCTATAAAACGAGTTTGTAGGGCCTTCGGTTTGTAGCTGTTGATTAGCGCTTGTTTTGTAACGTGTTAAGCGGGCGGATATATAAAAATTCAAAAAGAGTGTCAACAACTATGGCGCAGCTGAACAAAAAAAAAAAAACAGTAAAGAGCTGTGAGGTAGCTAAGCCGGAAGAAATAATTCCGGTTCTCGTAAAAGCCGTCTTCGAACACGAGGGAAAGACAAAATTATTCCGCATTGCACGTTTTTCGAGAGGATCTCTTTTACAATACAATAAAGAAAAAAATTATAATAACGTGACCTAAAAAGCGCTTTGCTCTAGTTTTCTGCCTTGAAAATGTATTCGCCCGGGTACAATACCCTTTTTCTCATACAGACAGGATGAGAATGTTCGGCGGTGATGCATTCGTAATTAAAGAACGATAAGCAGGCAGGATTAATTTATACCCGGTTCGTGTTTCCCCTTCACTAAGACGGATGGAATTACTGCGAACTGTGGTGCGTGATTCGTTATGGTCGTTTTCGTGTGCGCATGCGCGAATTCTGGAGGGTAGGAATCGTCCAATTAAAGCGAGTCTCATTGGAAGATGCGGAGGGAGGGGTTGGGGTACGTAGCATTCCTAATTACGTTTGACGTGACTCTCGCTGCCTGCGTCTGCACGTGCGTGCGTGCTGCATTTCGCGAATGTGTGTGCCGTCCACTTTTTCAAGATAAACGTGCTTGTGCAGTGTGTGGCGCTGTAAAATTTTCTCTTGTTCATTTTAGCCGCACGTGGTATTAAAGTGAAGCTCTAGGCACCTTCGTTGCCTGAAAAATTGTACATTGAATTCTTCCTACACATAACGAAGAATATTATCTGCTTTACTTCTCTTTTAATAAAGAACTATGATGCTGAGTAAAACGAATACACTGTGTCTAATAATGTTTTCGCGACATTGGTTAGCTCAATAAATTTTTCTGAGACTTCGTATGTTAAGTCTATGGTACCGCAGATTACGACGTACTTCAATTTTATTGATTAGAGGCTACGTTGGATCCTGTACACGCCTTCGAAAATAGATAACGTCATGATGTTGTATGAGGCAACCTCAAGATGGCGTCTCCACTCACAGTGTCTTTTCGAGAGTTTCTCGCTTACCAAAGGTCGTGTCGCAGTAAGAGTAGTGTTTTCGAGATTGTGATATAGTATATTACTAATACGCAAAAAAGCGTTTTGCTCTTTAGGGTCACTTTAACCTAAGAGGAATTTTCTTCCATTCATTGCTTTTATTGCTACAACAGCCGTGTAGGTGTTCCTGGTCGTCGAATGAAAGAACTATATGGATCAGAAGATGAGACTTAAATTTCATGGCAAAATTATGCGTAAACCTGTGGAACAGAGAGCCCATAATTCTCATATTTTTTCTAGTTTTGCTACTGAGTTTTTTCACATAACATTTAGTGCTATGTTGGAATGCAAGAAGCACTAGTTATGAGATGTCATCACCAGACGCCTTCATTTTAAAACGAATATGTTCGGTCCTTTCATTACTTTCTCAGTCTTAGAAATTTTCTTCATCCCCAAAATTGTCTTTTGCACTGAAGCAGCGTTTGAGGAAACCTCCGTATCCGTATGCATCATCAGCAAAGAAAAAAATTATCTACACAAATATTTTACCGTCAGAGGGAATCCACAGGCAGCGTCTTCATGAAGCAAGCCAAAAGGTTGCATGCTTTAAGATGAGATTTCGTTCACGCTCATTTGAAATTCCAAGAACGTAAGTAATGAAGTAGTCTGCACGCGCTCAGAGGTCGACGCTGGCGAAACAGGACGATTCTTCGTCGCAGCTTATCAGTTCAACGAAATGAGGCAAAGATGAGTGGTTGTCGACTTCATATATGTAATGAGTGATTCTCGGATTGTGTCATATTGAATGACTGAAATGTTTGCTGTGAGACTCCGCAAAGTGACATCCGAGATCAAGGCAAACTATTGCGATAAAACTCGATAGCACTCGGACGTTACTCTATCCGTCCTTCGTTTGGTGATACTTTTTAGGGGCGAAACTCTTTATAGCGGCACCCGTTCGTCCCCCGTAGTATGTAACAAGTATAACATTTTGACCTCCAAAGTGGTGCCAGTGAGAGACTTCTTCTGTGCGTTGTTGAACAATAAAAAATATGTCAATGGCTGCTAATGTGGAATGAGAGACAGGAGCATTCGGCTTTTAGTTAACGCGCAGGCTGCGATCACCATTAGCAGCCATTGGCATGTACATTGAGCACTGTCTGACAAGAAAGGGTTGCTACGTTATACTCGCTGGGTGTAACCTCCTTAGCTTTAGAAAGGTTTAGCGAGCGTTCAGCCGCAGTGCCATGAATACAATGAACATGTATATATACCATGAATGAACTCGAGGTGGTTAAAAAGTGGGAAGTAGATACGAAGCGCAAGCCGTGAGAAAGTAAAAGCCGAATTCTCCGCCTCTCATTTCCCATTATCGGCCATTTGCATGTACATTGAGCACTATCTGACTGAAAACGTTTGCTAGGTCATACTCGCTGGGCGTAACCTCCTTGGTTTTCGAAAGGTTTAGCGAGCCATGAATACAGTGAACTAGTATATACCATGAACTCGAGGTGGTTAAAGGTGGGAAGTCGACCCGAAGCGCAAGCCGTAAGAAAGTGTGCGTGTGCCACCTCTCGTTTAGTCCTTGGAATGTCCGCTGGATGGCGGTGCTTCTATATGGAGAATATATGATGAAAAATTGCGAGATGGTGGTACTTGGAGTGTTGAATAGATGGACGAATGGACACATAGACAGATAAATGAATGGACGCATGAACGGACGCAGGGGTGGCTGCATGGACGAACGCAGGGACGGACGCACGAACAGGCGCACGCACGGACGGGCTGATGGACGGACGCATGGACGGACGGAAGCAAGAACGAATGAAAGGACGAATTCTTCGCCCCACTCTCCATCATTCACTCCGTGGATATGCTGCCATTTTTTTGCTTTTTTTAATCCGAGAATGATACAACGCCGGGCAGAAATACGAGCGAAGCCAGCTGGCAATTACAAACATACTTTTTGCAATTCATGGTGGTTCCCAGTTAGGGCAGAATGGAGGCAGCCATATCAATTTTAGGAGCAGTGAATGAATGTTGCTCAAGATGCACTCTGCACTTTGAAATTGCCTCTTCGCATCCCTCGATGCATTAGTTTCGGCCAACTTGGATTATCCACCATTTGTGCTCAATGCAATGTGTCAGATTGAAAAAAAAAATGTTGTTCTAGCACATGTACATATTTCTTGAGCATGACGTATGATAATTTATTGCGCACTGATCTGAATATAGTCGGTGACAACCTAAGAAAAACTATAAGCTCCATCCCCGACTGATCGAGGCAGAACTCGGGCAAGTCCAATAATCAAGAGGTTAAACAAAGTAGGGCTGAGAACCCCACCCTGTCGGACGCCATGAGAGGTGTAATGGTCTATGATGTGGCCTTCTGCAGTGTGCATGAAGAAGGATCTCTTCAATAAGTTGCTCCGAATCCATTTAAACATTTATCCACTGATTCCAATATTTTCCTAGGCATCGAGAATGGATTCTTGCATTAACTTTCTGTGTACGCCGATGACATCTGCATCTGGGCTTCGGCAGTGGCGCGAAACCCAAGTGCGGGAAAGGCTTCAAAAAGCAGCGACATCAACGTCGATGTATCTCCGTGCTCGAGGGCTAGCAATTTTTCCCGAGAAATGCGCCTTAGTTTCTTTCACTCGCACGGCGATGTTATCGTACCCGTTTTCATCGAGAATATCAGAATTTCGTATGTGAGACGTCATCGATTCCTGGGCATCATTATTTACAGAGATCTTACCTGGAGTGCTCACATTGTGCACTTGAAGACGAGGCTCAGCTCTATCGCCCACGTAATGGAATTTCTCGCCAGTAAAACTTGGGGAACATCCGTGTCAGCCATGCTTGAACTGCACAGAGCGCTATTCTTGGGGTATTTTAGGTATAGCACACCTGTGCTTTCAAATGCCGGAAAAACTAACATCTGTCTCCTGCAAAGCATTCAACGCCAAGTTTTTCGCACATGCTTGGGATTGACTAGGTATGCTAAAACGGTCGAAACTATTACCATTGCCAAAGACCACACGATAACGACCTATATAACTGTCGACACACTCCGGGCGCACATTCGCCATATATCCAGACTGCCTAACCACTACCTTGCTAGCCTGCCACTGGAAAGACCAAATGCAGAGTTCTCCAGTGTGGTGATGGCTAACCAGCATTTAATCTCCTGGAGATTCTCACCCACAACCATACTGCTTTGCCAGGAGTGGTGCCTGAAAAAACCCCCTGTACACCTTAAAGTCCCGGGGATAACCAAAAAGACTTGCTTGTCATCTGCAGCCCTCAAGCAGATCTCTTTGGACCTTTTGCACACATATGAAAACTAAACTTAAATTCATACGGACGTTTCATCCTCGGGAAGTTCGATGGGTGCGATCACCGTCAAGTTTAAGACTTCACACGTCACAACATCTATGGGCTCCGACCTCACCACCCTTCTAGCTGCAAATAGATTTGTTATGTGAGAATCCCGTGCTAAATGGGCTGATCTGTGACTCCAAGGCAGCCCTTCAATGTATGCGAAATCTACGACGCGGGAACTACCATCAGATGATATCTCAAATCAATGTTTTTTCAATGGCTGCCTGATCACTGTGAAATTGGTGGTAACCACCTCGCCTACAACGCTGCCCGTTGTGCCCACGATGAAGCACCCACACTGCTCATACACCTGTCGGGCTGATGCCGCAAAAGAACTTCACCGCATCACGCATAATACCACCCTTATGCATTGGAATTTTCCACTTAACTCCACTCGACGCCCGCAGAACCTCGCGTCATTACTTCAATTACAGCTGCCATCAAGGACTTCGTGATGGGACGCTACAATGCTGTATCGGTTGTGGGTCAGCGTTGCCTTCACCAATTCATTAGGTCATCGCATTAGTATGGCTGACTCCCCCAACTGTGATAACTGCCATTGTGTAGAAACTCTCGACCATGTTTTGTGTCATTGTCCAGACTTTGAAGAAGATCACTGGACTATCCAGTGTGCCTTAAGAAGGCTGGATGATCGACCCTTTACTCTTCAGAAGATCTTGGGAGCATGGCCTTCACGTACATCAGCCCAGAAAGCCACACAAGCCCTTTTACAATTATTGAGGACAGTGTAACTATGCGACTGCCTTTGAAATCAGAACTGTGTGTGCGATGTGCGTGTTATGTGCAATGTGTTCTCCTTCCCTCTTTCTCTTTTTCTTCCCCATTCCTCTCTCCCCCGTGTATGGTAGCAAACTGGACTTAGTCTAGTTAACCTCCCTACATTTCTGATATTTGTCTTCTCTCTCTTTCTCTTCACCCCATGAGGCCTCATTCCCCTTATTTTCTATATCTCCGCGCTACAAAGAAAGTAGTTCCCATACAGTGGCCACAATTGTCACGCATACAACCATCATCTTACAATACTTTTTTTGGTATTGAAATAAAGAATCCGAAGTTCGATAAATAAAATAAAGAAGGCATGGACTTCCGCGTCAGCATAGCAATATATATGTCGTTTAAATGCCCCCAATGTTTTCTCGGAGTCCAAGAAAAAGCAATTAACATCTCTCGAAGGCGATGTTGCTGCGTGGCACATTTGATTGCACTAAACAAAGAGTGCCACATTTAACGTAGTGTTTAAAATTAACCAATAGTTCTTCTGCGGTTTCACAAAATGAATCAATCACACTTTATCAGGTCGTTTGTAATTTTTACGAAACTTTCACTGCCACGTTTTTTTCCTGTGTTCTTTAACTATGGCAACTATTACTCAAAGCGAAAATGGAGAAGTGATCTGAGATTGACTTCGTGACTTTTGATGCTCGTGCTGCCGTAAATCCGAATGTGCGTCTCAAGTCGCCGTGCTTGTCATCGTGTTTGAAGTAAACGCTAATGTCGTTCGACTTCTCGAGCCCGTAGCACACATTGTGTCTAACAGTGGGGATCATTGCATATGTTGTCCTTAAGTTAATGTCAAGGTGATATACGCGTCTGCAGTGGTGGTGACTAAAAGCTGTAGGGGAATTTCTTTTTTGTTTGTTTCAACAACTTGCACTTCATGGTGTTGCTATTACCCCGTCTTCTTTTGAATATTCAACTTGCTGAAAGCGGCGCCCTGCAGTTTTTCTACAACAGAGGTCACTCTTTCAATAAATGTGTCTCTGCGAAGGTGCGTCTGTGCATGCAAGTGCGTTTCTCTCTCTAGGGAATGTGAGTGAAAGATTTTTATTTCACAGAAGAGTGCTAAGCATCCATCTTTTCTTTCATGGTACTCTAATTTCATGTAAAAACGTTATTTCTATGTGTTTTACATGTACGCAATACAGGCATAATAAACACTGGAAAAAGTGAGGCTCTCTACTAAGATATCGTTAAGGCCTATAGAATGTCTAAAAAAACGAAATCTTTTTTTTTTAATCAATAACGTTTTTGGCGACATCGTTTCAGTAACAATCACGTTCGATGTAACTGAACGTGATTTATCGTAATTTGGTCGATCACAATTGATGCAGCGATAATACATAAATCGCGTCATTTCCCGGTTTTGAAGAACCACGCACGGAGTTTTTCATGCAAGGCGTTCGTGCATCGAGCATGAGACAAGCGCTTCCGCAAGAAAAGCTTCAATCCGGCACGTAATTATGAGTCCGTGGCAAAAATTTCGTCAAAATGACGCAGCTGGACTAATTGACACGCATCAAAATATCCACACACGGACACCGTGACCACACTTCACTTTATAATGCATACACCACTGCTTATTCTCCCCACGTGGTTTTTTTTTACTTTCGTACTCACAGTGTTCTCTTGGTGACTTTTATCTCACACCTCGTCCGCCCCTAAATTCGTATTATGGGCGCACAAAACAGCCCATATTGCAAAATATCACCAAGATTCCCACATTGGGACACGCAAGTACCACACTCACTTAAGCACATGTGGCAACGCTGATGCCATGGCTTTAGCGGGTGGTAAATCACAGACGCGCACATTCCAGAAAATGCAGGCGCGCACATTCATACTTCACCTTCACCTTACTCCACACGAATGAGCGTGACGACAATCGTGGAGACTGGTCAACCTCAGGAGTTCAGCTTGGTGCACCCTGGTGCCGCAGACAACAGGCGCCGTGTTGCTGCTTTACGATGCCGAACCGACGGAACGCGATAAGGCTCTGCCGCTTTGGTGCACTTCAAACGCAGCAAAATTCTAAACACCAGCGTTTAATGATGGCCGACAAAGATGGTGCTGAGTGCGAGGGGGGAAATAGCTTCTTCTTGAAGAAAACACCACAGAAAACGGAATGGACGCTTTCCGGTCTTGGTGCAGCGGCACATCACCTCCCGTCGTGAACAGCGCCATGCTGAATTCGTCATTGGTTCATTGTGACTGTTACGTCATGGAAATGAGCGGCCGCAGTTACGCGCAGATTATACAAATGAACAGGGGAGCACTTTACTTTTTATTCTTATCTTGTCACCGAATATAGTTGAAAAGCCCTCCTGAAGAATGAATTGGTTTAGCAGCAATTTAAAATTTTTAAAGAAAAGAGGATGAAATCTAGCTTGAATGCGACATCACATCGCGAAATCTGTGAAAAATGATGAACGCTTGAGTAACAATTAAGTAAACGATGGTCAAGGGAGCACTAATACCTCACCCTGCGCGATAATGTGCTGATCGTCCCAGCACTGTTTCATTCAAGCACGCAGCCTGAGAATACACTGCTGCTGATATTAGTTCAATATAATGGCGCACCAAAATATTTGGTAAATTGGAGAAAAGAATCGCTGAAAGAAAACGCATTAGGATGCCTTATTCAGTAATTACTAATTGTCTCAGTGGCATAGATTATCTTGCAGATAACGGCTTACGAGGCTATGTAAGCAGCCATAAAACGCACAAAGCGAACATCCATGCCTAGCGCTTGCTTGAAATTGGTCTGTTATGTTTCATCTTTTGCGTTATTGTGCTTAATCGATTGTAGCGCTACCACTATTGTAACGCGAGTGGTCACTTTTCATTGCATACAGGAATGAAAAAAATTCAGCAGAATTTCAACGTTAGCCTCCAACGTGAGGGTCCAGTTTAGGTATCAGAAGTCTAGAAAAAAAAAAGAAACTAGTGTCATATTCGAGTAAATATGAAAAGCTTTTACCCATGTGAATAAATTTAGATGAGCGAATTCGTCTGATTTAAAAAAATAACACTTTCGTTGAAGTGTGCAAAGAAGAATATACTTGTAGCGCGTATAGTAATAATTATAACCATCTATAAAAGTATTATCAGTTTGATCGTGTGCCTGTCTATATCTGTGCAATTTACGTTTAGCCTATTACTATGTAAAGCACGGGTAGTATTCGCCGAAACATTTTACCCTATAATAATTGGTAGGATAAATATTCAGCCAGTCGTAACGCAGAGGATGCGCCTTTCAAGACGCCGGATGGCCAATGGCCAATAAGAGTTAGAAAAGGAAAGCCCCGTGAATTGGGCCCCATATTCAGTGCATTACCAGAAGTAGCTTGCCAGGGCAGCTTCCAAATGACTCCGTTGACTATTCGTTAAAGACAGCTTTGCTCTGTACTATAGCGTGGGTTTTCATTAATCAGCAGAGGCAGTCAGCCAGCATGCACGGTCAACCACGATTCTGAGAACACTAAGACCACGTTACAGTTTGTTTTCTGAGAAGCAGCTTTCAGCTTTATACGAAACTGTTGTCCTGCGCGCAAGCGGAGAACCTCCCTTTCCCACACCACTGGCTGAGCTGCGCGCGAGTGCCATTAGAAAGGACGTTCATTCCGTTTCGCATAACAAAAGGACGTGTTTGAAAGCAATAAGAAAAACATTCGCCTCAAAAGCAACAAAGCATAACGAAATATTCACTCAGCATCGTAACAAGTTTCAAAGGAGGAAGCGGAGCGAAACAAACATAATAGAAGAAAGTAATAAATGATAAAGATTATAAGAAGCATAGATGGCGGCGCCTCTTTGTTAACACTCACGTAAAGAAATCTCACATGCGAGAATTGAAAAAAAAAACACTGCAATTTCGTTCAGGAAGCGCACCGCAAAAAAAGACGAAGTGGGAGAATATGAAAGTATTTTCTAAAAGAACTCCAGAAAATGCAGCTCGTCTCGACGCGGCTCTACGTCGTCATTGAGCGAAGCCCAAGGGCAGAGCAGCCCACGCTAAAGTCGAAGCATAGGCAGAAAAATTGTGCTGAACTCTGAGTTATCTAGTCGCTGGTGAGAAATGCGAGAACCAAATTTAATTTGTTGCTAAGAACAATTGAGTAAGGCGTGATGTTCACCAGAAAAATTTGAGTATGTAGTAAGACGGAGATGAAATTCAAACACAGCGTTGTGCGGAATCTAAGTGATGGGCAGGTTACGTAGAATAAGGGAAACGACGACCAGGTGCAGGGTGAACTAACAATTTGACGCGAAGAAGGGGAAGGGGGTTCTTCAGCACACAATATTTATGCGGATGCAAATAGAAGTTGGTCGAGTTTGTTTTCCGGCTTTCTTTCTGGAGACTGCTGAAAGAAGTTGCTGCTCCTGCGTATGTAAGTGCGAGCACGGGGTACCACTGGTAACGTGATGGCTCACGGTAAATTGAAAGACAAACTGTACGTTCCCGTGCTTATGCAGTGCAGCGTTCGAAGAGTCACAAACGAAAATCTCATTTGCGTTTCCACGGGTGCAAGTTAGGGCCGAACTAATCTACCATTTTTATTCCAAGACTTTTCCTAGAGTGGTCAGAGAGCTGCGCATGCAGTATCAGAGAAGTAGGCTGGTTGTAGCTACCCAACCTTAAAACAGAAGAAGAGATGCGGGAAAAATTTTCAAAGTAAATGAGATCGCTGAAACGTTTTCACATTAGACTCGTCAGTGAACAATTTTTTTAAAGGTATGGTATGGTAAAGTTTTTCTGGTCCTGAATATCAACACTTGGGTGTAAGCGGGCGCCCCTCACGTTGAGACAGTAAGGTTCAACCATAAATCATCGTATTGAGAACCTTCTGACGTCCTGTGCGTGATCTTAGCTCCACTGTGACTGACTCTTTGCCACTCGTGTATTGCCTTATCACAGTCTGTGAAAGACACAGGACGCTGCCAAAGCATATCGCCCAGAATAATGGGGCGATACTATTATTTTAATGTGGACTACTTACATAGCGAACCAAAGTCTCCTGAGAGTTTCTATCAACGTACCTATTCATCTATGCGTCAGCGATGTCCGAATGAATGTAGTCAAGGCAAGGTTCAAATTTTAAGAAAAACTGTATTGTGCTAAGTTACAGGTGAATCGGCAGTGGTTACATGTATAAGGAAACTGGACTCGGTGCAGGAGCTCGATCGGATACGTCCGACGCCACTCGCGTCTCGGCTTGCTCTGCGATGCATCGCTCTGCGGTCCCGGCTCGAATCTCGGCTCGTTCTCCCTCTCTGGCGATGCGTTGCTATGCGGTCCCGGCTCGAAGGCTCACTTTTTGTTTTTTGAATGTTCGTTGAACCAATGGGCGACCGCGTCGAGTGGACGCGCTCAGGGCTCGGAGTCCACGTTAACGCAGTGCAGCGTTTCCCGAGCAAGCACGGAGACGCTGCCGGAGAAGGAGGCGCTGCCGGAGAATGAAACGCTGCCGGAGAATTCAGCTGTGCGAACTCGAGTGCCGCTGACACGGCCCTCCCGAAAATTGCGCCTGTCCTCAGGCGTGCGTGTCGTTAGATGGCGATGGTTCCGTAACTTCTAGGAGCGGCTCCTTATATCTACGAAGCTGCTCCACGTTGACGATTTTTTGGTTGATCATGCCTGGTGTGGGGTACTCTTTGGATCTCGGCCCTGTTTCCTCCGACGAGGGCCGTTATCTCGAACGGACCTTCATAGCGAGGGTCTAATGTGCCTCGAGCGCTCAACTCAAGCAGGACGAGGTCCCCCGTTATGAACCTCGGAGTTCGCCGCTTCTTGTCGTATCGCACCGTTGTTTTGCGCTGACTCTGCAGTAGCCTCTCTCTTGTCTCCGCACGTCCCCTTGCCAAGTCGTGTAGTCTATGAGACTCGTCGATGTCTCCCTCGACTGAGGCGAGGTTGAGCTCTCCTGGCAGTTTTGGGTCGTAGCCGTGCGTACGTCGAAATAGGCTGTTGCCACTGTGACGATGCTTCGTGGCGTTGATTGCTAGCGATGCTCGGGGTAGTTCCTTCTGCCATTTGTCCTTGTTGTTTAGCATTTTGCGTACACCTGTTTCAATGTTCCTACCATTCGCTCGATCAGTCTGTTTGATTGTGGCCAGTACGGTGGGGAGTTCTTATGAGCGATTCCGAGTCTGCGATGGAATTGGTTGGTTTTCTTGTTCACGAATCCCTTGGCTTGGTCCGTAATAATGACGCTGGGAACTCCAAATCGCGGAATCCACCAGTTTGTCATGAAGTCAAGGTAGTGCATCGACGAAGTGCTCGGTACGGTCACGGCGTCCATGTATCTCGTGGCGTGGTCGATACACACGAGGATGTGGTCTCCCTTCTCGTTTAGCGGACCCATGTGATCCAGGGATATCACCGCATTTGGCTCAGTAGGAATATCGCGTGGGATGAGGCAACCTTCATTCCGTGTCGTGCGGGCGTTGATAGTCTGGCACGTGTGGCAGGAGTCAACATACTCGCGTATGTCCTTTCTCATCGATGGCCACCCGTACTTTCGCTGAATCAGGTCTCTTGTCTTCTCGACGCCTAGGTGGCCGTTGTTGTCGTGGAAAACGATCATCACACTGCTTCGGAGGGCAGCGGGAATGATCACCCTCCGACGGACCCATCCTCCCTCGAGAGATTTCTTCACCAGTATGTCGTTTTCGATCTCGTAGTCTGAAGATTTGTGCTTGGCCTCCTCCCGAAATCTTTTGCAGTCAGTATCCCTCTCCTGAAACTCGCGTAGGCGACTGTGTTTGCCGACCACTACTGCGTAGCAGTGGAGGTCTCGGGTCAAAACGCCCTGGTCGAAAGCCTCTGCAGATTCCGACTGCCTCGAGAGAGCGTCAGCAGCGGAGTTCTGGCGTCCTGGCTTGTGCTTGACGTCGAAGGTGTACTCTGCTAAGTCGAGCGTCCACCTCGCAAATTTGCGGTTGCTGGCTCCCTTCTAGACGAGGTATGACAAGCTGAAGTTGTCCGTGAACACTGTAAAACGAGGGCCTCCTCTCAGGTAGACCGAAAACTTCTCAGTGATCGCCCAGTGGAGCGCCATGCACTCAAGCATATTAGAGTGTAGACCACGATCGTGCTCGTTTAGTGATCTGCTTGCGTACTCTATGATTCGCTCCTTTCCGTCTTGAGTTTGAGAAAGCACCGCACCCAGCCCGGTTTGCGAAGCGTCGACGTGAACGTTAGTCGGGCAGTCTGGGCGGAAGCTTGCCAAAATCGGTGGGTTCTTCAAGGCATGTTTTATGGCGTTGACGGTTGCTTCATGAGCATCAGTCCATACGAAAGGAACGTCCTTCACCAGAAGGCGCCGTAGCTTGTGCGTGACCTTTGCAAACTCCGGTATGAACTTTCGGTTGTGGTTAGCGAACTGCAGGAAGGAGTACAGCTTCTTTGCGTTGCGATGCGGCTCGAACTTCTCGACAGCGGCAACTCTGGATTCGTCCAGTGTTCGTCCTTCGGCGGAGATCACGTATCCCAGGAAAGATACTTTGTCTTGAATCAACTGGCATTTCCGGAGATCCATCTTCAAGCCGTTGATCACGACTCTCCTGAGTGCTTCTTTCAGCAAACCTAAAGCCTCCCTCACTGTTGTGGCTCCCTGCCCGACATCGTCCATGTACGTAGCTGTCTTAGGTAAGCCATCGAACGTGCGACGCATGACTCTTTGCATGGTCTGAGGGGCCTTGCAAAACCCAAAGGCCATTCGAAGGTATTCGTACTTTCCGTCAGGAGTGACGAATGCGGTCTTGTGTACGTCGTCCGGTTTTATTCGTATAGCCAGAAATGCCGTCTTCACGTCCAACACAGTGAAGTAAGCCGATCCGTCGCGCATGACATCATCAATAACTTCTTCCATGACGGGCATTAGATAAGAAGGGTTGATGGTTTTCTCGTTGAGCTTGCGATAGTCGTGTACCATTCTTCGTGGAGCCGTCGGGTGGTGCGGTTGGTCGACGACTATCGTTGGAGCACCGTACTCGCTTTCGCTCGACCTTATGATGCCCTTGGAGAGGTAGTCATCCACCTGTTCTCGGATGAACTTGCGATCAGCCGGTGAGCACCTGTACGGCCTCGATGACACTGGTATATTGTCTCTGAGTTCGATGCTGTGCTCGGTGTGAGGACACACTCCCAAAGTGTCACCTTTGGAAGTGAACGCTTGGTGATGCCTTAACAGAATTGCGCGAAGTTGTTCCCTCTCTGCCTCGATGGCATCCTTCATTATCTTCCGTGTGGCGTCTTCGACTAGACTCGTGAAGTCTTCGTCGGGTCCGGGACATTTCGTGTTGAGGCGCACGTACCCTTCGTCTTCGGAAACACTCTCGTCCGATTGCCGGCAGAACGTCGCAATAAGCGTTTCCCCGGTGCGGTGTGGTGTGCCTTGTTTCGGGGGTGGCACTTCGGATGATGAAAATTTTCCGGAGGGCTCGACTGGAACGATAGTCACATCGTTTGACGTGTGAAACGTTACGTCGACGTTCGCGACTCGTCGCCAGTCTGATCCCAGAATCAGGTCGATGCCGCTGGGCAGTTCGGTTACCACGACGTCTTCGAGTCGCACATTCGTGGTGCCCAATGTCACATCAAGCGTTGCAGCGAGAGTTGGGCATATGCTGCGGTTGAGAACTTCAATGTTCTCGCGCGATACCCATGCGTGCGTGGGAATGTCGTCCGTCAAGGCATTGGCACTCATGATGGATAAGTTGGCGCCACTGTCAATGTACACGCGGACGGGTCGGTTTTTAGCAGTACCGGACACTATTGGTAATGTACCGCCCGTCGAATGCAAAAAACAGTTCGCTTGCCTACGTGACGTAGTCCCTGTTTCGTGGCTACTATTGTCCCTCTTCGCTCGTTTCTCGTCCGCTCTGATCGTTGCTGGCGTTTTCGGCTTTCTGCAATCACGGGACAGGTGACCGATGTCGCCGCAGTTGAAGCACGAACGAGCAGAGATGGGCCGCGGGTGTGGAGCTCCCGTGAAATCGCTGCGCGGGTTGGCCTTCGGCAAGTTGGCAGAGCTGCTGGCTGGCACCCGCTGGTTCGAACCCTGACCACGGCTCGCTGTAGACGATGACGGTTTCTTGTCGTTCTCGGCACACACGGTCGTGCGACGCCTCGCGTCGAGCAAAGCCGCTCTGTCAATGAGTTCGGTTACTGTGCCACACAGCTGCGCTGCGAGTGGGTTGGCCCATGTGTCGTCCTGGATGCCGCTGAGAATGAGGGAAATACGTTCTTCCTCTGCTAAACGGTACGGCGCCTTGTTCAGAATGGCGTTCTTCGAGTACATGTACTCGACGATGGTCTCGTGGCTCTGAAGGCGTCGCTTCGTCTGCAGTTCGAGGAACTCCTGCATCGTCAGCTTTCGTTTGAATCGGAGAATGAGCGCTTCCTTCCATTGCTCCCAGGTGTCATACTGTGAGCCGTAGGCGCTGTGCCAATCCTTGGCAGATCTCGTCAAGCGGCTTGCTGCTGTCACCAACGTCAGCGATGGCGTCCAGTGGGCGAGCGCTGCGATTCTCTCCACTTGCGTAATCCATTCGTGAGTACTTTGTTGCGGCGTCCCATCGAACAAGGAGATTGAGGATGACGTGTCGCTTGTGGAATGAATCTGGATCGGGCTCGTCGTCGGTGGACCTTTCGACAGCGTGTTGGCGAGCAGGGCTTGTGTGTTCACGAGCGCGGCGAGGATCTGGGCCATGGAAGGTTCTCCCTCGTGCGTTGAAACGGTCGGCGCGGCGGGGCGTGCCGCGTCTTGGTTGGTGCCGTCGTTCAGTGACGGTGGCCGCGTCGAACCCGAGGACATTGTTATGTCAGCAGGGACGGAATGGTGCAACCCGAGGGTTGGAGTCGTCACCCGTTTCGTTGGCAGTGAAGCGTTCTGATGGGCTTCGTGCAATGTCTCACGTTCACTCGTGGTCGCACGGTTAAGCTGGGCTCGCAGGCTGCTCAGTTCAGCGCAAAGCCTCGCGTTGTCGGCGGACAGCGTCTCCAGGTGCGCCTGCCGGTCGTCGTCGTAGGCAGCCTGGTCCTTCGTTGACGAGTCCGTCGGCTCTAGGGCTTGGCGAGTGATGTTGTTGCGGATGATTCTTGCGATGAGCTCGTCCTTTCGTCCGGAGCACCGTAGACCTCGTGCTCTCAGCTCGTCGACGAGTTGCTTTTTCGTTACATTGGCCATCCTGCTGTGGTCGAGGGTCGTGAACACACTTTCGACGATGGTCGTTTCGGAGTCCCGAGACGATGCACGGCGTGGCGTCGCTTTTTCTCGTGGCGTCGTTTCCTCCTCCGCATGCAGCTCGGTCGATTACATCATGTCGGCTGCGCCATGTCAGCGATGTCCGAATGAATGTAGTCAAGGCAAGGTTCAAATTTTAAGAAAAACTGTATTGTGCTAAGTTACAGGTGAATCGGCAGTGGTTACATGTATAAGAAAACTGGACTCGGTGCAGGAGCTCGATCGGATACGTCCGACGCCACTCGCGTCTCGGCTCGCTCTGCGATGCGTCGCACTGCGGTCCCGGCTCGAATCTCGGCTCGTTCTCCCTCTCTGGCGATGCGTTGCTATGCGGTCCCGGCTCGAAGGCTCACTTTTAGATGCGGAGCATCTTATACTCGCGCCTTGTAGTGCGCCGTCCGCACCGCTTCTCGAACATTCGACAGCTGACGCGCGCGCATGCGCCGTCGCGCCGTCGCCCACTCTTCCACCATCTGTGCATCCCTTCCTCCTCTACACACCGCGCGCGCTTCACTCCTCCACCATCTGTGCACCCTTCCTCCTCTACACACCGCGTTCGACATCTACAATTCTCCTGATTCTCCAGTGGACGCGCATGTGGCGTCGCGCTTCGAGAACATTCAACAGCTGACAGTGCATGCGCCGTCGTGCTGTATATATACTCAAGGTCGGCGCTCGCTCGCTCAGTTGCCGCTCGTCGGTTGGTTTGTACGGCGCGTCGACGTCCAAGGTCGCGGTGAAATGAATTCCAACGAATCCACAAACACAATGATCGACGTCCCTTCGACCAGCGCCGCCCTTTCGCATACGTGTGTACGTGTTCACTCATTTAACACCCTCATCCTCCTCAGTGTTCCCCCGAGGGAAGCTGCGGGCAATTTTTTTGTTTTTGAATGTTCGTTGAGCCAATGGGCGACCGCGTCGAGTGGACGCGCTCAGGGCTCGGAGTCCACGTTAACGCAGTGCAGCGTTTCCCGAGCAAGCACGGAAACGCTGCGGGGAATGAAACGCTGCCGGAGAATTCAGCTGTGCAAACTCGAGTGCCGCTGACATATGTACCCAGCTGCTTATGTCTGAGTGCTGTTGCAGTCACCTCCAACTCGGTGTGAACCGAAAATGGTATGGAACTGTAAAAGGCTATGGTGAATATGGCTGTTCATTCATGAGATGAATAACATTATAATCATCTTGCATATGTCTTCAGACCCTGTCCTCCCGACACGTGTGGCACATGTCCGTATATCATGGGACATGGTATGTGGGTATGCACCACAGGTGATTTGCAGTTTATATCTACCCAAGAACGGCGACAATAGACATTACTTATCAATTGCCACAGGATTAGGCAATTAAAAGCCGACATTGGGGGCATATGCGCCCAACGAATGTGAGGAGGAGGAGGAGGAATATACGTTTACTTTTTGAAACGGTGTTGCGGTGTAGGTTCCGCGTCCACCTTAGGTGGGAGGTCTCCTCATTCCAGGAACCCTCTGGCATTCGCTGACTCCTCGGCCCTGGAGACAAGACGTCGCTGTTGGTCCAGGTCCTCCAAAGCGAGCTTGGCCTCCCTAGTTTCGTTTAGGTGTTCTTTTTCTTTACCAGCGTCACAGGTGTTCGGCGGAGGCGATAGATCTGTATTTGTATTGCATGGAAACTCGAGAATCAGGTGGGCCAACGTGTAAGGTACGGTGCAAATCGGGCAGACATTTTTATGTAATGTTGGGTACAATCGGTGCATTAGTATGCCGTGAGCGTATGTGATGCTCTGCAGTCTTCTCAGTATTGTGCTGTTCTCTTTGTGGAGCTTCCAGTGTGGTGGTGGATACTCCCTGCGTGCCAGCCTATGGTGTTGCAGTTATACAGAGTAAGTCTTAGGTACAGAGTCAGCCTCTGCGGACGCAGTCCTGGCGTCTAGAAAGCGAGAAAGGGTAGCCCAGTAGGCGTGATTGCGGGCCATGGCCTGAGCCGCCTCGTTTCTTTCCAGCCCTTAGAACTGGCTAGCTTCCCTGTCTTTCCTCTTTCAATCCTTCGTCCCCAGAAACCCATGTCACACTGGTGAACGGCATTGGAGTGCTTCGACACTTCAATATCTGAATGGCTTGGGTAGACACATGACCTTTGCTGTAGTTTCGTATGGCTGCTTGAGAGTATGTGAATACCACAACTGCATCCAAGCACGTTGTGGTAGCTAGGGCAACTGCCGGCTCTTCTGCAGTTTCTGGGCCTCGGGTGCATACTGTGGCAGATGCGAGCTCTACGCCCCAAGTATCAACGACGCTCAAAGCGTGGGCGTCTCAACCAGGATACTTGGCTGCGTCTGTATATCTGGCGTCCGGAACTTGGCTGTGATTTCGTCGTAGAGCATTCACTCGTGCCTGCCTTCTTTTCTTGTGAAGCGTGGGTGCATATTGCGGGGGATTCGTGTAATATAAAAATATTCGCGGATATTTGGTGGAATCTGTTCTTTTCGGTCCGCATCTTTGTCGCCTATAAAGGTTTCACTGTAGTTAAGCCGTTGTAGCATTGATCTTCCAGTGGGCGAGAGTTTTAGTCGTTCTAGCTGGTTAGCCCTGTGTGCTTCGGCTAGTTCCTGCCAGGTATTGTGCACGCCCATTTTCAGTAGTTTCACAGCGGAAGCCGTAAATGGGAGCCCTAAAGTGATTTTGGTGGCCTTACATATTATGATGTTCAGCTTCTCTACCTCTGCGTTCTTCAGGGCGAGGTAGGGAGTGCGATTGGTTTTTCGACTGCTGGTTCTTCAGGGCGAGGTAGGGAGTGGCATAAATTATTCGACAGCTGAAGAAAGCTTGCACCACGTGCAATGTGTCTTGCTCTTTAAGGCCGCTTCTACGGTTCGTAATTCGCTGACGAGATGCGTGAGTTGAGATAGCGTACTCTGTAGTCGAGGGAGTGCGGCCGCACCTAACCCATCTTTGTGAATGTGGAGTTCCAGTACTCGTAATGTTTCCACTTTCTTGATGGGCTTTACGTTAAAGGTGACGCTGGGATCGGGTTAAATGTAGGCGGCAGGCGGTTCTCTCGTTCTGCACTTGAGGATGAGGTGTGCCGACTTTTCGGGAACGCATTCAAAACCACAATTTTTCAAGTACCTCTCGATGATATCTACTGCTTCTTGTAAGCGCATTTCTTGCATTCCGGTATTTGAGGCCCTTGTCCATAACGTAATGTCGTCCGCATGAAAGGCATGTCACACGTCTTTCATAGCATCGAGGAGGCTGTGAAAAATAAAAATTGGGGTCTTCGCAGGAATTGAAACCAAGCTTTGACAGTCAAGTATTCTATTACAGAATCGCACCATGTCTTGAAAGTGTTTTGGAAAAAGACATTGTGCAGGTGTTATGTCGATGTAACGCCAACTGGCACTGTTCGCTATATAATTTTATCAAAAATAAATAAAGATTTCATATGTAATCTTATAATACAGGCGACATGTTGGGCCGGGCCACGTCAACTGTGGTTCCAGTGTTCGCTTCTGTTTAGTAACAGTGTAATAAAAAAATTGCATTTGTATTCCCATTATTTAGCAAGCTATACGCAAGTGCTCCTCGACCACGGCAGAATACGCTTACGAAAGTTAAGTATGATATTAACATTATTGTAGAATTATGTGAACTTGTTTAGACGATGCAGACGTCTGTGCTCTATAACGTAAGTGAAGACGTTACGTTGGACCATAGGCGACCCTTTAAATGCTATTATTATTAAGATGTAACATACTTTAAGCCAGGGAATGTATAGGGTATGTTGTAGGAGGTAATTGTAATGTATATTTGAAGAAAGCATATTTAATTAAAGGATAACTTACCGTGGTGAGGGAACGAGCCTATGAACTCCGAATAACGCGCTCGATGCTGAACCAACTGAGCTACCATGGCGGCTATTTCCCATATGCCAGTTCTTGAGTATACGCGTATATGTGAATAAAGCGTTACAGTGTCAGTCAGCGTTGCCTGTAGCCATGGAGGCGAATGTGGAACACTCTTTTCATTTCATTTCATTTTCATTTTATTTTCTTAAAGACCCGCGATGGGGTATTACATAATGGGTGGGTAAATATAAAAACAAAACATAGAAGCCAAAGATTTAACATAGAAAGTGCTTATTGATATTTTCTATGAACGATGATGGGCAGGGAATGGTTGCGATTTCACTGGGAAGGCCGTTCCAGTCTAGTGCGGTACGTGGAAAAAACGAGGCAGAAAAAGTAGAAGTCCGGGAACGCGGCCGAGCAACTTGAAGCAAATGGCTCGTGCGGTGAGATATGCATGTTGCGGGAACGATATAAGGTGGGGCATGCAAAGGACTATGAAAAAGTTTGTGGAACAATGACAGGCTGGCAATACGACGGCGAAGTTCTAGATCTGGTAAACACGATTCTGCTTTCAATCCAGATACGCTTACAGTAGAAGAGTATGAACAGTGAATAAATCTAGTGGCCAGGTTTTGAAGCGATTCGATGGCATGTGTAAGATATGATTGTCGAAGGTCCCAAGTTGGCGATGCGTATTCTAGTTTAGGTCGAACGATGGATTTGTATGCTTGTAATTTTACGTGTTGTGGAGCGAGGCGTAAATGGCGTTTAAGGAAACCTGCCTGTTTTGGCTTAACGTTGCACGTGATCTCATTACAAGCTGCCAGCTCACTAATAATCGTTCTTATATTACCTAAAAACACCATCTGCCAGAACAAGATCCTCACTATGAATGAAAAAAGAAGTTTTTATATTTTATTTATATAACGTAAGGCAAGTTGTCTAAGTACGTTCTAAAGCCTCTGCAATGTGACATTTTAAATTTATTTAAAAATTTTTGCTACTCTGCTGCAGCACTCAATCGGTCGAGTTGCGTGCGTTTTCGTTCGGAGGGCGTGTTGGTTTCTTTGACATTTCAAGTTGTTGGACTTAGTTCTGGCGTTTGAAGCAAAATTGTGGGCTACTTCATGAAACATGGGGAAATATAGGACAAAAAAGAAGAATAAACGCAAGTTCAGAATTCAATTAGCCAAGCGGGAACCCACTGTGTAGCACGGGTATGAGAGTCAGCCGAAGACACGCAACGAGCTAAGAAAAAAAATTAATGGTTCATATCACTCAACAGAACATTTTTCCACCATAAAAGAGGTCCCAAGCTAAAAGCCAGGTAAATTCCAGGCATATTAAATGCTTATTTGTTACATGTACTCATATAGTGGTTATGGGACGTTAAACCCCACAAATCAATCAATCAATTATTTGTTACATGGACATTCGGGTCATATCTTTGAAGCCACTTTTCTGGAAACGTAACTTTTTGCGACCTACAGTTACGCAAACAATGATGGCTTTCCTTCTAATTAATACTTTCACATAGAATTTAGTGTGCTGCCTCTTTATGGTTGGAACTTTGCATTCAAGCAGAGTTATCGAAAACAAGCAGCAACTTTTTGTACTACGACCAACAGCGTGAAAAAGAAACCTGCCAAATGTACTATTTTTCACTCTTTTTACGATAACGCACCCAAGCTTTGAGATATGATAAGCGTGAAGATAAGATGGACGGAATGTTGTGTTCACTACGTAGCTGCAAAGTGCAGTTTCAGTCGCGCCAAGACTATTCTAGAATTGACTATTGGGGCAACATGCATGTTTTTGCACATTTTTATTTTTATAAACTCATTTTTTTATATATTTAGCAGTTTCATCATATTAAACCTAAAATTTACCTAATCCCCAGAATCTGAAATTATAAGTTTACCTTTTAGACTAAAAGTGTAAAGCTTGTTTTTGAAGGTGGTGACCTATACCTTAAAACAAAACAAATTACCTAATTACGGGGGGAAAACGCAGTTAGCTTTGACGCTATACGCCAATGAACGTGTCCTAAACACAGACGCGGAAACTGAAGCTATAAAATAATTTGCTTCTCAAACAAAATTTTCTGCTTGAGCAACCGCTGCAATTTTTTCGCGACGATTTCTTTCCTCAAAGAATGCCTTTGTGAGCGAGGATACTTATCTACAAAACCATACACACGGCCAAGAGCGAAAGCAAATGCACTCAACCTATGAGAATGTGTTCACAGACAAAAAACAGCAATTATTGTTTGGAGGTCTCCCTTGAAGGGCTCTTACCCTAGAACTGTCCACTAGAGTATGTAAAAGATTGACGCATGAGATCCGAACTACGAGTTCCGCGCCAACATGAGTCCAACAACGAGTCAACGTTATAGTGCCGAAAATTATTTGACCTTCCCATGTTATACTTTTATGTAATGAAGATGAAAGGCAACGTAATCATATAATATTAAATACAAATTCGTCATAGAGTATTCGTGTTTCAAGCGGCCAAACGACAGAGGTCACTTGAATGCACTTACACACCTTATTTGGACAGCTAAGTGTCGGGTAATTTTAGCAACCCGAAGTCCTGCTGTACCAAAACAAAAAAATCCTGCTGTAGCAAAACAAAAACATATGTTCAACGCAAGTTTTAGAAAGCCCAATAAGAAAACAGAAAGCATCGCTTAAAATCAGGGCATGGACGAGAGTACCAGTCGTTGGGAGCGATTCTATAAAGCGGTGACACTGAAGAGCAAGGTAAAAAGCAAGGGCTGAGAGGTAACCCTCCCAGCCAAAGAGGGAAAGATGACAGCAACGAGGGAACAGGGAAATATGAAAAGGCGACATAGAGAAATACGCTGTAAGGAAACGTGCGGTGAAAGTGTTAAATGGACGCTGAGTTAGTAAAGGTGACACGCTTTTTATAACCGTGTCTGCGCTGGCTGAACCGAAGCGTGTTCGTTGTGATTGGCGACGACATTCCCGTTTCCATCGCCGTCGAGTAGATTCACTTTTTTTTTAGTCGCGACAGTGTCTTTTAGCGGATTGCTAGCGCATCTGTACAAACACTCCTAGCGGCCACTCTACTGTTGGCCAGCAGAGGAGCCCGTTACCAGCGCTGCAAGTCCGGTAATTGCAGACTATCTGGATTTTTTTTCGTGCTCTCCGCCTTCAACCTTGGACAGCATTCCCGTGCGCCTTGGCAAGTGCTTATATTGCTTCTCTGCTGCTAGTAAAGCAACAGTCATCGTGTGTTCTTCCGGTGTGCTGGGCTGAGCCTGCACCTCTTCTGCTGTGCTCATCTATGAAGAGCACGCACTTCGGTCTGTCCAGACCAGGTAGCTTTCGTGAACTCGCTTCTCAACGCTTCGCGACAGCGGGGACAGACGCCGCACTAGTCCTTGTGTAAATGCTTGCTTCGGGTTAAAAGTATAAGTTAAACTGAAAGTGACAATATGTTTCTTGCAAATGCCCAACGCATTTCCTGGTTGAAATTAGCGCTGTAACGTGCTTCTTACAACCACACACTTGCTACGTCACCCACCTTCGACACAAGTTTGCCATGTCTTGCAGAAGTTTTGAGAAGGAAGTAGTGAGGGAGAGGCGAGAAGTAGGACTACGGAGAACTCCATCAGCACACTGCTCTGTGGCACAGGACTTAGCATTGTTTACAATGGGTCATGCGGTGAGTACTCTCGTTGCTATAGATATGGGTGCACCAGAAGCTCGTTACGCTGAAAACAAGCCTTCGATTTGGTGCTACACAAATAGTGCAGTGCTTCTCAGCAACCCACTCATAATCCGCTATGTGCCTTTCACTTCCACATTTTTTTAGGGGGGGGGGGTACACACATCTTTACCATGTAACGCTTGCAGAAGAGAAATCAGCGGGGAAGGGAAGGCCATGTAGGCGTTCACTCAGTGCCTCTACCAGCGGTCAAGCAATGCCGTAGATCGAGATCAAGGCTACAAGTTCTGTGGGGCTATAATTCGCCACTCTGTAGCAATGTTGGCCTAAATTATCCCCTAAAGAATTCCAATAAAGGGGAGGCGAGTAACGAACTGCACTTGCTTATTGATGAAGATTATCAGCGGTCGGCGATGGTGTCTGCCGAGCGCTGATACCACCCTCTGGGTGTGCACACTGGTTCAGTGGTAGAAAAATTGGTTGTGCTAGCTCGTTGACACGGTTTCGCAAAGCCGGAATGATCTTACGAAGTACATGCATGTTGTGACGGCTGAGTATTTTACAGGTTGTGTTTGGTGGACGGGGTACCGCACGTCGTTGAGGCACTTGCCCGACGTGTGCGCCCTGTCGATTGATTACGCTCGTTACATCTAACGGTGTACTTCGTTTATTAGGGCCATTGCCATTCTCTGAATACTGAATAGCTTTTTGGCGGTGACGTATGTCTCATCAGTTTGAGTAAATTGCCAGTTCACCGTTAAATGGGCAGAACATTAGGCTGTGTTACTGAGGGAAGGGTATTTAGCGTAACCGCTAAAGAAACAAATTGTGTGACATGAGGTATGCAAGGTTCTTCAGGGAGCCTTTTAACACAAAAATTGTTTATGCCGATGTTCCTCATGGTTTGACTGACATATTTCCGTCATGAATAAGATGCTGTAAAAAGTGCTCCAACAAATGGCAAAAAAAAAACCACTACGAAATAATTCCGTCCCGGAAGTCGATTCTACGACCTTTCGCTCCGCAGCGCGCGGAGCAAAACAGCTCGGCTACGAGCGAAATGTTCGTGAAGGTGGTGACAGCGGGCTGCTTATATACATGTTTTACCGCTTCCGAGCTTCAAATCACTTCACGTGTTCTCGTTATTGCTAATGAGATGGTGCAATAGGCGCGTGGGGCTCGCTTTTTATGGCTTCACCCCGCGCGTTGCGATGCGCGAATGCCTCAACAGGGCGCGCTCACTCGGGTGAGTGCGCTTACCTCTCGATAAAGGTGTTTTGAATGCCTTGTTCTTCAGCCGCACTTAAAGTTACAGAGAACACGAAGGGCTCTTCACTCGCTGCAGCGGCCACGTTCGCGAAAGCAGCACGCCGCTCACACACAAGGAAGCTTCTGTGGCCCTAGTTCGCTCGCCCATGTACCTATAGGTTTACGAACACGTTAATGTTTACGAACACATGTGGTTTACGAACACATTTGGTCGAAATTTCCGGTGCCCTGTAGCACGGCGTTTGTCATAATTATATTCTTTCGGGACGTGTAACCACAGATATTAGTATGAATTAAGTGCGCATCCACAGCAGCCGTACGGACGCGGCCTGTCATTTTTGATAATGGCTAGCAGGCTGCGCCAGTACTGCTGGTACGTATACGGGCAACTGAATTTGTCTATTATTTGTTGATTCGGTGGCATCCACGCTCTACTGCGCATGCGCGTCCCCACCCCTCCTCCATAGAGTTTTCTAAGACTAACAAGAGAGGACTGTGGCGCTGCGATCATTCAGCGACCATGAGAATTGTGGGTGTGAGATGTATTTGCCCAGTCTTTCTGCTTGCAGCCGCAAATCGCACTTGTGGCTTCATTTACTGCTGTGTTTCGTCTTTGTTTCGAATTAAAGAACAAACCTTCTTGAAATTCGTGAGCAGATTTCAATTGGTGATCCTGAAAGATGATGGTGGTAAAGCATAACTGCCGCACGTTTGCCGATTCTTTTGTGACAAAGCAGCTCAAAGTCACGCGAACTGAGAAGGAACGTATACAAAGACGCAAATTACGAAGATTAGGCAAATCCATGTACCACCCATAGTTCCCATGCTCGCTGAAGCGCCATGTGTTGCTGCTTCCATAGGCACTATAGCGCCAGAGTTCTCTCTAGTGTATATTTTGAAAAATCTATGCCTCCGTCACGCTCGCGCTGCACAATCGTTCACTGGCCACCCCGTATATATATATATATATATATATATATATATATATATATATATATATATATATATCATCTGTCAATCATCGCCCATTAACAGTGATTGGCATGTTCCAGTAGAAAACCACAGTTCATCACTGCGTACTTTGCGCCTGCGCAGGTTTCTCTCCTTCGCAACGCCTCCATGAGCACCAGCATCAACGCCGCCGCCACCGTAAGCGTTAGCGTTCACTGCTTCGCATCTACACGTGGTTCTCTTTAGTGAGAGATGGTCGAGCTCATCTTGTGTATACCTGTGTAGGGTCGCTTCAAATGTCATTCGATTTGAGCAGTGCGATTTAAGCGCTGAGCTATGACAGTTGATCGCGCTTGCATGGTTCATGTTTTTTCGGCGCGTCCTTTCTGCTTGTGAAGCACGCTGTATGTTTCTAGTCGCTTGTCGTTTTTTGGTTGACATTACAATTTGTTGCAACATCTATAGCATTCAATCATTCGCTCTTTTAATGAAACAACGCACCAGGAATGCTTAAGTACCTCTGTGAAGACATGTTTCACTTTCCTACTATACCGATTCCTATAACTGGAGGGTCAGGAGCGTTTTTTTTTTAATTTTTGAGACTAGCTCAGACCATTGTATATAAAATTACAAGTGGGTTAAACTCACAAAATACATTTCCACCATTTGCATTCGTCCGTATCTTTTGTACCTCGGCCAGCAAATTTGGCTGACATTTTTACTTCTGATAAAAGAGGGTTTTTATGACCGCCACTGATGAGGCATATTGCAGGGTTGCTGCATTTCATTTCTGTAAGCTTCAACATACGAATAATGGGAAACAATAAACTTTTAAAGCATATATGAGAAAAACAACGACCTATAGCTAAGACAGAAATGAGGAGCTTCGCAATCGACCACTTTTTTTCTTCTGCGAACGAAACAGTCACTCCAAGACTAATAATATTATTGGGGGTTTAACGTTGCAAAACCACGATATGATCATGAAAGAGGCAATAGTAGAGGGCTTTGGAAATTTTGACATTGTGTTTTTTAAAGTGCTCATAAATCTAAGTGCTGGAACCTCAAAAATTTTCAACTCTATCGAAAACGCAGCCACTGCCGCTGGAATCGAATCCCGCCACCATGGGGATAGCAGTGGTGTGCCATAACCGCTTAGCCGTCGTGGCGGGGCCACCTCAACATAGAAATGAACGTCTTTTTTCTCGTCTCAACCTCTTGTGCAGAACACAGTTGGAGCGCGATGGTGCGTCCACTTTAGACCACATCGTAAAGTTTTTTTGTGTTTATGTTTTGACCAGACGCACTGTGCATTCATAAAAACGCCCTAATCAACAACGTTTCGGCTATGCACTCACGGTAAACAGTAGGACATCTTAGTGAGCCCGATGGCACAAATGCGGCTCATGCATCCGTATAGCCATAATAACAATAAAGAAACACGTGTACATCATGAAGAGATAGCGTTTCATATATGCCAAAACTTGTCAGAGCTCTCCGAGATGAGTTGTTCATGCTTATATTATAATATGCGAATTTGCTAAATGATTTGAGTTCAAAACCACACCATGTCTTTTCCATAGCTAATTCGTGACTCGAGTGCCACGCGCAACGCACGTGTGGGGGCTATGATTTGAAAGTAGAAAGCTCGCCAATGACATGCGCTTACAACCCGGTTCATACTACGCGACATTGTTCCGCCTAAATGTTTCCTTTAAGACTAGAAGAGCCCCGCGAATACGAGCACGCCACCGTTCATGCCCCTCATTGAATGCACGTGAATGAGGCCATGCGTGAAGCCATCTGGCGCAGATACCACCAAAGCCCCTCTCTTTTTCGCGACCATTTGAGGCAGATGCAATCCTGGGGCCCAGGGGGGCACAGGTTGCAAGTATCGCGTGTTCGAGTGACAGCGGCCTTCGTGACGTCCTCTTCACGCGATACACAGACATACACACTCCCTCACCTACCCTCTTCGTTGCGGTTGGGTGAGCGGCTCAACCCTGCAATGGGAGCGTTAGGCGATGGCGGCGGTGAAACGAGGCAGTAGCTATGCCGCGCAGAGCTGGGCAACGCAGCGTGCAGGGAAGCAGATCTCGCGGGACGCAATTTATATGGAAATTTCATTCATGGGAGACCATGGTGCATGTGACACGTTTATGTGTGCGTCACCTCTTTGTCGTCTACCTCTTGCATGAGCCGCACTATACGGGATAATGCACCTACGATGCCTTTTCCGATGGCGAGCTGCATGATTTATTCGGATACAAGATACTCCGATCGCAACGCTATACCATGCAAAACAATGAACTGACTGATTTCCAGTTCTGGAGCTGGAACTGGTGCCACTAAGCCGCCATAATAAATATGAGGGCTGTGACATAATTTTATTGGCCCACCATACTTCACCATGAGGCCAGGCGACGAGGTGCGCGTCCCTTTTGTGGGAGCGGAGCAACATGCTAAACCTCGTGCAGTCTCGACAGAATCAAGCGTGCGATTAGACGTTCTCGAGCTTGCCCAAGGTCATTTTGTTTTCACGCTTTTGCTCTTTTTTACTGCGCCAGAGCCATGACGCTTGACAACTTTGTCAGAACCATGACACAGTTGTCAAGTTGCTGTGTCAGAGCCATGACAAGATGATGACTCTAATTTTGGTGCCACTCTCCTATGCGGTACTTCATTACTAATCTGAAAGCATGGGGATGTTTTGCATCTTCTCGCTTTCACACAGCTATTTCTATTCAGAGAGCTTTCTACATCATAATATGATTGTTAGCACAAGTGCTTTCTCGGTAGCCCTTCTCTTGCATCCCATACATAACGTAGGGTTCTCAACATTTTTCTTGAGTTTGGTGACTGCCATGTGTATTTTTCAAAGCGGAGCCAAAATAAGCTGCCTGTTTTATCTTTTGTCTGAGCTGTCTGCTTTATTTGTGCTACTGTTTGCATATTTATATTCCCTTGAGTTTATGTTTTTTGAATGCGATTTAGGAAGCAATCATGTCATTATTTGGGCGTGCATACAGTACCGAAAGTTTTGCTTACTGCTTGATGAGATGACCGAATTCAGTTCGCATCATAATAATGGGAATAATTATGATCCATCTTAAAGATCTCAGTAAGGAGATTAAAAAAAAAACGTTGTTAGAACAACGGGTCCATTTTTATTATGAGCGTCCCAACGAGCTATATTCCAAGCAATTCTCCATAGGTACTGATTTTTCATTGTCTTACCTTAACTGGCATTTTTTTTCGATGCGAATATTGTTTTTCTTGCTTGCCAAAATAACACGTGCCGTTGTCATTGCGACATGAGTAAATACTGGTTATGTCGTGTAAGAATTGGAGGCAATTTCGTCACTGTATGCAAGGCGAAGGAAAGTGTGCTTGTGATCGCGAGACCCTTTAGTGTGTGTTTATTGTGACACGTGTATTCTTTTCTCTCTCTCTCTCTCTGTTTACTCTCTTATTCCCCGTGTAGGGTATCAAACTGTATGGAGTCTTTAGTTAACCTTCCTACCTTCACGGTACTGTACCTATCTCTCTATACCTTCGCCCACCCTCTCACTCTCCCCACACACATGTGGGTCGCTACGTGTTCATTGTATTTTTGTTTTTGAAGGCTTTTATTTGAAAGCTGTATGGACCCTCATTGGTACTTACATGAAAGTCTGTTATGAAGAACTGAATTCTTTTTCTTATTTTTTGCTATTTTGTCACAACTTTTAGGGGCTCGAACTTTTCAGTGTCTAGATGGGCAGTGCTAGAAAAGTAGACGCTACACAGTTTAGTAAAAACAGTATAATAAAGAGAAAAGAGGACTGAACACAACACTTATGTTAAGCTTTGAAGAATGGGCTCCGCCAGCGGCCCGCCAGAGCGAGATAATCATGAACGTAGAGTAGAAAATTCAATTTGCATGTAAACTATACAACACTTGGGTCAAAAGAATCAAGTATAAGTTGTAATAAACATTATAACGATAAAATAGTATACAACAAATATTGCAGAAAAACAAGAGGAAGCTCATTTCAAGTTTCGCGTCCGTGTGCTTAATTTACACGTCTCAATATTGTTTTGTTTGTAAACCTGCACTGAAATGTCGTACTGGTTACAGTTTTTTTCCACGACGTTTTCTCCCTGACGAAATGAAGTCACTTCACTCGCGTATCACAGACCGTGCACTAGATTATTAAATCAGTGTTCGTTTAACTTCTACACTGTGAGCAAAGTTTCCTGCTCAATTTACAAACCGTGCTTTCGCACCATCATCAAACTTCAGCTGTTATTTCTTCTTTTCGCATCACGGATAATACACCACATGCACTGCTATAAAATCAAGCTGAAACGACTTGAAAAAAAAAGTTATAGACTAACAAGAGTAAAAATATGGCAAGGGTGCCTGAATATGAGCAGGTCCTTCTCTTATGCACTTTACTTCACGTAGCTTTTTTTTTCTCAGTCTGTAGTGTTGCTTCGTAGAAAATGCGTGTGTCTGCACCTCTCGGTGAAAACCTGGCTGCATGCCTAGCAGAGGTTGTTACGAGGCAGAGAAGATTTATTTGTTGTGAGCACCTATGCTTCTTGAAAAGGTTTACGGGTGCTTTTTTATATTTTTATTGCCATTTTTTCTGGACAAGGTTGTCGGAAGTAGCTGCTGATGAAGCCGCACTTTTCAGTACTTTTGTGAATCCCGACCTCCTTTTCTTCAGGTAAATACGTTTTTCTTTCAAGTATAATGCCCGTCACTGAGATTGCGTGTTTGATACGTCTTCTGTATTGTATGAACGCTTCTGCCCGGAATAAAGTGGAAGAAAATCAAGATTTGTGCCTTTATTTTTTTTTGTTTTATGGCCCCTTTGATCTCCTTCATTCAGCTTCGATTAAGGAATGCTTCCTTGGGTTGCACTGAATTGTCTAACGTGCTGTGAAAATGGCGCAAAAGCGGCATGTCATTTGGACAGTGTGCGGCGCTTCTGGAAAAGTTATATGCAAAGTGAAGGCATCGAAGACTCGGAATAAGCAATCTATGTCCATGTCCATGCGGCTTCGCTTGTTTTACCTAATCACATGTATGGTTTAGGCAGACCTCCCCATAAAGTTTACAGGTTGCAGACCTGCAAATAAAAGCAAAACAAAGGTAGTATAAGTAACCATACCGATTTCATTGATTTGGTATGTAGGAATACTTAATACAGTTTTCTTCTACTGACGCTTAGTTTCTGTATGTCACTATACTGCGCTGCGAGCACACCTCCCTCGCTCAATAATTTGTGGCTTGTGGTACTTGTGTCAAATGCGGCAGCTGTTCACAAAAGAATCACGCGATCACCCTTATCAGCATCAAGTTAGCTAAGTGTCCTTTGAAGCCTTACCTGATTTATCAAACCCTCCCTTCAATAATTTCATATTTCATTCAGTGATACTTTCTGTTTCCACAAGAATAAAAAAAAATAAGTGATGCTGCTGCAGTTGAAGCGCATTCTGCTCAGCACTTCGTACCTTTCAGTCTCAGTCATCTTCTCAGCCCATGTGTTTAGAAAAAGGGTTTCGTAATTCAGAGTAGTTCATGTTATACAGTGGGAAAGCACCAAGCTTTTAGTAGGGTTGACAAAAATTTGGCCGTGAATGAGTTTGGTCATGTACCTACTTCAAGTTTTAGCAAAAGAAACGTCTAGTCAGCAACCATTACATAGGTGATGTTCGTTGGGAAACATAACTCATGGCTGATCCCCCAGAGAGAATAGGTGGCAATGGTTCAAGGATCATCATCATCATCACCACCATGAAGAGGAGGCTACTAAGGCAACCTTCAAAAGCCTGCCATCACCAAGCAAAAGCTCTATTTCGAGCGCTATCGCGCATTCTAACCGCCCAAGGATAATGCGAAGAAGACGACAAATAACAGAAAATGCTTGCTCGTGCAGCATTTTTCATTAAATATCTACAGTTTCATTTTGTAGCCTTCATTTCCACTAGATGTTTTTGGATACATAACCCAACAACTTAAATATCCTGCCGCCCGGCTCTTGGCCGATTCCCGTTTGTGGTTGAGTGCCACAAATGCGCGAGGAACATCATAGACGAATGACCATACCAGGGAACTCCTTCATAACTAGCTAGCACGCAGCCAAACTAGGTTTCCTAATACATCATAGGATGGTTCCCCACCTCCACAGAGAACTAAGGTTTGTAAAGCTCTTGAGAAAGGATGGATGTCTTCGTGAAGTACTCTCCGGTCGTGCGGCGAGAACAGTCGCGCTGTATTGTTCCTTTTCGAGTGAGTTTTGACGGAGGGATATTAACCCACGGCCTGACCTAAACACCGCATTTGTATAATGCAAGTAAGCGCGTCAGGACTTGAACCATCTCTGCATGCTCGGGTAGTCGCCATTCGGCTTAGCAAGCACAGAGAGGTTTCGCAGCCGGGCTGCTTTTATTTTCCTGTCAAGAATACAGCTTGGCAACTCGCGAAATGTGAAGGAAAAGGAAAGACGAAATTCATACACTTCAATCATGCGCATTAGGAGAAAGCACAAAGCGTTTTCACCCGCATAGGCAGCAGGAATAATGCAGTTAGAAGAACGCAAAGAAAAAGAAATTCGGTGCAGCATTACTAGAAATAGAAAAGCTCGATACAAGAGAGACAATGTACGAGTGACTATAAAAAACATGGTCGTGGGAGAGGTTGCAGAAGACCTGTGGAGAGTCCAGGGCAAAATTTTCAGAGTGCCCCCTGAGAAAATCTCTGCTCCTCCCCGCCTCTGGTCGACGCGAGAAGCGTTAGTCTAATGAGGCTGTAAAGACCACAAACCGTGTGAACGTGCACGGCTAAAGTGATGGCATTGCCCGAATCGCGTCGCGTTTTCTTTCTTTTTCGTGTCGTCTTTTGATTAATTTTCGTTGTTCGTTGTTCTGTTCAACGATGCTTCTGTTCAACTGTTTTGGCTGACCATCGTCGTGGTTTTTACAACGCACGCGCGCGTGCGAGTGCCTTTTTAGCAGCTCCGTGGTGTCGGTAGTATAAGGGCACAAAGAGTCCCGTTCAAAACAAAGGCGACCCGTGAACCTGTCCGTTTTTATGGCGACCAGCTCACCTGCCCTCGCCGTCAATCTTCGTAGCACGTATACCACGCAACTACATGGCGTTACAACACCGCCGCTTCACTATTCAACTACCGGCGCTCGTGCTCTGCACTTGTATTTTGTAAGTGGGCGATCAAAAAGAGCATCCGCACAACCCTACCTACGCCACAACGTTTCCGCTGTTATTTTTTTACGAGTACCGAATTACTCCTAATGGAGTGTACAAGTTTTCTTTGAACTCTTCTCGATTTCCTTACCTTTTATGAAAGTCGTAAAAGACGGAGCCACTTCGTAGGAACCCCTCTCCCTGGTACGTAGGTGAACTCTCGAATAAACATAACGGTTGGCACTAAATCAATTTGCTTTATGCCCTAAAGGAAAGAGCCGTGCGGAGACAATTGATTTGACGCTGTTATAAAACAACATGCTCACATAGCAAAGAAAACAAATGTACCTGCGGTGATTGGATGTCCCACGCAGTCCGATTTACCAGAGCATTTGATTTCGTAACAAAGCAGTTCACGCGCGCGCTATACGAGCGCAAGGAGAATAACAGCGCGTTATTATATGCAGCGGGTGTGCGTTCGCGGGTGAATGTGAGCAGCGTGTGTACATAGGCAGGCATTTGCCCAATGCAGGCGAACTGGCAGCCTTGATAGCCGATGTTGTGAGATGGATGACTCTTCCATTTGCGCACCTTGTCCACATAATAAAATGAACCACGAGTCGCTGTGTCTACAGCCCGTCTAGTCTGCTCTCTTTTATAGAGCAGTTCTGGCTGCAGTCACTTTGTGCGACCGGGATCCGGAAAGGTCGTATACGTTGTGAGTAGTTTACACAAATCTAATTTGCAGTCGTAGGAGTCTGCGCCTATTGGCTCTTCCTCTACGATATGCTTGGAGAAAGTGAAAGCGGATTTACGGACATCTGATTGTAGCGCCATCCTATAACTGAGTGGCAAAGTGGCGAAAAAATAAAACTATTTGAAATAAACAAGTTATATAAAAAGTTACGCCATCTCCTGCTAACGAGAACCATGTGTATATGCAAAGCAGTGGGCGCTAATGTTTTCACTGGCGGCGGCATTGACGCTGGCGCTCATCGTGGCGTTGCGCAGGAGAGGAACCTGAAATGCGCGCAGCACGTAGTGATGAACCGGTGTATTCTAATGGTACATTCCAATCGCTGCTAATAGGCACTGAGAGACAGACGACTCTAATTGGACACAGAGACCCGCAGTCTGGTTTCAGTTTACGTGCGCACTGCGAATTCTTATGGCTCAACAAAGCAGAAAAGACATCTCCCAACGCCACTACCTCGAGGTCGAGACCCGGTGCCTATATATATGGGGTGGCCAGTGAACGGTTGTGTAGCACGAGCAGTTTTTTTTTTCAATAAAGAAACTCGCTAGCAGACACTGCCTGCTTCGGAGATTTGGGGTGAGAGAGGGGAGCAGTGTAAGAGAGGATGGAGAGGGGGAGGGAACTCGCATCCCGATTGAAGCACAGATGCCACCGAATTAAGGTCGCTCTTGAGATGCTTCTCATCTAAAATTACCGCGGTATTTTTTCAGCACACACCAGGTGGAACATTTTCGTGAAATTTTTGTATCGCACTAAAGAGCATGTAGCTTTTCAGGACAATTTAACCACCCATTAGAAATATAGGGGGTCATATTGTAGAATATTGCACTCTAGTAATCCACGTGCTTTGTTGCGCGAGACTGAAATAATAAACAGAATCTTTTATTAGGTCTCTGCTTCACAGAACCGAGAGCCGTCTTCCATAACTAGATGTTTTCGTGGAATATCTATTTACAACTCAGTTACGGCTGTCCGCCGCTGTCACCAATAAGACATGGCGCTATGTGCGAAGGTCCCCAAATCCTGATCATGCTTGGTTGAAAAGCGCTATGTATGAGTATGTGCCTTCCATATCTACTGCATGAAGAAGGTCTCTTCCAATGATCTACTTATTGGCCGTGTCCTTATTGTGCCCTAGTGATGGCGCGAGCTCACATGATTTTATGCCTGAATATTCCGTAAAAATGCTCACAACGCATGTATCCTCCATTTCTTCCCAAGATGCTCGGAATTATGATTAAGGCGTTTCGCGAAGTCACGCCACGCGTAGAGAATTTGCACCAGGAAAGTGGAATACAATTGTTAAAAAGTAGTGTACTGCTGAACCTGCACACACAGACGCTAATTGTTAATAAAAGTTGGGATAGAGGTAAAGGATACTGCAGGAGATTAGGAAAGTGGGATAGCTCACCGTAAGAGCTCACTCTGCAGTGAGCAGATAATTAGCTTCGCAGAGCCCTGCGAAAGACAGTACAATGATACCTGATCTCAATTGTTAATTACCTTGAACTATTTTGGACACCTAAATGTTTTCGTTTATATTTCGGAACATCAGAGTACCTAGTGTCTTCATCGTAACGATTGCTCAAGGCTTGGCATTCTCTGACAAGCATTAAAGCTCTTCATTTTCTGCGGCTGTGTTCTTGGCTTCACTGAATGGAGGTCACTGGCGGCAGGAACTTCAATATGCATTTTTTTCGCGAGAGATTACTGGGGCCTTTGTTAGGCTAATAAAGAATAGCGGTTCTACCGCGGAAAAAAAAACAAAGTTCGCCACTTACAGAGCGCTATTATTGTCAGCCGAACGAGCAAAAAAAATATTATGAGGAAGACGGGAATACATATTACTTAGGAAGAAATAAAGGGCCCATAGCTACCGTAAACCTAATGAAGAAGAAGGAAAACGAAGGCTGCTAAGAGCACGTCTTAACAAGTGCCGTTTTTGCGGGCTGCTACAATAACTAAGAATTGTCTTGTTTGAATTTTATGTTGGTGGATTACAGGAAGAGCAAGAATATACGATATCACTTATACAAATTTTCATTAAACAGACTTGCATTTCTTTTTTTTTCAGAAAATGGAAGTAAAGTACCATAAGAGGTAGCTAATGCCCACATGAGCATAGGATTCACAGAAGTTTTTTTTTTATATAAACGTCCCGGAACTCGACTGGTATGTATGCGAACTAGGAGAAGAAGTACATTTGCCCAAATATTATTATTACATTGCGTCAGTTTATTTAACTCAAAAATACAATGAAAATATAAATTTATATCAAGAAAACGCAAAGTGATGTCCTAAGAAAAGTAATTTTAGGAATTGTGCAATCCATCGTAAAGACACAAGACGACAAATGAAAGCTTTCTTTTATCAGGCTGTAAAAATTAAATGCAACGTTGTCAAGATAGTATCGCAAGCGCTAGTCAATGACGGTGAAGGTGGATTTAATGATAAAGGCTCGCTTGACCACCGTTTGTTATGAGCAGAAATAAATATTATTTAGTTTAATACAGACGTTTTTCCCGTGTCAAGCACTCAATAATTGTTGTTCAAAATAACGCAGAAGATACGGTTCTGCGTAGCAACAACTTCGGGCAGTTGGTGATGAATTGTATGTTAGATTTTGCAGTCAATATACTTAAGTTATAATCACCATACATAAGCTAGCATCTTATTTATCAGTTTTTTAGTAGAAACCCTAAAAGCGGTAAATGGCGTTCGTTCTTCTTCTCCCTCACTATTTGTATTCCTCATGCGTGCTGTGTATCAGGCTTTGCGGAGTTCCTGTCGTCGAAAGTTGTAAATGCACTCATGCGCTAAACTTGGAAGTTAGTGCACCTGCATTCTTGTAAATCTCTGCACTCAAAATATGTACTGATCATCTATGTTACTTTACCCTGTCACCTAAAGCGGTCTAATAAGCAGGTAAATAATGAAAACACTACAAAAAATAACGACAACTTGAAAGGTGCTTCTTTTTCTATACTTTTTTTATTCGCGCAATTTTGGTAAATCCCTAATCAATTGACAACCATTTTGATTTCTAAGTAAGCTCTGCTTGTCTTCAGCCCGTAGCCTTCTGCGTATTGCCTAGCGTCTTTGTGGGGTCAAATTTTGTCTTGTGAGTTACTATACTAAGAGTTATTTGAACATATGGCCACTGAAGCGCAATTCACCATTACCTGTCCTCCTCTTCAGTGTTGTCTCAACTCCTCACTTTTTCATTTTCGATTGTTAGTCCCACCTTCCGTGACGTTTACTTCATATTCTTCAGGAATCGCTTCAGTTAATAAATAATAGTTTTTTGGATGGGCGCACTGCATTGCTGAATATTGTTATGAAAAGTGCTCCCAGAGTACAACAAACAATGAGAATCCAGAAATAGTAAAGTGCCTCGAGAACTCTGAGAAATGGCAAGCTTGCGCCTAATGATGGAGTTATTATCAAGAGATATAAAACAGAACAAGAACCTCAGACGCTGCTCCAAGTATAATTGCTCAGAGAGTCCGACGGAGCGTGAAACGAGCCAGCAACCTAACCGATCCACGAATAAAGTGTAACGGCGTGGACGCAGGAAGTACACAGCGACAGCGGCTGGCGAATGCAGATTAAACCGGCATCGCCGTGCCAATATTAAACCCTCACTTCGCTTGCCCGTTCTGCAGCCGAGTGTCCCCTTTGTACACACAGCCACGAGCGCTTCAAGTTACGCACCGCGACCCGGCTTTTCCCCTCTTTCCCTTTTTCATGTTCTGAATCCTCCACTCCACAGTTTCGTGTTCTGCTCTGGGCAGACCCGCGGGCGAGAACAGGTGCTAACACCGTACCTAGCCCGTTTCTCTCGTTCTCAATATTCAGTCGCTGATTCGTCTTCATTAGAAAGTGAGTTCGCGGCCGAGCTTGGACAAACCCTGCAACCCCCACTTCAGCAACTCTGTCGATGATGAAATGGGAAGTAAAGGGGACGCGTTTCAGGAGTGGGATTCTCAGGATTGCTGGGCAGGCAACACCTCATTTCGCAAAGCCAGGCACGCAGCGAATCTTTTGGATGTCGTACGGATATTCAGGGCAGGGCAGCTGCAAATTGCCGTTTGCCTGTGAAGCACCAACATGTGCGTATTGATCAAATGGGTAGGATTATTCAATGTGAAGATAAATGTGTGCGAAACACACGCACACGCACGCACGCACGCACGCACGCACGCACACACACACACACACACGCACACACACACACACACACACTCACACTCACGTACGAGCAAAAAAGGTTCACCGAGGGAACAGAAAGAGCTAGAATTAGTACTGACAAAGTACGCGAGACGATGAGAATGTAAGTGAGTTCTGGCTAGCGAGGACAATATGGTGCTGTGCCATCGCACCTCCAATAAAACAGAACATTAACGCGCTTCGTGAACCGGAAATAAGATACATTATGCGAACGTTGTTTTTTTTCTGTCTTCCTCTTGATGAGGACGAGAGTTTTCGATTGACCACCGACCGTGTTCACGAGGATCCAGGTGCCGAGTGTGATGGGCATTGTGGTAATAAGGAAGCGATGCGGAGAAGGAGATGGGAAGAAGATAGGCGAACAAAGTCGACGGAGCATAGCTTTGGCGGTGCAAGATCAGGAGGGCCAATGGCGTGTGGTAGGACGAGCTGAACAACACCAGCAGAACAGTCAATTAGGGCGGAATGCTGCGACAGAAAATCGAGTCCCAAAACGATATCATGTGGGCAGTGGTCCAGTACGTAAAACAGAACAGTGGTATGACGTCCAGCAACAGTGACGCGGGCGGCACACATCCCAGTGACCGCTGGTGTTGCACCATCGGCTACTCGGACAACAGTGATCGAAGCAGGAGTGAGCACTTTCTTGAATGGAGCACAAAGGCTGGAGTTCATGACTGATATGTGAGCGCCGGTGTCAACGAGTGCTGCCACAGAAGTACCGTCAACATTTACTTCAAGCAAGTTGTGTCCGGGTGTCGCGTGTTGAGGAATTTCGGGTCGGGTCGTCGAAGCAGGCTCACCTCTAGGAGCTGCGCTCGTCAGTTTTCTGAGGATTGGCGGTAGGAGGGTGAGGGAGAGTAACGTCAGTTAGTTGAGCGGGACATGCGTCCGGAGGGCGACGGGGAGCGGTTCGGCTGGGCGGTCCTGGATGGCCAAGCATTGTCTTGTTCCACGTAGATCGGCATCCGAGAACCAGCAGGTGGGTGTCGGGTGTTGGCATAATGCGACCATGGCTGCCCATCGCAGGAAGTGCGGAAATGACGTGAAATAGGCCAACTTGTCCCCAGTTGAAGCAGATCGGCCTGCTTCAACGAACTACAATGACTGGTCTACAACGCGTACCATCGTGATGTCCACTTCAGTCAAGGTGACACAGTCCTTCTCTGGACGCCGTCACGGCGAGTTGGCCTGTGCGAAAAGCTGACTTCGCCGTACTCGGGTCCGTACCATGAATGCACTAAGTCACCGACGTGACGTATGAAATTCAAATTCTTAACGTCACCAGCACGCGATCGTGTTCTGACGTTGTTCAGGTCCCTCCGCTGAAGTGATATTACTCGGACCAATCAAGCACCGGGATAGTGCCTTTGCCAACGGGGGTGATGCTACGGGGTGCCACAAATGAACAATATAGCAAAGAGGACGATGCTTAGGGCCGCTCGTGCAGACTAGGCTCCATAATGTATATTGTATGCCTGCCTGTTAACCTAAAGTAAAGGTATTTTTCAGACGCCTTATATATATATATATATATATATATATATATATATATATATATATATATATATATATCAGTGTCAGCGCTGACTACGTACTTCATCTTCATCTGTATAACAAAACCATTGTAGTGATCATCATCGTATTTCACGCAGGCTGGTTCTCTTTGGCTCGTGCACCTGGAATAAAGGGATAACCTTGTTACTGTCGTACCGGACGTGGTCTCATAAGACCACAATATATACACTCATTGGGTAACTACTGCAATGAGTGTTTTGAAAGGCTCTGAAACGCCCCTCTTCTAGCATTCGCTGTGACTGTGCTGTGCCTTCCACGCAGGCCTGGCGTGTTCTTTTTTTTTACCAGCTCACAATATTTGATATCTGTGGAACGAGTATAACATATAACTGGGGTGGTTAAATAGTATGAACAAAAATTACCCTGGTGGTTACTGGCAAGTTAACTTGTACAGCCACTTAGCGGCCTCTGTTTTTCTTGATGATCATGATGATGACGGAGATCTTGCTGAAAGCTTTGTCAATAAAATACGGTAGTTTAGTTGGAGCAGATCTAACACTAGTGGGCTCATTTCAGAAAGTGGGGCTTCTTTTGGAAGACGTTATTTCGGCCAGAAACACCACTAATACCACAAAAACAAAGAGATGCACCAGTGGTGGAAATTGTCGATCGGATGTCTAAGAACTGCATTAAGGTGCTAACTATGCAAATACACGACAAAGATTTAATTTTTTACTCTTGAATTTACGACATCCCGTGTCAGTGCTTTACTTTGTTACAATCTAGGCTCACGATATGACCCTGCCTGTTCTAGAGGGTTATACTGACTTCACATCATACACAATCACCAGCTGGTCCGTGGTGTTTAACGCCTCAAAGAGAGATATGGCATGAGACACGCTGTTGTGGAAGGCTTCCTCTTGTTTAGACCAGCGCTTCTTCACGTGCAATGAAATCCCACATTACGTAGCTCTTCCAGCATTTTTGCCTCCATGGAAAATTTGATAGCCGCGGATGAGATCGCACCACATTATGACCTGGCTAAGCGGGATGCGGAGCTGCGATTGAAGAGCAAGTGATTGTGGCGGCGTCCACTTACGTTCTTAACACACACGCCTCACACGAGAGATGCACAAACAAGGGCCGCTCAGTAAGCCTTTCACACAATCGAGTCGTAGCTTCTGCGAAGTGTAAGCTGCCGTTTTTTGATGTGGCTACAGGGGACGCATTGCGATGTGGAGTGTTAGGCAGCGCCCGCAGCAGTTGAACGATATACGGCTGCCACGTGACGCAGAAAGGCCGAGCTGATGCATCGACGAAGGGTCATCGATCAACGCGCACGACTTCGTATACCGCTCTCGGCTTGCTCATGCACCATCCGCCCTCGGCCAGCTGCTCGCGCCTGGGGAGCCGCCTGACCAAGGCGACATTTGCCTCTGCGAACCATTACATGTGGACGTTGCGGCCATCGCGCTTCAGCAGTCTCGGGGACGCAGGACCAAGAGCAAGAGAAGAGTTTTGGCACGATCGTGTTATCGCTGCAACCGAGGCCCCTGCACGAGTATAGGGAGGGGAGCATCGAGCATGCTTCGTAGAATAATGTAGCAATGTAGCATGCAGCTTACACTCGGTGGATAAGTGCTGCAGGGTAAAAGCCCACCCCACCAACCATTCTTTTGGTTTCCCTGGCAGCCAACCTCTCGTAAGGCGCGTTGAAAAAAAGCCAAAAAGCTCACAAAACTCCTGTGTCATAGTTGTATAGTGGTATGATAGGACCTTCCCCGAAGAAGCGTGACAGGCACGTATTTTACACTTCCATGAAGGCAACTTCGCAATTTATATTTAGTGGGTGTGCGTAGTGTCAGAGGTGTAAAGGAATATGGGGAAAAATACAAAAAAGTGATCAGACCCTACCCATCAGACTTTCCGGGAAGTAGCATCCTGATAGGAAGATTTTAGCTCTTAAACATTTATAAGCCTTTATGATGAACCAGCCTTATGTGACATGTTCAAGAACTCTCTTTTATGTTTTACATAGTGCATTGTAGCGCTTTTACGGAGCTGGTGGGTGTTTTGACAGTTTAAGGCATAAGCTGGTTATTATTTCATGTCAGAGAATGCATTATGCTGCAATCCTGAATCTGTGCTTCTTCACGCTCTTGCATCTTTACTTTCGGATATTTCTTTTCTGCCTAGTACTGGAATAATATAAATAAAACAAGTAAATGTAAGTTAAACGCAACATCCCCGCAAACTAACAACCTACAACATTACTATAAACTGATCTACACGGGCTTAACGTGCGACTATTCGTTTGTTGGCAAGTTTGTTGGCAATATATGGTGGTAAGTTTCCTGAAAACAATCTCTCCGCCCACCTTCAGCTGAGTCATTGTCCTCCCAGCGGCTTTGCTTTTTTCATTCCTTCTAACGCTTTAATTACTTCCTCTGCCATTACTGCAAGGATATTAAATTTTTCTGGGCCGATATTGCTGCCTACAATATCATCATGGTTGATCTGGCATCTTTACAGCTCTTTGTAGAATTCTCCACCACTTCAACTATTCTATCTATATTGGATGTGACTTTGCGTTCCGTTTCCTTCAAAGCATATATTCCACTTTCGCCAGTACAGAAGCTAGCCTTCGCAGTTCTCAGGATTTTGCTGCTTTTTACCGTATGTTAGATTCTCTCCATATTATAACTTCTGGTATAGGCTGTCCTTTAAAGCATACATTCCACTTTCGCCAATACGGAAGCTTGCCTTCACAGCTTTCAGGATGTTGCTGCTTTTTACCGCATGTTAGATTCTCTACATATTATTCCTTCTAATATAGGCTACCTAACGCCTATTGATTAATTTCGAATGCTCTGCTAGCTCTGTTTTGTCGGTTGCATTTGGGGCTTTGATGGTTTGTCATCTTTTAATAAAATTTTTGTCTCCTGAGATAGTTTGCTATTGTCCTGTCTGCTGACTGCACTTCTGACTTTTATTGCACACACGTTGATGATACTATTAGGATTATCTATCATTGTGTTAATGCTAATGTCGGTTACTTCGTTCAGAGCCGCGAATCTATCCTGAAGCAAAACTTGGAAATCGTGCACTTTTCCTCTCACCACTAGCTCATTAATGAACTTATTGTCTATCAGTTTATGCCTTTGTTTCTACGTCTAGTAGAATTCGAGCTCTTGCTTTTCAATGGTCACTGCATTGTGTATTACCAACTAGTTCTACATCTTGTACAATGCCCGGGTGTGCACACAATATAAAATTTATTTATTTTTTATTTCGCCAATCAAACTGTGCCATGTCCACTTATGGTTACCCTGTTCTATTTAGAAGGTATTTGTATTTGTAATATCTGTATTTGAAAATTGTGTATTTTATTACGTTCTGTGAACTCAACAAAAAACTACCCTCTTGCATTCCTTGAGTCGATGCCATATTACCGCACTGCATGGACTCCGGCCTGCATCTTGCCTATTTTGGCCTCAAAGTCACCCATGAATATAGTATATTGTACCTTCTCTTTAGTAATTGCTGACTCTACGTTTGCGCTGAAGCCTTCAACTAAATGGTCGACGTGTATCGATGTCGGCACTTGGGCCTGTGCCACCTTCATCCTGTACTTCACCATTAGACTTAATTACGCTAATTGAAACCCTCAAACTGATGCAATATTATTGATCATTGTTTCCAGCTATATCCTTGTGTATAAGAAACGCAATTCCTAATTGTTTTCTACTAACGGTAGCATAAGATGTATCTGTTATTCAGTACTGTATAAGCCTCACGTGTCCTCCTAACTTTATGGAACCATATTGCAATCTATTTAACACCCGGTAATCTCAAATAGCACAGCTAGACTAGCCTCACTATATAGGGGTAGACACTATGCCTGCCCAGCGTTAAACGTAGCAAAGTTCTAGCGTTACACGTAGCCAACTCCACATTCCACTATCGGCCTGTCCGAACCCAGAGAATCTTAGCACCCTCCGCTGCATCGCAGTTCTGAGCGCTGCTTCGGACAGTTGCTTCGCAGTCGCTGAGGAAAGAGGGTCGAGGGCTAATTGGTACTTTCATGGGAGGCGGTGGCCAAGCGCTGCACCGGGATGGCCAAGCCTGCTTTGGTGAAAGAGTGCATATCCGGCAGGTGGTCACCAGTGAGGCTGCGCTCCAGACTTTTTTGTTTTTGGTTTTCCTCGTCTCGCTTTAAAAGTGAATATACTGTTGGGAATTGTCTGGCACCATGCTTTGCTGATGGGCTATCTCTTAATAACTATTGCTTTATTTGCTATTCTGAAGCCAGAATAAACTGCTAGTCCTCTGTAAGGCATTAGGAGCATCATAAAGATGATGTATGCATGAAGATGATATAGGAAGATCTATGCCTGATGCTTTTGTAATGGGTTAGAAGCTTTAAACGACACACTCGTTACGCAATCCACACTGTGTGGCGCTTGAATAGTATTCAACTCTCCTACCACACTATACCAAACAGGGTAACCTGATTACCTGCCCGATATACCACCAGGGTAAAGGCTTTGTAGCAATGCTTTCAAGCGTTGGCTTCCCCCACGACAGGATACTCGATTTCCCCGCAGAGTTACCGTTTTCAAATTCCGTGTGATCCTGGCTGTTTTCTTCTCGATTCGCGTTATAGCGGTTGCGAACACTGGCGGCAGCGGTGGTATTGGATAACTGCGCCACCAAAACTGGCTCTTCTTGTGATCTGTTAACAAATTTCGCAGTAAAATCGCTTGAAAGAGCTCTGCCCAACCAGATGCCACAGCAAATTCCGCTGCTCACAATTATTCAGTAGCCTCACTCGTTATTCTAACTCAAGTATTGTTCCGATACCACAGGCATACAATTAGGCTTGAACTAGAACCATAAATTTCTATACTTTCTAAACATGCAAATTGGAAAAAAAAATTATTTTTTTTTCTAACGAAAAAAAAACAATACGGAGAAATAGCAGAAAATGATGCCAATGAATATAAAAGGGATGATATTGGAGGTAATTGCTATGTACATGCAAAAAGAAAGAAAAGTGGACGACAAGATTACTGGCCGCCAGGCGTGACTGAAAGTTTTTAAAAGACATTTTTTTCGGTAGTTCCTAAAACGAACGCCAGTAGCTGGTCGAATATTCTTCAGTACAAACAGGAGTGTAACGTGGTGTTTGCAATATTGAAAAAGGGGAATATCTTACAAGTTGTTTCACTTCACATCTCCATCGTGGCCTGTAGCTGCCCATAAGCAGCGAAGAAAGCCCACTTGTCAGCTCCAATTGTTGGCCGCAACACCAGAACGATTGCAATAATGGCGAAGAAAAGTTCCGGAGAAGAGCGGAATGACCACGCAAGTATCGGATGCGTCACCGAAGTAGTGTGGGCAGGAATTCGCGGCATCCACAAAAGCGGAAGCAGTGCGTGTCGTCATAGGAACGCCACTTGCAAGCGAAACTTGGCTTCGTTCCCTACGCGCTGTTGAAATGAGCGTGTCAAGGAGAGGAAGAAACCGGAAGGAGAATCGGAAGCAACGAAGGAAGGCATAAGAGAGGAAGCGAGAGAGCTGCTTCAATTGTTGGCCTCCACGTGGTGACGCTTCTGCATTTAGCACTGCGTTCATGGCCTATGATGTACTAAGCAAGAAAAGCTTGTACGCGAGTCTAGCAAGGCAAGCTGCCAAAGTTCGTTGTGGCGCTGGCTGACTGAGTGTGGGGTTGTGTTTGGAGGTTACGGGATGGAGATTGAAACAAGATAGAGGAGTTAGGAGGCCGGTCGCTGCCGATGGGGTGTCAGGAATATGGACAAGTGAAGAAGTGGTCATGCAAGCAGAGCCGGCTGATTGTTGTTACGGCCGCAGAAAGTTTTGCCAAGTGGATTCTCTGGAGTTTCTATTTCCGGTAGCAGCTCTCGGCGAGCGCAATGGCTGAAAACGAGCTTTCAATTGCAAACGCGAGCGAAAGGATGGTCAGGCAAAACTGTCAGCAACCAGGAGAGAATGGAGAAAAAAGAAACGGGTCTGAAAAAATGGTAATGTGGGAGTTGTGGTCTGATAGAACGGAAATGCATGTTACAAGTGGACTACAAGCATAAAAGGAAAACTTCAAGGCGGGAAATGAGAAGCGACTTAATCATACGCTGTTTATCATAGTATGTCTTATGTCATGAAAACGGATCTGAAAAAAAGGGCAATGTGGAAATTGTGGTCTGATAGAACGGAAATGCATGTTACAAGTGCACTACATGCATAGAAGAAAACCTTCAAGGCGGGAATCGAGAAGCGACTATATCATATGCTGTTTACCTTAGCATGTCTTGTCTCATGAAAACGGGTCTGAAAACATGGGCAATGTAGGAGTTGTGGTCTGATAGAATGGAAATGCATGTTAGAAGTGGACTACAGGCATAGAAGAAAAACTGCAAGGCGGGAAATGAGAACCAACTATCTTATAAGCTGCTTACTTTAGTATGTTTTATCTTATAAAAAAGAGGCTGAAAAAAAGGGCAATATGCGAGTTGTGGTCTGATAGAATGTATATGCATGTTGGAAGTGTACCACAGGCATAGAAAGAAAACTTCAAGGCGGAAAATGAGAACCGACTATGTCATATGCTGTTTGCTTCAGTATAAAACGGGTCTCAAAAAAAGGGCAATGTGGGAGTTGTGGTCTGATAGAACGAAAGTGCATGTTAGAAGTGGACTACAAGCAAAGAAGGAAAACTTCAAGGCGGGAAATGAGAACCGACTATATCATACGCTGTTTACTTTAGTATACGTTTCAGCTTATGAGCACCAATAGACGAATAACTTACACGCTTTTGTACGCTAACCCAGCCCCAGTCTGCCACATTCGAGAGTAGTTTGTCAGGCTGGTGAAGTCACTGAAGTTTTCGCACAAGGAAAACGGCTGCGTAAATATTTCGCATTTTTTGCAAAGGTTCTGTAAAAGGTCGCACTTGGGAAAGAGTAATAATGGTAGGGCGCATGACGTTGAATGAGCAAGCGGATGCTCGGGACATTTAAACCAGAATTTTTTTTCTTAAGAGGCCCATGCATCATCTTCAACGTTGAAACAAAATGAACACGCTGAGCTTTAGATATACTGAACAACAAAATTAGTAGAAAACAAAAACATATTGCCAAAGAGAGCGAACTTGGAAGAATGGCGTTCCTTATACAGTAAATAGAGATAAATAGAAAAGAGCTCAAACGCCACGCGAAAACTGACCCTGTGAAGTAACATGAGAGAAAGGAAATAGCAGCAAGTAGCTATAGTACGAGATGACAAAACGTGTAACATTCGTTTTGAACCGTATAAAGGGTACAGAGAACGTCAGTGAAGGTTGGGTTGGACATCAACGATCGACATCGCTACCCGTCTCGTAAGCTGTAACAACCGACCCACTAGGATGGCTGTTGAATACCACGCACGATTTCTGGCTTGGTTTCACAAAGTGCCTTCTTGCTTTATTTTTCCTCCACTGCCTCACTTTCTGTGCCCGGTTCGTGGTCTCGGCTTCTCGATGTTGTTGTACAGCGTCCTTTCCGTTCCAGAGCGTGGATATTCCGAAGCCCCGCGCTTCCTTGCGACGTGTGGGTCCAATCAGTGACGCTGAGCAGGCGCGTCACGAACGACAGCTGTCTCGAGCTAGGCAAACAAATCACGACGCTCAGTGCTGCCCCAGAGATGAGTGCGCCCACTTGTGTGATAGTGTGAGGCTTGTTCCGACAAGTTTGAATATTGTTTAGCTTCCTCGTAGGTACTGAATTACCATACTGAAAAAAAATGGTGTGGTATGCGGAAAGACGCAGCAAGTACAATAATCAAAAAGCGAAACCTCCCATGAAGTATCTCATAGTTATATTTTTATTGTAGGAATGAAGAGTCCACTATAGATCTGGAACATAATTGCAAACGTAAAAAGGTGCTACATATGAGAATTCAGAGGTAAAATATTCATTTTACCTCTGATATACGTATTACAACCATAATACGTATTACAACGATAATACGTATTACAACGATAATACGTATTACAACCAACTTTCTACATGCATAGAAACAGTGTTGTCACAAAAAAAGGAAGAAGCTCTGATCCACACAGCACGAATGGACAAAATAGAATGTAGCCATTTACGCATTTTTTCAGGTACTGCAATGTGACACAGATAAGGAACACATTGCTACATAAAAGCCACAAATTCTATCAAGAAACACGCACGGAATCACAACGAAGAACGGATGAGGAGAAGAGAAGAAAGTGACGAAGGGAGCCAAATACATGACGCGAGCCGACCACCGACTAGTTTCATCCTGTTCCGTTCATGCCTGTTGGCTGAGGATAAACAAAGCTAGGGAAAATGCCGCTTTGGTCACGTTGATAATTGCATCCGAACGTTCACCTTCATCATCCTGAATACTTTTTCGTATGACAGAAAAAGAAGAAAAAAGAAATGAAATAAATTAATAAACGTGTTCAAGCATAGCCGGTTGCTTTTCGCTGTGTCTTCACCAAACCCTTTTTTAGCTTGCCTTTAACGTTTTAGGAAGATCGAAATTTCTACTTCTACATTTGGACGCGAGAAACGAGTGTTGTACCAATACCTGTCTAAATCCGGGAAGCGGACGGAAAAGAAATGCTTAAGGAAGAAAGAAATGTTTCAAAACTGCAAATAAATATAAAAACAAAAGACCTGAAAATTGGGAGAACTAAGGCGAATAAAGAATCCGCCAAGAGTGCTCTGTCTGCTGGTGCTGACATCGCGTTTCAGACACATAAAAGGGAACCTCTCTGTGGTCGACCGACCTCAAAACTCTGGCTGTATGAAAAGAACGAGGATAAGATGTTGAAGAGGAGGGACAGCAAGGGGTTGAGGAACACAGCGTGAAAGACAGGAAGAATAGGATGAAAGATGAAATAAATAGAACTTTCCTGGGGTTTCGGGTACGCACTGACACCAGAAAGAAAATCGTGGTCGCAGCAGTTGTCACTAAGGGTTCTTGTGAAGAGCCTGGCAAAGACTGCAACGTAGGCTTCATATTTACTTTAGTCGCTTTGAACGTAAAATCTCATGAGGAACTTTTCGGCAGGCGGCTCTCATTTGCGAGCGTAGCGGAATTGTGTGCTTCAAACCTTTGAGACTCACCGTTGCTTCCATTGCTTTACGCCAACCGTGTTGCCGGGAGAAATCACTTTCAATAAAACTTTCAAGGCACAGATGGTACGTACTCGATTGTCTGTCACTTCTCGATATTGTTATGTCTAACAAACAAAGAGCCGAACGTACTTTCTTCTAGCAGCGCTAGGCTAAACGCGCAGTGGAGCTGATGGATTTCTAGATACTCCTGGTGATACGAAGTGACGCCAAATAATTAGAAGCGATGTCAATTGATTCTAAGCAGTAGAGAGTAATTTTGACTGATGCCGAATGCCTGTCTAGCCTAGCACTGTCGGATGAGGCCATTTCAACCGTAGTACATCGTGGTATACTTTAAGCGAGTTGAGTCTAACACTCTCGATTGAATGCAATTAAGCCGCAATTACCGGTAAGTTGCCTCCCCGTCAGTATAGAGCAAACCTTCTTTGCTCTTCTTATGCCCGCGTCTGGCCCAGTACGCCACCGACACTCTTCGTCTTTGTACAGAACGAACAAGCGAAAGCGCAGTTGGCTGTGACGTCACAGTTGCCGCCACCGAGTGGTTGCGCGTAGTGTCCAGGCAGGCGAACTGGTGATGTAAGAATATATGCCCTAGCGAAGCAAGTGTGCAGCTGTGCAGCCGGTTTCTAGGCAATACGTGAGACGTCATCAAGGCATGGATATTTCTTTCTCTCTTGTTCACGTAGGACAGATTACGGCCAGTGGAGTATATCCAGCTTTCTGGATGCAGCAAGAATTTCTCCTTGCTCTTTTGCATCATCGGCTGAGGTGTACCGTATTTTCTTGTCCAAATTTGGCGAGAATCTTCTGACCTTCCGTGATTTCATAGTGAGGCGTACTTCAATTGCATGCGATGGGAATACATACACTGTTTTGTGCAAAGCTCTGACAGTTATCTAAAAGCTAGAAGCCTCTAGGAAACTGCAGTCTATAAAAATCGCATATCGAAGCCATTTTCTGCCTTTTAATGGTAGTCTAGAAACAGCCTCAGTAGACGCTGTCATTTTGTATTGAAGAAAACCTTAATTTGCATGGACAAACACGTGATTGCCCACAACTGAACAGTAGATTCCCGAGCTCTTTGTTTCATGCGATGACGCAGGTTACGCAGAACAATTCATTCTGTAGTACGCATGTAAAAAAATATCGGCTTTACAGACACCAACAGGCACAATAACTGCTATAGTCCTGCGCCGAACACACAGCACAGTCACAGCGAAAGCTGGAAGAGTGGCCATCCAGTCTTTTTTGAGCATTCTTTAGGTAACTGCTACAAGAACAAATGCAGCGTACCCAAAATCCTCTAAATCATCACAATTTTTGTATGGTGGGCAGGCATTCTTGTTTTGTTTTGTTTTGTTTTCCTGGGAGGTTGGCTCATACCCACTCAGGGGGATTGGCCAAGAAAGTGTAGTGCAGTTTTTTTGTAATCATTTTAACTATGTGTAATGAATTGGTATTATAATAAGACTAATGTAAAAATAAAAACAACATAAAAAGATCAAACGAAAAAAAAAATCAAGTTGAGCAATATTGAGATTTGAGGTGTTATGTTTACCACTTAGCTGCGTTTACTTCACTCTGCCCTTGGGAGTAATAAATAATTTTTTTTTTGTTTTTGATTGAAGATCACAAAGGTATACGCTTGGTTGCCTGAATATAATCGCAAACGGCATTGAAAGCATCCCTGTGGCAATGTCCCGAAGCTGAGGCGCCAAAGCTTAGCGCCGTTTCCGCCGTCAATGTAAGGCCTATTTTCCGAAATGGCATAACTAGTAACCTTTTTCTAAGTATCTCGTAGCGGCGACAATACAAAAAATAATGATCTAGTGATTCCATTTCTCCGCAGAATGCGCAGAGGGGTGATGTTGTCTGACCAGCTCTGTGTAGATATAGGTTGAGGGGGGGGGACACGACATCGAAATTTAGTGATTAAGACTTCGATCTTTCTGGACTGACTCCAGTAGGGTTGCCATGGAAACATGAGGTGGTTATAGTCTGTCCATGTAATTACTTTTTCTATCGTATCAGTGGAGATTGCTGATTTACGATATCTTATAGCCGTGATATATTTTACATCTGGCAGTATGGACAAAACTGGCCCATCAAGTGCGGCTCGTGCTAAGGAATCGGCCAATTCATTTAATCTTAATCCACAGTGACCCGGAACCCATAGTAATCTCAGGAGTCTCAACTGCGGCGGTACTAATGTTTTGAATGTGCTTAGAATTCGAGAGTTCTCTGAAGCTGTCAGAGCTGCACAAACTGAAAGAGAATTCGTCATTATTACTGCATTGTTTTGATTTGATGGAAGTTTTCGAAGAGCTAAAATAATCGCCAAGAGCTCCGCTTCAAAAACTGGAGTAAAATCAGGCAGTCTCACTGAAAAGAACCACTCAAGCAAATCAGAGGCAATGCCTACACCTGCCTTTTGATTATTTACGGAAGCGTCTGTGGCTATTATATTTTTAGTTTTTGCATGCTCCAAGTAATCTAATAATATGCTATAATAATATGCAGGCATTCACTGTGCCATCCTTCGTTATTTTTCCGAGAAGCATGGTACCCACTGTACACTTGCAAGAAATTTTCCGCAATTTTTTTTATGCTGTGGCTCATGAAGATTATGAAATATGCCTGAAGTTTTTGTAATGAGGTGGATCATTTATGACCAACTCATAACACGATTCGCATGGTGTGACATCGAATGCTTGCTTTGCTGTTGAAAGAGTCTTTATTATTCATATTGGCCCGATTTATTTCCCGACATCAAGACTGCCTAAGGTCAGTTTGCAATGAAGCTTTAAGCACTTGCGTCGCTCTGTTGTAGAATACTGGGCTAGCACGCAGGAGATCCGGGTTCGCATCCCATTGTGTTCCTTGTGTTTTTCATTTACATAACGTTTTTTCTTTGTCTTGTGCAGTAGTGGTTACGAACACAGATGGCGGCGGGAGACAACTACAGCACACGCCATTCTTGTGATTTCATAACAGCATTCGTGGTAAAAAAAGTAACAGACAAAAAAAGGCTTCGAAGACAAGTCCTAATTGTGTACCAAATAAAATAAATACAGCATCTCTTCCTTTATTCGTTTAGAATGGCATAACAATAGAAAAAAAAGTTGCAAGAAGAAATGCATACCTGAAGTCTTTTTATTGAAAAGCGTACCTGAACACCTCTCGAAGTTTGTAGAATGACTTTCAAAAGCAATAGCTTTAGGAAGGCGCTTTCAGTCCTCAATCGCAGCTGGAAGAAATGATTTGGTGTATGCAAGAGGAGAACCATGACGGCATTGAATGCTGTTTGTAATGAAAGGGTGGTGAGAAGTTCGGATGGGTAAAAGTAGAAGTGCACCACGCAGGTCAGCCAAGTTATAATATAATTTATGCAATAGGGCGAGTCTAGAAGTTGGTCGTAACGTGTGAGTGCTTTCGTGAAGGTATATCTTTTATTTTTTTATTTATTCATTATGGTATTGACAGTGCCCAAGGACCTTATACGGTTCATTACTGGTTGAAACGGTTCCTCGTGTTATCGTCATGTTATCACAAAATACACTAAAACACAAAACAATAGGAATGCTTAAGAATATCACACGAGAAACGCACACTGTTTTTTTTAGATCTTATAGCCGAGAGTTGACATACGCGTGTGTGAAAAGAACATTTTTTTTTGCAGGTTTTCTTACAGCCACTTTACGCATAAAGCAGCGATTTATGGGCAGTATAAAACAGTTGCCAACTTTATCGCGTTAATTCGTACATGACTTGCAACGGCGCAAATAGTGGCCGCGTGCTTGTGTGATTCACGCAGAAAAATTATCCAACCACGCCCATTTGTTCAATTCCATTGTGCTAGCAACAATTCCGGGAGACGACATGCGCTGCCGTCGTTTGTCATTCCAGTTGACAAAAGCCGAGTCGAAACAAAGCCACTTTTGGAGAGTTGGGACATGTCACAAAAGTGCTCTTTGTGGAGCAAAGTGACTTCTGGTTTCGTCTCTCTAGACAGAAGCGGTTGTCTGGTTCTGGTTGTCTTTCTAGACAGAAGCGTAGCGAAGCTGGTGAAGTGGAGCACAGAAGTTCTGCAGGAATCTATACACGTTTACTTTTCATGAGAAGTTAGCATAAAAGGGGGTGCTGTGAGTGAGAGGAAAGACGTTTCGGCCACAACACACACTAGAAATCCACTGTCCAGTGTCAACACGGAAGAACAAAGAGTTCGCAAGGACTTGCCTGTCAGCGTTTTGAAAAGGCGTAGTTTTCTCGGCATGGCTGCATCACTCTCGGGCAACCATAAAGTAGAACGCCGTGTTCAGAACAGTTAGAAATTGGCGCAGACTGAGTATCAGTTTCACTCGTCTGGCTCCGGGCATTGTTTTTACTTCAGATAGTACCGGACTCAGTTACACAGAACGGTGTAGAAATCTCTACACCCATTCCAGCCAATAATGTTAGGCACTACGCCCGACCGAGAAAACTGCGCTCGAAAACGGCTGTCATCCGCGATATTAGACGAGACTGTAGGGTTTGCAGAAAGCGGTCGTCCACTTTTTCCAATATCTCAATTCTCCTTTAATCTTCAGTGCCCATCATTACGGAGTGTTTCGATGATTGAGCGTCAGGTCAGAGATGTTTTGTAACAGTGTATATTTCAAAGAGTTAAGTAAGACTGTTGGTTGAAGATCTTGGGTTAGTAGTTGATCACATCGAGCCATTACACTATAGTGCCTCCACATATTTTAGAAGCCAACTCCGGCATTTTTGACCATATCAGGTTAAAGGTGTTTTTATTTTCCTGAGACACTCTTGTCAAGCGACCGATAATTAAAATGCTCATCAAATTTCAAAATACCTTTAGCGAAAAACCGCTATGCCGAAACCGAAAACCAACTGGGTACGCTTTTACATGTGATGTAATCCTTTGCCCGGACCAGCCTAATTGCGCCTGATGCCGGCTGTATGGCACTCCCTATCCAAGCCGTTCGTGGCAATCGTTAAAACGCTTACGCTGTTATTGTGAACATATGGCGAATCATTTGCGGCTCACAACGCAACACTACTTGCCATTTATCACACGCTCGCCAACACGGAAAAGTAAATCGCACATTCAACAAACAAAGTGCCAGCCAAACCCAAGCGAACCATACCAGACAAGCAGACGCTGCTATGGGACATTAGTTTCGTCACTTCCACCAGGCAACAATCAACGTCACACACACAAGTTGCCATTAATTTTGGCAAGTGGGGTGATCATTTGGAGGCAACGTATAAAATTCACTTGAGAAGAACCTTGGAAACGCTAAAGTCTGCAATTTGGTGCAATTGTGCAAATGAACGCACCCAGTGAATTTGTTTGAGATCCATTGACCTCTGCAATCGCTTGTGTTGGCATTCAAGCTGATTAAAAACGTCCCCCTGCCCCCACTTCACCCTAAATGAAGAAAATAACTCATAGTCTATATTTTTTCTCGTGTTTAAATTGTGTATGTAATCAGTTTGTGTTGTAGAAAAAAAAAGGTTCAAATTTGCGTGTATTTTTTTTTACTGTGTTTACTCTCTGCACATGATGCGCAGATGGTGGCGGTGCTTGAAGGCAGCTAGGCACAACTCAAGAGCGTCACAAGGGTTCCTGGCATTGGTTAATTCCCAGTTCACATTCACCGGTTCACCGACTCCGGTCTGAATTATACATACAGCGTAGACGTCAATTCGAAGACAAGGAGCCTGTCGCAGATACGCAAGAGTGCGCTGCGCAAGTGCTAGCAGGGCTGTGCATAACTTTGGGTCATTGAGCTGACTGTGCTGTGCTGAACATCGACCTTCTTCAAAAAAGAGTTCAAGAAAGAGTGGACATGGAAAGTCGAGACATTTCTGTCGTTATTAGTAAGTGCATACACTCATTCTATGGTAGTAAATTTCTATTAACCAACTAGCCTGCCTCGCACGCAATTTTCTCCGGCGTAAGCCGAAAATATTCACCAGAGACTTGTAAATGACAGTAATAAACACAAACAAAAAGAATATTTCGCATATTCCAATGAATATGGGCGTCCATTTAAAGCTAAGCAGTAGGCGAGTACAACATTTATCTTTTTTTGTTTAAGCGAAGCGCTGCTAGTTGGACCGACTTCGTGTGTTTGAGTATTTAGGGTACATCGTGGGTTGGTCAGTAACGAGGAATTTTTTTGTGAGTATGACTTGAAGGGGGAGCACTTAATGAAAGCCTTGACTGTCTAAGATTGGCCATACGCTTACCAGGCCCATCGACTACACTGAAACGCAAAATAGCATCCTTTTGTCCGACGTGGGTTTTATCAAAATGAACTGCATGGTACAGTGCGATGATGTGCGCACCATTATAAACGGTTTTCGCCGTAATCCGCCGCATTAAGCAATGGTTGAACATATCTTAGTGCGACATATGAATTAGTATGTAATATTTATGACATTGCTATAAAACTTGATAGCTAACAGTGCCACCGAAGTTCAGATTCTAAGATTCAGATTTTTTACTTCAGCATTCAATTGAAACAAATGCTAGGACAGGAGCAAAAAGCCGCTATTGTAGCGGCTTGACAAGGGCCCCTGCCCCTGCAGAATTCGCCAGGAGACAACACACGCACACAAAAAACAGCAGTGGATCGGTACACAAATTATCTACCGAAAAAAAAACAAATAAAACACTGACATGTGATTTCAAAAGAAGACACGTTTTTCACAACTTCGCTGAACACAATCGTAGAAAACATATACCACGGTGCAACAATACAGATTTTCAGCTACATAAGAGCATGTAAGAAGACTTTCACAAACACAAGCACAATCAAAATAAAAGATGTACCACACCCAAGAAAAAAGCAAGATAAACCAAACACGTATATGACATAAAAATCACATAAAGCCGCATGGCTAAAGAAATACTGCTTTCGCATCTGACGCGAAGTTGTATTTTAATTAATGTTTCGCCCCCAAGATTGTTAAGCAGTAATGATGTACGGTATGGTAGCCGGTCTTTTTCATGATTGGTTCACGAAAAAGGGATAGCCCAAGTTTCACGCTCTCGAATGTCACAGTTGAGGTGATGTGGTTTGCTCAATTCACAAAGATGAATAAATGCAGCGTAGCCTCGTTTAGCACTTTCTTCATACGTCATGGCAAGGTTAAACTCATAAGGATAGCGAAAGGGTAAAACATTAAACTGATATCCTAATGGGCTTGCATGGCTGTCATAAGGAACACACGCAACATGCCGCAATGCTTTTTGTTTTTGCAGCAGAAGTTGAAGCTGGTGCGACATGATGCCATTATAAGGACGTTCTCATGATCTTTTTCATACACTGGCGTAACTGCATGGTGCAATGTGCAACTGCCACGCAGAATGCATGGGTTTTCAATGCGGGCTATAACCATAATTTTTCATCTTTCCGTACCTCTGTTTTCTTTTCCCTGATAACTCTGCCGACGCCTGTCCCTCATTTTCTGCATCACAAGCTCCATAATCACCGTTCCATGTGTGATACGAGCTGCGAATTAGACGCAGCTCATACTCGCATTCTATAGGCCATGGTTTGTGGGTTTGTGCCACACGTGACTTAAGGAAAGGGTTTTACATCAAAAACTGTAATGATATCACAAGGGTCACGCGCAGTGCCATAGTTATGCGTCTCCACCACCGGTGTCCGTAATCACTATCAAATAAAATAAAAAAATTCAAATGCGAAACAACAAAGACATGTGGTAACATAGTAAGATTCAAACCCGGGTCCACCGCATGACAGCCCAGTATTCTACTGCTGAGCCACGCCTGTACTTTACATCAATTCGCAAACTTGCCCTAGGCAGGCTTGATGTCGGGGGCGGGCGGGCGGACGGTCAGGCGGACGGACGGACGGACGGAAATAAAGTGCATTAGGTTCACTAAGAAATGCTCCGCATTGAAAAAATGCCGCAATATTCACGAACTGAATGATGTTACAGGAGCTTTCTTGTAGAATATCCTGTAATTCACTAATACTCCATAAACATCAACAACGATCATATTGCCACGGGGTCGTGACAAGGACGAAGGGAGCAGACTATAGATCAAAGATGAAACCATTTGTTCGGGTTGAACTTGTGGGCAACAAACAAAAACGTAAGATTAAAGCAATACACGCTGGCACCGATAGCGGAAAACAGAGCATCGGCTGTCAATCAACTGACAAGCGGCGAAGCGGGTCGGCATTTATACACTTGTCATCAAATGTTCCAGCGTTATTGCTAGCGGCGACGTAGATTCCAGAATAATCAGTAATGTTCACGAAGTGGGCGTAATCTTATGAAAATGATCTACTAAATCCTTGAAGCTTGTCGAACGTCGTAGGCGTGGTTTGCACTGAACGAAGTGTATTCAGGTGATAACAAAACTTGGGGAAAGAAACGCGCCTATATACTGACATGACAACGTTTTGATATGTCCCGGGCTGTCACCGCAGAGTCTTTGCGGCAAGCCCGAGCCGCTGCTGCATTGCGAGTCCGCCACGCTGCTTCCTCGCCTTCATAGGTGTTCATGGGGCTGAGCGGTAACTAAAAGTGTTCACTGCGTGAGCTCCCGGCACACATAGGGAGCGCACGTGCCGAGGGTGGTGTGCGCAGCCTTAGGTGGCAACGGGCCATCTAGTGGAGCAAATAAACTCGAAGAGCAAGCTCTTATATATTGACCTTGTGCGCCGTGTTACAGCGTTCGTTTGCACTGTTTAGTCTCAAGGCATTGCTATATTTAGCAGCACTTTAGATAGATCAAAAATTGTAACCTATACTTAGACCAATGTCTACTATGATAGAGGACATCAATTTATTTATTTATTTATTTATTAGAATACCCTCAGGGCCCGTAGGGCATTACAGAGGGGGTGGGTACAACATATATAACACACAAGAAAAAAAGACAAAATAAAGAAACAAGTATCAGATGCGCAAATCAGGAAGGCAACATAAGTCAACTAAAAATGTATAAGAATTCAAGCACATACAAGACAAAGATAGATAGTGGAAACTGCGTATAGTTACAAGCATTGCTGAGAAATTGCAGTCTTGAATAACAAAGGGTCTGTTATTGATACAACGGAAGAGGGAATTGATTAAAACGGCACAGAATATGTAGTAACGTTCGATCATGTGTTTCTTATTCATGGTTTGGGTATGGCGTGTATAACACTAGAATGCATTTATGATTAAGACCATTTGACATTAAGACTATTTGAAGCCATTCGAGATTGTCTTTGCTGTGACTTTAGTTCTGATCGGAAGCCGGACATTTAACAACACAGTAACGTCAACAAGAATCCCGACAAAAAAACTTACAATATGCGAGTAGTGTTTCTGTAAAGGGTGCTTTTTTGTAAGGTAGTACTGTTGTGAAACAGAGCCAGAGTATGGAAAAAAAAAAAGAAGTTCGACGACACATATAGTGTGTGCGGTGGTTTAAGACAAAACTAAGAAACTTAGGTAATGATTGGCCACATTCCGCTTAAATAGACTTCTTTATTTGAAGAACATTGTTCCAGTTTTCTTCATCGACAATTGTTTTCTATTGAAATATCAGTTTTCTGGAAACTCGGACTCATACTTGCTTGCTTTCGGCATCGCAATGAGACCCCGTAATAATATAGGTTCTTTTTAAGCAATGCAGATTGCAGCAATGCAGATAAACCCAGTCAAACATGCAGCATGCAGCAATGCAGATCGACTCAGTCAAACTGTTTGATGACAAATTTTAGCCCGTGGTATCCACGAGAACCTTTGTTTTCTGGAAATAAATCTATTCTATTCTAAAGAAACGATTAGCCAGGCACTCGCCGTCTTCGCAGACATTTTCCAAGTGGAGGCGGAAGATTTTGCTTCTAATTAGAACATGTAAAGATACTTAAAAAACAAGTCCTAACTATGTATATCAAATGTAATGCACAGAACTTTCGCTTGCGTTTGTTGGCATTTTTTTTTCTAGTTAACCTCAGCAGCGCGTTGCAATTGATGTGTCTTTATTTCTCTACGATATGTTGTAAACGGACAAACAAGTGACAAGGTGTTTGTAAATACTGAATACCGCTATAATTATACTGAAAAGCTGGAAGCTCCATTCAAAGCTCCATTTTTAACAGTAAATAGAGTAATCTTTACTGTTGTGCTTTCGTTAGCGTACTAACTAATAAAAGAAAGGTTCCTTCATGCTAAGATAGATCAATTGCTAACAGGGAGCCTATGTGGACTAATCAAACAAGAAACATGATAGAAGCACCCAAACACTTTATCGTGCGGCTATTCAGTCATTCAGCAATGCACGTATTCTGGAACGGCGTTCTTAAGAACTTTCCAACTGAATGAGCATTGCGAATAATCATATGCATGCTTCACCGTTATTGATCCCCGGGGTATCAAAACTTTAAGGGCTGATCTATACGTGTTTCAAACTGTACCGATCTAAAGGCACATTTTTACCTAATAAAAAACTTACGCACTCGTACATACTTTCTCACCTCTTTGACCCGCACTCTGTGTAAACCAGAAAAAATAAGAAAGAGGAGTGAGAAAAGTGGATTTTCCGTTGTGGCTGAAGAGCGATAAATTAACAATGACTTGTTTTCTGGCCAGCCTTTGAAAATTAATCAAGTTTCCCAGCATACTCACCACACAGCTTCTATTGAATTTTTAATTCATTTTATTTTGTTTTTTTTTTCTGTAAAATAGTGTTTTATCTTTGCTTCGCCTGGCGCCATTGAGAATACGCCGAATGCTCATGAAGCAGGCTACATTGTTTTCTTTAATTTTACGGGTAATAGTAATACAGCTTTAAGTAATAACTTTTGGTCTCTTGAAAGTTACAGATGAATCGAGGCTTGTCCAAAATAAGACTTATTGAAGTAGGAAGACCATTTTTTGTTCTGTTTTTTTACCCTAACTAAGCTTTCTTATTTCTTTATTTCTTGACCTCTCTTTCCCAACACTTCTTGATAAATAATGGCACATACATGGTGTTCACACGTGCAGTGCAATGAAACGTGCGGCTACAATCACACTGCTTTTGGAAGCAGTTGCACATGTCCCGCAGTAAGACTGCCAGCTGTACTTGTCAATTTTCTCTTTGAAAGAGATCTTGCTCGCCAATTGTAGCAACATTTATGCCGTCCTCCGCCTCTGTTTGTTTTATAAGTGGGGTCTAACGTCCCAAAACCACCATAAGATTATGAGAGACGCCGTAGTGAAGGGCCCCCGAAATTTCGAACACCTGGTGTCTTTTAACGTGCACACAAATCTGAGCACACGGGTCTACAGAATTTTCGCCTGCATGGAAAATGCAGCCGACACCGCCGGCATTTAATCCCATGACCAGCGCGTCAGCAGCCGAGTACCTTAGCCTCTAGACCAAAGTGGCGGGGCGCCTTGTGCCTCAGCTTAATATATAAACATCATAGTTTTTATTGCGATAGCAATTATACGGACACTCTCAGCTGGATTTTGCCGCCGGCATCGGCATTGACGTCGATGTCATGCACCATATATGTATACGTATCTATATATACGAAAACGCAAGAAAGAAAAAAAAAATCCTGAAAAAAGCACTCCGGCGCGCAGAATCGAACGTGGGACCTCTGTGTCGTGAAAGCGAGACGTTAGCCACTGAGCCACCCCGGCGCACATCCTTCACCGTTTAAAAGGCAAGCTACTTATATCTACTTCTTACAGCTGCTCACGAGCTTATTGGGGGGAGGGGGGTTGATTGTGTTTTCAGCATTGCCAGCAAGCTGGCGCAATGAGCGCGCGTCGCCACATCGTGCGGTGGCACCCGCTCTAATCTTCTACACGTACTTTACCCCGCTTAGAGAAGGGGAGCGACGCTCCCCCACGCGCCCTTATCTTGCGGTGGTAAGGACGGAAGGTCGTACGCCTTGGCTGGCCTCAGGCTTTACCTGGAACGATTCTGCTGTAGTTACCGAGTGCACAAAGGTCACTGCAATAATTGAAGTTTCCATTTGCGAAAAGCGCGCGCTTTTCAGACACAGCAAAGTAAAAAATGAGACGCCTATTCGCGGGTATCCGTTCCTGTGAGTACGTTGTATGCGTCAACTGTGCGTGAGCAACGCGGGGCATGTTTCGATCTGCTTTCCATTCTGCGTCAATTGGTTGCTATCGTATTCATTGATTTGCCTTTCCGGCAAAGCTTTGGCTTTTATAATTATAATGCTAAAGGTATCAATGCTCGAGGTAATGATCAAGGTAATGCTCAAGGTAATGCTCAAGGTAACAAGATAGAGCTTTGGCAACCGGGAAAGATTGAGACGACTACATTAGTGCCTTCGTGAAGAGATTTAGCAGTAAAAGAAAACTAATTGCGTCAACAGACCGGACTTATTAGAAAAAGATACCCTGTAATTGGAAATGGTACTATGACTTTGTTCATAATTTTGCAGCATAAATAACTTAAAGTTGTTAAGGTTACGTTTATATACGGAGTATAATAAACGACCCCTGAAAGTTCTATACAACCCTGAAAAGCCTCCTATACGAGCAGAAAGACTAACAATATTGACAGCGGAATAATTTATGAGGCTTCTTATGTGAACCACCTAAGCCAAAGTAGTGCCTGCCAGATGTTGTTACTTTTAGTTCCTAATTATCATTGTTTCACTAATGCATGCTGAGCAATCGCAAAGATTGTACTTTCCTGCAAACAGCTTGATGAATTAAGGTTCATACCAGTATCCAACAAGGGACGCCACTACTGAACGTCATTACAGGCGGAAGAAAATCGTCGATTATCTTCGTATACCAGTGCTATCCAACTAGCTGAAGTTTAAAGTTGTTCAAGCTCATGTCATTTATAAATTCGATTTTCAGACTTTCTCATCTTACAGTTCCTAATGAAGTTACGTGGAAATAAATATAAATATTTGTAATGAATTATAATTATATATCATTCTCACTTATTTATTGAACTTGGGGGGTCGTGGAAGCGAGCCGCTATTCAGAGGAGATCGCTATACATTGAGAAAACATTTGTTATAAGATCGTTGCCAAGCGGCTTGTAAAACCATTTTCTTTATGTTCTTTGTTATCATGCGTATTTACTTAAGTTTCGTGCGGCAAACTTCGTTGTGCAATTTACTCTCAGTTGCGCCTATAAAACCACGCCAGCAGTGAAACGAAATATTACTATCTACTTGTTATCTATTTTTATTATCTCTAATGCTGTCTATTTGGAATACAGGCCTCTTGTAACAGGAGTATGAATAATGAGAGCTACGCATAACGTCGCCTGCTTCTTATGCGTGATACTCCTTATTATCATGCGGAAAAAAAACAAGGGTCATTATATTTAAGAAAGGTAATTTATTGGGCAACCATTACGCTTGAAGATAACCGGATGGACCTTTATGGCACAGATGTGTTTTACACTCGTTCTGGTACTCTAAAATTTTGTCTAGGTTCAGACTGTTATTTATTGTTATCATGTGGATGGCTTGATGTGTGGTCAGATGACTAGAAGCTGGGAATGCAGTAAGCAGCGTTTTTTTACAGGACTCTCCTCGAATTGCACGATTGATAACTTTCAATTATGTCTTCGAATTTCGTTACTGATACTTTGTATCTACACTTGAGTGATACAAAGCAGCAATCGTTAGAACTTCGATGATCTTTTTTGAAATGTGTCTGTTTTTTTTGCTAGCCAGTTCGAGTCGCAACTATATGAAGCTACCAGGTGATCAATGCTGAGAACCACCAAAGCTTCTACTGCTCGCATTCTAAATCTATCATCTCGAAATTAGTTTACCGCGAGCTTCATGTGCTTCTCAGGTGAAGCTAGTGAGGCTATCTATAAAAGTATATTCACATGACCCACGTGATCGTGGATGAATAAGTAACGTGGAATGTGACGTGCTTTCATTCCTCTGCAGCCAGTATTGAAACGACCGGGGAGAATTCACGCTGGAAGTGAGGATTTCAGCATTGCTCCCCCATGATCTCAACTGTGATTCGGGTTTTGTCGTTTCACAAATTGCTCCACTTGGATCGAAACGGGAAAGCGGAAACGGATGACGTATAGTGACGGAGGACGCAATCCACAGGTTTCCATCACAATATTTTCCATCGTGTCAATCAGTCAACTAGTCAACAAACTTTATTTGGGTCTCAAGGAATTAGTGAGTCGTAGTTGTGGGCCGCGCCCTTATTGGGGCTCGAAGACAATGGCCTTTGTTTCTCCCTCTTTATTTTGTTTTGTCTTACTATCTCTTTGTTTCATGTGTTTCGCTTGCTGGACTTTCTAAACAGAGTTTTCATTTACCGTTCTCAATTGTTGTACTGAATAGTGGAGAACAGCCCAATGCTTTTGGCATACGTCTACCTGTGGAGTCGTGCATGACGTAGCACAAGTGAAGGTGTGTTCACACAATGAACAATGAGCAGCGATTGGGCGGAGGATACCCGTCACGGGAACGCAGATGAACTTCTGCTACGGCGCGCAAGACTCCACAGGCTGATATACGCCGAAAAAAATTGCTGCGCTGTTCCCCACTATGGAGTACGGCAACTGTGAGTGGTATATGAAAACTCTGCTTAGGAAGTCTAGCACGCGCGACACATGAAACCGAGAGATAGTAAAACAAAGAAAATAAAGAAAAAATGAACAACTTAAAGACAGAAACTGCTAGAAATGCTGATAAAGATGCAGAAATAAAGATAAAGAAATAAATAGAAACAGAGAAGAATTGCAGGAATGAAAAAGGAAACAAAAACAACAAAAGCTACTCAGCGGCGCCCTTAGTTCAGGTTTAGCGCCATTATAATTTTTACTTCAAGCAGGAAGATACAGCTATTGCAAATTAAAGTAACGGAGAAAAATACCTGGCCGAATTTCAATATGGCCTCTAGTGTTCTCACTTTGTGTGCAATCCTCTTACAAAAGGGGCTGTCTCGTAGTCGGAATTTCAATTCACTTGGGCATTCAAGCGTACCTGTTATGAAACCCGAGAGATAAAGCCTGCGCTAGCATTGAATGCCTGTGGTGAGACAGTTTCGATGGCAAGGTGTATCTGTTATTATAAAGACTTCGATGCCTTGGTGGTCTCTCTGTAGGTATTGTTTATATAAATGTATAAGGTAACGACAACATTAGCAAACAAAAGAGTATGTAAACATGTCAGTTGAGCCGTAAAATGACATGGAAGGTCCTCCAACACTTAAAAGAGCTGCTTCTTCAGGTTCTGTGCTGTTGTGACTGCCTTGCTTTGGAGAGATTGAGATTCCTATTACCTCGGCTACTCCAAGCGTGTCTGCAACCAATTACGTTACTGTGAAATGTGCTATATGAGAAAAAAACACAGCATACCACGGAGTGAATGATGATGAGTGGGGCAAAGTGTCTGTCTGTCTGTCTGTCTGTCTCTCTTGGTGCTATTCTGGACATCATCGAATTCCACCATGTTGTCCAATTCCGCCATTAATTGATGCTAATTGGCCATGTGAGCTGCTACGACCTCTCTGATTGGCTTAAAATGCCGCCATTACAAAATTAAAAAAAATGCGAAATTAAACAGTGTACGGAATAGCACCCTCTGTCTGTGAATGTGCTGTGCTGGCGACGCTAGAGGTATGTACTGCCCTAGACTATAAGGACATTCACCCCTAAACAGGCGCCGCTAGCGTTCACGATGCTGATGTTGACCGGAAGCGTGCCGTATATTCTATCTTTAAAAATAAGTGGCCCAGCTGTAGACACACGGCTATGCACGGGAGTGTCTTAAAAGCAGCACCGAAGCCATTCTTCTCCGTAAAGAGGAAGAAAAAGTTGTTTTAGTTTTAAGTAGGCAAATTACCGTCAAGAGGCGCAGACATAGACATTATTGGAGGTTGGAAAATTCCTGCCCTATGGCACGACAGAGTGTGACAGACAGCAAAATTTATTTATTCATTTTAACAAAACTTGAAATTCGGCGAGATTGTGCATAGCTAACTGAAATTTTGAGCGCAAAAAACAAAACATTCACAATTTTCGTTCTTGACATAATCTTACTTTAGCACTCAATATTCCCGATATAGATTTTTATTTATTTATTACTCATTTCTATCTGTTCATGTTCAGAATAATGATAGCAGGCAGAGTGGTGTCAACCAAGCTCCGAACATTAACTCAATATTGCGAGTATGTGCGTCAGTATGCGGCGGAGGAGTGTCGTGGTGGAGCACCTTACCTGCATCAACTATTCATGGAACACCATGTCGCAACAATTACAACGTGAGTCGAGTGTTCTCAAGGGGGATGAGAAATTGGCATTGAAGGGAGGTGGAACAGGGGGCACAATAAAGACCTCCCTGATCCTTCTCGTTCACTCTCCCTTTTCCAACCTCCCACTGGTCCCTCTTCCTCCCTTTCTCATATAAGCTCTTAACCAACGTGAAGCTGTGTTATGGAGGGCGTCAGCGCCCTTTTGTTTCAATCCATGGCACGACCGCATCGCGTACGGCCGGAGACAATTCCCGAGGTGTCCGCTTCTAACACTCAAAAGGAGCAGAACTACGTGTGAAGAGGAGGGTAGTATTGTAGACAGGGCACTTTACGAGAACTGGGAGTGACGAGTAAATAGAAAGAAACAAGCAAATTAACTGGGAGGAACTTGTAAGTGTGCTCGACACAAAGGATCCGGCAACGAATTGCTAATTGCTGCGGAAAGAAACTAGTGCTGGATGGAGAGTGGCACTACTCGCGCTAGGGGGGGACTTGAAAGTGCTATAGTGCCAGTACAGATGAAAAAGAAGAAAACCTGAATTCAAAGACTAAGTAAAGTTCCGGCCCTGGCTGTCTCCACGTCGACTCGCCGCTTGGCGCTGGCGCGCGCTCTAACGTGCTTTTCTGGAAACGTTTTGCCAGAATGTACTCGGAGTGCGCATGGTAGAAGGCGTGTACCACACGAAAGGCTGGGTGAGCACTGGCGCGTGATCCACTTCTGAGGACAGTTGCGTGCTGCTGCAAACACGTACGCTTGGATGGACGAACAACGAATGTTTAACTATTCGATTTTCGCATGGTTCTTGGTGCGCGCGAATTCACCCCGATGAAATATAATCGTGTTCTGGGCTTTTCTATTTATGCAGTTCACTTTTAAAGAATAGGCAAATATATGAACTTCGACGCGTTTCAAAAAAGAGTAATTATTACGGGTTAGCTAAAGCCTGACACGCAACCTGCTAATGATTGATATGTGGAGTTTAACGTCCCAAAACCACTATATGATTATGAGAGACGCCGTAGTGGAGGGCTCCGGAAGTTTAGACCACCTGGGGTTCTTTAACGTGCACCCAAATCTGAGCACACGGGCCTACAACATTTCCACCTCCATCGAAAATGCAGCCGCCGCAGCCGGGATTCGAACCCGCGCCCTGCAGGTCAGCAGCCAAGTACATTAGCCACTAGACCACCGCGGCGGGGCCCCGCAACCTGCTACTTGAGCGTATTCCATGGAAGACACTCTCGCTTCGCAAGTCCCCATGATGCGTGCGCGCTCTAAGGGGAAAAAAAAAACAGTATCAACTAGCAAATGAATGTCATCTGTTTTTAATTGACATTTGCCCACACTGGCGCCCGATAACACACACGATGACATACGTAATACATTCTGAGCAGGTACAATGATTTGTCTTTTCAATTTGCAGTTATTGCGCTTGAAATCCAGCACGAGGACGGTAAACGCAATTTACTACGTGAAGCCGGAAAGGCTAAAAAATCACTGCATGTTATAGTATGTACTCCAAAGACAGCAAATATTGTGCGCATGAGCCCATTTATTGTTTTTCGCGTGTGCTATACACTTCCACCTAAATGACAAGTTGAAAATTAAAAACAAATGGCAGATCTCACGTATCATGAGAAACGATGTCATGCGAAGCATGCGGAGCGAAGAGACTGGGGTGTAATTTTTTTGTTGTTGAGCGAAACGTTGTGAAATGACGCCAAACTTATGTGCAAATGTTGAACGCAGAGTCATGTACGTTGAATCTTCGCACATTTTTCATACAGGCAGATTTCACTTGCGTAATGATGCCGAGATCAATATGGGTATTACCAACACCAGAAGCGGCAAGTGTAAATGTGTTCTTGTGCTTACGAGGATGGTTACCTGGATATTTCTACGTAGACCAACTTCAGTGAATAATATTTATATATATTTAACGTTCAGCAGACATGACGCATGTATCATATGGCTACATATGTAATGTATATTAAGTTAAATGATAGGCTTGCACTGCCACCACACCTGACTTTGCATCAACATTACGCAAGACATAGATTTTTCAAATAGAGTTTCTAGACCTGGCGTGGCTCTGTAGTAGAAAACCTGAATGTCATGCATTACTTCTTTTGGGCTGAGAACTATCGGCACAGGTTAATGTGAGCGTTTTTAAACTACAAACGAAAAACGAGATTTGTTTAGGCTCGTTTCCATGTCTGCCACTCACCTCTTTTTCTCCGTCCTGTTGTCCAACCTATAGGAATGAAAAACCGACTACCTCACTGACAGGGCTAACGGCACTTATGACTTTACCACCACAAGTGGCAACACGACAGAACATTCCGGCACCTTCGTTTCTTTTACTGTGGCTGTCTGCGGAAGTGAAGAGGTGGGAGAAGTGAACCGGTATTCTGCAAATAACCAGCACACAAACACACACTGACTGATCATTTTTATTTCAACCACCCCTCGTTCAACACATAATTACTTCTTCCCCATCTGACACGAGTGTTTCGTTTTAGATAAATTCGCAACGAAAATAAACTTTCAGTTAACAGAAGGTGGAAAGCTCGTTTTTCGATAGGCACTGGCTGTGGAAATATGAAAGTAAGTTTCTGAGGAATCGCTTCAAATTTGCACCCGATATGAGCCTGATTTGCACTGGTACGTTTCGACACCCTAGCACATCTTCCGTCAGTCAAGCGGACGTCATACGTGATTATTGACGGTAGTCTTTAGAAACGTAATCTTTCCTTAAATACTACAGTATAAACGCATGCGAATTCAAATTCTTGAACGACGCTAAGTAAACGCTGGTGCTCCCTACGTTAGACACATGCTCCCATGCTAGAAGCAGTGACGTAGCCAGGGAGTGCCTCACTCCCACCCCCGTCGATTTTTTTGTTAGAGTGTGCTTTTTATCACATAGAGTTCCTGAATGAGGAAGACAACCGTCACACATATTATTATAAAAAATAGAAAAGACATCCAATGCTGAGCTTATGCTGTCACGATTCGGGCCTATTGCTCCTGGTAGTTATTTGGTTGCAGGGTCTTCCATCGTTATGAAGCTAGGACGAGACCAAAAGAAAATCGCCACACATCTCAAAGTACCGACTTCCTAGAGCCATAACCCAGCAGCAAAGTTGAGTATTAAGTGTCACGTTGAGTAGGAAAGTCAACGCGAACTTTCGGGAGCCGACTTACAAATGTCTAGACGTCTGAGTGAAAGAACAAAATTGAGTGTATACAGGAGTAAAGATCAGAGGCGGAAGGGTGGGAGTACGTGATCGCTCTGCTTCTGGTAGGCCAATGTGGAAATGGCACGGGTAGCTTCCAGACTCGAGGGCCAACAAATAGAGCGTGGAAGAATGGATGAGTTCCCTGTAAGAAGACTGATGGAGACAGGAATGCATAAAGCGTCAGGTTCAGTGTGATAGTGACCGATTGAGAGTAAGCGCACAGATGGTGCGGCCGGCGCCGCGGAAGACGTTTGTCGCTCAGGGAGCGAGCATATTAGTGTTAACGATAAGAAAATAAGGAAATGCGTAAATAGTGAGCAGCATCCGGACCACAAATACACAAACATACCTGTAGTCGTCATAGACGTCAGACAGTACTTCGTACACAGATAGAAGACAACGGCAGGCAGGACTGACTATGAGCTGCGAGTGCTCGCTCGTAACCGCGCGAGTTCTTGTGCGTCGAGAGACGTTTTCTCGCGCATGACCAGCTTCGGTATCCACTCGGAGGCGAATGCTAGAAAGTGCGGTAAAACAAGATATTTCCATTAGACGCTGCGACAGCACGCCGCGATAGTCAAAGCAGCTTTCGCGACATGCTTTCTTGCTCCCTTTTTAACGACGATGTCTGGCATTTATACAGGTTGATGCAAGCATTCAGTTTACCTGTACAACTTTTGCCCGACAATTTTTTTTATAGGGACATAGACTTGTCTTTAAACCACAATTTATATGCGTGGGTGTATTAGGTACGTACCGTAAGACCGCTGTTGTATAAAAAGTGAAGCAGTTTCTTGTGTAATACATTGTGACGTATGCAGGGGTCATAGCTGGTCGTGTCACTGTTGCGAAGGCCGGATTACAAGGAAGTGGGGGAGCACGGGTAGCTGTAGAAAAGACTTAGAGTGATGCCCTGTACCACACAATAGTGATGTACTGTGACTTTGTGTGCTCTCCCTCTCTCCGTCTCGCTTTATTCACTTTTCAGGCTTAGAACTGGCCTATTCCGTTCCCCCGTGTAGGGTAGCGTATAGTATGGTATAGAAAAAATCTATATGGGTCCGTCAGGGCGTGATCTGTCATGAAAAACATTCCTGTCTTTGCCATTTTTCCTGTTTACATTCGTTCCTTGTTACCGCATGTACGCGAACGAATGCACAGTTATATCAGCCTCCTATTTGGACGCCATGATTATTTCACCGAGGCGTAATGCTATGCACCGCGAGAGCATATGTTCTATCTTGAATATATTTCCACCTGATGAACAAGCATTTGATGGTTACATTTTTAAGTAGAACTTGTGGAATGCTGAAACATGATACCTCTATGCGAGACATGTATACCCCTAACATCGTAACCTATCATGCTACATTACTTTGGGTGATTATCCTCTGAAGAAATTTGGTCTAAAAGACGGTGAATTTCAATACACAGCAATTTATCTATTTAAAACCTTTTTGTTTAGTCCGTGTGTGGCGTTCTGACATAAAGATCCGTAGCTAAAGTGGTCAAGCTGCAAGAACAAAAACTTCTTAAAGGATATGCATGCATGCAAGTACGTGCTTGTGCATTGCCTCTGAGGATCTTCACTGGAGATTTTCGCGATAACGACTGAATTAGTTTTGGCGCCCTTCACAATCACTCTAGCAGATATAACGCACTAGACAAATAGCTGAACACGGCAGGAGGTGAATTGAATGAGAGAGAGAGAGAGGAGAAACTCAACATCAAATAAAAGCCTTTGCAACAGGTTATTGCCGTAAGGACTCAGATTGTAACGTTCAGCTTCTCCCTCAAATTTGATATGTCCAGGCCTCCCGTGCTTTATAATTATCAACTCCAAACTTCGATGGTGAGGTGAAGCTATAAAACAATTTTGAAGCGACGCGAAATCTCTAGAGCAGCTAGAGTAAAAAATTATTCGAGCCAGACGAGACACGCTCACCACCCGAGCATTGTGCTGAACACTGTGCCCATCGAGAAGTTTGTGAAAGTTTGTCCATTCAGCAAAATCTAGCTCGAGAGATGAGAGAAATGAGAGCGGCAAAATTAGAGGCGATGTTTCGTAGAGAAAAACAGCCGTGAAAGAGTAACTGCGAAGGCAAGTATGACAGTACGTCGTAAAACAATTCTCTCGAATTGCAAAACTAGTGTTTGTATGAAAGCAGAGCGTTGGTATTCTGCAGCAGGAACCAAGTGATAAATACCAAAATACGCGCCCCTTGCGAAGTAAATTAATCAGGGTAAAAAAAACAGAAAGCACAGTAGAGGATGAAATCCGAACAATGTTGCCGTCGACAGCACACTCTCGTGCGCCTAACTCCACATTGTTCTTGTTCCAGTATTTTTGAGGTGCCTTTGCATTTTTTTTAATTTCAACTTGCCGCAGCGGAAGCGCAGTGACGCATTCCGGACAGACAGGCGGCGATTCGTCTCTGGCATTCAGCCAGCATGCCGCTGTTCACTTTGGAACAAAGAAAACAGCCCTCACGCCGGGGAAGCGCCAATCAGGCTCTGGAATGCGACCAATTTTTCTGGCACACCCATTTTAGAGACGCTTCCTCCTTCTTTTCGCACCAACGAGGGCGCACACGCAATAGCCAACAATAGACGCCTGTGCAGCTTGGTTGAGCCCCTCCTCCATCGATCGTGCTCGATCCATCGCAGGCCTGCTGCAGAGCAGCCATTATAGTGGTACTAGTACGGCGCAGTACGGTCGTTTAAAATGTGGCTTGTGCCACACTACACACCTTGCGTTGTTTATGCATCCAAAGAAAGAATATGGCCCACGCTTTAATGTAGGCATCAGTAACGACTCATTACGATCTTTCAGGATTTGGTTTTCAGCGGCACGATCACTGAGTGGCAGTCTTGTTCTCTCTTTCAAGCACATGTAATCAATCACACTTATTTATTTATTTATTTATTAATTTATTTGTTTATTTATTTATTTCAGATACTGCAGGCTCAATGGGGCCAGTGCAGCAGTGAAAAAAGAAAACAAGAACAAGAACAAATCAACATTCATGAAGAGGATTGATTCCAAACCTTCTCTAAGTGGTACAGAAACAAAGAACACTTCCAGGCAGCACATTTAAGGCTTCTATAGTTGAAGGAAAAAAGCTGTATTTGAACATGTCAGTGTGGGTAAAAAAAGTTGCAATGTGAATGCTATGGTCACTCCTCGTAGACAAAGATCTGAAAATTTTCAGGTGTAAATCTAGCGCCGATGCGAGAAGAATCAATTACACATTCCGGAAATTTTCGGCATTCAACATGGCGACGCTTTGAAATGTAGTGAGACCTCGTTGGGAAAGAAAATTAGTTATAAAAAAAAAACCGTGTCATCTCTATTGCATACAAGACGCGCAGCTCTCTTTGAATGGATTCTAGCTTCTTGATGTCGCATCTCTTGTGGTGGTTCCAAACCACATTACCATATCCAAGAAGTTGCTCATTTTCCTAAATAGTCACAAAGAGTATTATAAACACAGAAATTAACATTTCTGGATAAAATTAAAGGTTATAGAACCCATGTGATATTGGAGCACAATGTCAAGGGTAACTCATCTGTCGTGATAATCATTATAAGAGTTTTTCATTGATTTCGCGGAACATCTGTGAGCAGCTGGGCTCGCTGCGGCACCTCGCGGAACAGATGTCAACCAGGCACTCCTTTCAACGTCGCCTCTCATATCCGCTTCGCCTAAAGCACAAGGGCAAGCAAGGGTACGTTTGAAAAGTTACCCGCAATGTTACCCAAGGTCACGCGTGAAAAGTTACCCTAATAGGGAGTTTTTTGAATACGCCCTTCATATTTTGGGGTGCCGAAGCCCATTGCGTCTGCCTGCTTTGATCAAGCAGGAGCCGAGAGTTTTCGAATAAGGTCTGCGGGGCTGCTGTCACTCCTCCTATTCTAGATCACTCTAGTACTAGCCGAGAGCCGGCACTGCAGTGGGTGCCGTCTCGTTTGTCTGACGCAAAGCTTTTGGGGCAGGCAATGGGGCTCCCACTAAATTCAAGAAATAGCGTCTCCAAAGCAAAACGCAAACCCCGTTTGGGTCTAACTGATGCGCAGTGGCATCGATGCTGTTTCTTTCATTCCTTCAAACAATTGGGGCTGCTTTCCGTAGACCCAAGGTCATTGTTACCCAAGGTCACGCGTGGCGCGAGTGGTGTGGTGGATGAGGTGTAGATAAAAATAACGCACTAACAAAGCAGTTTTGGCATCACTCAGTACTTCTTGTGAGAGGTGGGAACAAGATGAAATGAACTATGGATTTAAAGGTTATGGGCTAAAATAAAAGGAATGCACCTACATACGAATCGATATAAACGTCACTGACTGAATTCGTGCACTCAACAATTTGCTCGCAGAGAGTAGCTAGTTTCCTCTTTCGCCAAGTTATCACTCAAAAAAAGTTTAGTAATTTTAGCAACAAAAACAAAACAAAAACAACTCTCAACAGAAGATTTCAGAGTTTCGTATTACTGAGAAATACGTGAGCTTGGTATTTAACGATAGCGGTGTCAAAGTGTTTTAATATATACCACCGGTGTGGGCTCTTCAAAATACACTTGAAATATTTTTCTGCTGCCTCCTACAAATTACTGTTTAGTATTATTCACCACTTCGCATTTGTATCAGGGAGCGACGTCTGCAACCTCTGAAGTGTGGAAGCGTCTCCTGAACTTTTCACAACCGAAACCTCGTGAGCAGCCCGGCTTTAGGCCGCTTAAAAAAACTGAATGATTTATGCATATCCAATACCACATTGCGCGAACTCTGTCGCCATTTCGCATTTAAAATTCACATCGAAGCACAAACGAAGAAACGTGGGTAGAGGGAAAAAAAGCCTTTTATGAAACAGTTCTGCACTCAAAGCGGGAGGGTTGCGCATTAGTCTAACACGAAACGCTGGAAGCGCACCACGAAATGTTCCACGCCGTTTATCCGCGGAAAACCGAGTAGAGCAAGCAGGAACAGAAGCGGGCTGAATCTCATAACTCAGGGCCTGGTGAGAAATGAGTGGAAAAGAAGAGACGAGGCTGCAGAAAGAAGCCGATAACAGCTGTTCCATAAAAAAAAGGGCGTGAATCGAGAGCGTGCGAGATGCCGATACCGTACAGTAAACACCAGGTCAATACGTAGAATCTGAAACACCCGTGTGTTGGGCCTTACAACCCAAACGCTGAAGTTTGAGAAAAGGGGGAGTGGCTAACACGTTACCGCTGGAGAAGGTTTTAGTTTGCGCGGTGTACAAGCGGCCATATCTTTAGCTATCGTGCATGAGTGGCAGTTTTTATGTGTATCTTTGCCATATGACTGAATTAGGTTTCGCTTGAGTTAAGCACAAGTGTGTGGCCATAAAGCACAAGTCCAGGAGGCAATTTTTGTATTTCGCTCCATAATATTGCACTGACAGACACAAAAGTGGCCGCTTCGCACAATCACTAAAGTTCTGGCTGACTGGACATTGGGTTTGGAGGCCATATGCGTATCGAGTGGAGGTTCTTGGTTCAACAATTCGTAGTACCTTACAAACCCCGAAAAGCCTTGAGTAGGGGGCGGTGTACAGAAAATGTACCATAAATAAAGAATAAATCATGAAATGCATCAATGAAAAGGCGAAAAGTCTAGTACTACGTATATGCGGCAAGCTGCTGCAGCCCCCGTCAATGCCAAAGGCGGCGTTCCCACAAATCTTCTGACTGGGCCGCTGGCAGGGGAAATGCTTTGGGTGTTTTATTCTTCTGTATTTTATGTTCATGCGTGCATGGATATAGACTATTCTACGATATGGTTCCAGTGCCGCCATATTGGGCTGATAACCTTTTGTTTTGCCTCTTTAACCAGTAACGACTAAACGAACAGTGTTGCAGTAGACGCATACGCACGAAGGCGGTTGGAAAGGTTCGTAATATATTTTATGTCCTAAATAATTGACGTTTCAATATACAAAAGCAAAAAAATGGACAGTCCAAGATGTCGGAGTCCACATGTTTAGTTAAAAGAGTCTATAGTGAAGCGAGCAAAAAAAAAAGAGGTTAAGGGAAAGGGGGTGAAGCACTGTCTGTAGGTTGCTAGGTGCGATAACGTATTGTTTGGCAGATGCTAGGACCTCTGGCTCGTCGTCTTGAATCCTCACGCAAAAGAAGTGGGTGAAGAAAGCGAGGAAACTTGAACAACAGAGGTGCAAGCGAAGCACACCAGGCCTTTATGTTGTGTGAGCCGGGAAAATGCGATAGGAGTGCGCATGCTTCATTTCTATATACACACATTGCAAGCAGCATAACACTTCGGAAAAGGGAAGCGCAACGACACGAGGAAAAAAAGACAGAGACAAAGAGCGTTTAATTTTTATTCGTGTCGTTGCGCTGCCATTTTCCAAATGAGTACTGTGAACCGGCTAGCCCAATCCGAAGTACTTCTCGAGCAAAACTAAGCCGTGTTTTTACTATGAATTACACTTCCCGTGCCAGAACAACCAAGTTCGTGAGAGAATGATAATAAAGTGTACTTACGTAATTTGTTGTGATTACCCAGAAACACCCATTATTTGCGCGTTGTTTTTCATTATCATGCTGCTTCGTTTGTCTTTCTGAACAATTACACATATCATTCGCGCCGACGTTCTTCAAGTAGGGTACACCATAATTGAGTGCACTTATTGCTTGTCTTCCCTTCCTAAAAAATACAGCAAATTTTATGGGTCAGCGTACATGCATTATTGAAGTGTAGTGATTAGATGGTTTGGTGATCTTGCTGCGATGAAAGAGCATGACGTGCACACACGAAGCGAAATTCCTTCATCGATGCCTGGTGATAATTCCAAGATTGACGTGACCCTGTAAAAGCTCTATCTTTTGTATACTGCAACAATAAGAACCAACAAGATACCTTGCTTAAAGGCAAGGTACCTATTTAACAGCACATGGCTCATATCAACACCTTGCCTACTGGCCAAGCTTTGTGCCATGAGGTTCCTTGAACAAAATGTGCACTGATTATATTTATGTAAAGGCACAAGGAACAAAGCCCAGGCTCACAGCTCGTAGCCGACATGACAAGGGATAATTTCTGCAGTGCTCCAATAAAACTTCATTGGGCCTTGTTGGTACATATTTCTGAAATAAAATGAACAGCGCAAATACACAGGACGTCCCTCAAAGTTGCAGTTCTCGTATGCGGTCGACTTCAGTCGCAGTCTGTTCATGCTGTGACTTGTATTTAGTGTTTAGACGGCGAACCTGGACGTCTACCCTTCGGCGTTCTTTTTCACCTCATCTATTTTTCATGTGAGGGTAGTAAAGTAAATATGTTAGTTAACATAACATACACTCATTGCTACGTAAGTCGTTTTCTTGATTGCATCGTGATTGAGATGATGTTGTATCATTCCCGGCCCTGCAGCTTAGTGGCTACGACGTTGCACGGTTGAGTTTATTAGATAAATTTTTACCAATAGAAGGAACGAACGTCTGATTTATTGCTGCTAATCAATCTGCGTTATTCTAAATGGTGCACCTATAATTCCCACAACGTTGCTACGTCGTACTACACGTCATACTTCGTAATACACGACATACTTATCACCCGACCTCCCTGAGTCCCTCCTAATTCTTTTCTCTGATCTGTGTTTTACAATTTCACGCTACAGTGTACCCCGTTTACGTTCCCCAACTCGCCCAACAACAAGCCATTCTCGACATATTTCCTGTTTTAGATTGTGTCCCACGATGGAGCCATGTACTATGGAGCCATGAAAATTCGTTTCCTCCGGTGAGCTAAACGGTGGGATCTGTAGCGTAGCTTTGTATTAGAGTGAATCAGGAAGCGAAAGCCGCCTTTCGTGAGTGATCCACTCGTGCTAAAGGGGAACACGCATGTTCGTTAACGTCAGCGCTTGGCGCATCGTGTCTTGCGTCAGGAACGTCTCGATTTCTCGTTACTCACGTGAAATCATGTGCACCGCTATCAAGAAGATTAAAAAAAAAAAACAGCGAAGTACATTCCACTGCTTCCTTTGCAGGCTGAGCAAGTGGCTGTACAAACTACCACCTTTCGCGGTTAATTACAGCCGTGCTCAGCGAAAGCTCCTTTGACCGGTTGTTTACGCCTCTCTCCCCCCACAAAAAAATAAAGCGAAAATTTATGCTCGCTATTGACGTCATCTCAGGAGGTGTCAAAGGAGCTGCTTCAGCTCTTAATGAATATTCTATCCACGAGGCGTGCCCGGCTTTCCGGAGCAGGAGACAGCCGCTGCAGAGCCAAAGCCCCTGCTGTGGATAACGACCGTGATGAGGCCCGCTGTGCTCCATTTCTTGATGCGAGCACTGATAGGGACCTCTCGAAGATCCCGCTATCCCCAACCGGTAAATCCACGTCAGCCGAGCTTTGTCTCGCCTGTTCGGTGCACTCTCTTCTCTCAAGAAAGTGATATCGTGCCGACAGTTGTTTTCTGAACTGCTATCTGCAGATGGCTGCGGCTTGACTAAACTTAAATCATTCACCAATGCACACTGGCCATCCAAAATGTAGTTAGGCAATTCCGACACAAGATCACAAAAACGAGTACAATGGTTGATTGAGGATCGGTGAGTGACGAACAATGCACACAGTGCCGAATAAGGCAGTTTTTTTTCTTCAACACTAGTAGTGCCACGTGCGGTAGTGCATATCTTTCAATACGTCGCCTTCATTATTGCTATATTCAACTGTGTGAGTGACTGATTCGACTAGGTTTTCAACAGTAGAGGTTAGTATCCATGTGTTACAAGGAATGACTATTGTTGAGAGAGCATCGTTTTCACCGCGCATCACCATCCTAAGAGATTTCCGGTGACACGGCTGTGCTAGCGCTTCTGGTCTTCGAACTAGTCCACTCTTTTTGGGTGTAATAAAGAGTTAACTTTCACCACCGAGTACGGTTGATATCATAAAATGCATAATGAGGGTCAAATTTACCGATTTTTATATCTCAGTAACCTCTTCATCTGGAGACACATAAAATTTCTCCTTCAACGCAATGTATCTTGAGCCTAGCTCTTTCCAACACTAGTCTTTGTATGTTTTTAGTGTTACCTTCTAAAGCATGCCCGAAAAATAACTTTTACTAACTCAAATCAACCTCATGTGTAGTTCATAACGACTACTCGACATTCCAAACAAACAATGCACGCTATAGGAGTGTGCTACACTTGGCTATTTCATTCAATCTTGGTTGCGAAGCTTATCATAACGAAGTCAAACAAAAGTTCACAGTCATGCATGGTTAAATATTTGTTACGCTGGTAAATACATGGTTATTAAATTATACATTCAATACATGGTTATTCAATAAATAAATATATAGCACGACAGTATGTGCGATCTCACTGAGACAGAAAGTGTCCTTTCTGCCGTGGTGTATATATGTTCTGTTCTACAAGTAAGATGTCAATCGTCTATTCTAAATGAAGGCTAAAGTCAAATACACTTTACTAATAAATCAAGTCTCCTAATTGGGATCATCATTGAGTGAGCACAATAATTATATTGAGACACATTACTGAATTCGCTGTTAACTGTGTATTGCTGTCGATGTGCGTTTTACAGCGAAGCTAATACTGCGATGCAGCTACTGCGGCCCTGTACCGAACTGGAACGAACTGCGCGAGGTTTTCGAGCCAGATGAGACCGATACGTGGTCGGTATGGGCTGAGTGATTCATTACGATAGCGCGCGTGACTGCCGGCGCGGAAGCGACGGGCTGCTCCTGACGGGATTAGCCTTGCCGCGAAATGAAACCTTCTGCTGGACACGGAGCACCGGATCCATGCTTGCCCTTGGCTGCGGTCATCGGGTGCCCCGGTGTATTAAGTTATTCAACTAATCTAGGACTGTGCCTCAGTGTCACACGTTCAGCTTTACGGCATGTGATGGGCCGGGTTACATTTTTTTGTTTGGTATATGTTACGGGGCACTGAGCTATAAGGTTAGTCTGGCAGAAAAGTAAAAATGAATGTTACACCGACTCGTAGGCAAAACATTGTTGTGTGATAAGTTTGCTTACACGCCACTTTAGAGGAGTAGCGCAACATGCACAATACAAATGTTCAAGCAGACATGTACGCACAGGAATGACGGACGCACTAAATGAAAGTGCATTCAATGTTGTTCTTTTTTTACACACAATCAGTTTGCAGTATACAATTAAAACAAGCCGCAATTTAGGACCATATCACATAGTATATTCTGCCGGACTCTTTTTTGCAAAGATAAAAGCACGATTTTCATTAATGGACAGTGCGTTGGGTACAGATCATGGAAGAAGATAAAAGTGCCACCACAATTAGGAAAGGGAGGATTTCGTAACCCATACATGCACTTCAGGAGTGAAACCGTTGAAATACAGGTGTCCGAATAGTTCGATAACATATGACTCCGTCTCCTGTAACGGTACTATACGACTCATCTGTTGTAATACGCTTTACAATAATACCACACATGAACTAGCTGATGTTTTAGTAGCATTTCAAAACTCAGATTTTTGCATTTCCTAGGCAGCGTAAAACTGTGCCAACGTTTAGGGATCTCTCCCTTGCCCCTTCTCTCCATTGTAAAACTGTTGTATAAAATGTGGTTTTAAAGTACGTGTTTTCTAGGTCTGTAGTCTTGAAATCGTCTGCGTGTAATGAAGTAACAACGTCATCATGTGACGCGTCACGGTGGTCTGCTGCTTATGGTTCCCGACCACTGACCCGTAGGCCGTGGATTGAAGGAGGCTAAAATGTTCGAGGCCCCTGCATATAACATAACCCCAGTTATTCAAAATTTCTAGAGCCCTACAGTGCGCGTCTCTCATCATCATGGTTTTGAGACCCTCAACCCTATCAAATAGTTTGCCCAATGAGACATTGTTCGCATGTAATATGATATCGACAAGATCGAATCGCAACGAAACGCTGTAGGCAGGGATCAAAGCGCCATTAGGACCCAGTCTGGAACTGCGAAAACGTTTACTTGTCTATCATTTGTCCGTATGGTATGGTATGGAGAACATTATTCAAGTCCCGAGGATCAGTTTAGGACTGATGCTGGCTGCTCCCACGTCGGGACAGAGAGACCAAGCCCCTCTGCCGCCACATGGGCCCACTGGACAGCCCTAAGTTAGTCCGCACGCGCGTCACTGTGCAGCATTCGCTGCCACCACTGTTCACAGTGAGAAGCCGCACCGTCCATTGCCGAGCAGCGCCAGAGCATGTGTTCAAAATCAAGCAAGCCCCCACACCTAATACAATAAATCAAAACCCCGCAGTCCGGATTAATTTTATTCATGACGACCCCCGTTTGGGGTACGACCGCGTCTGCATAAGTCTGTGCCAAAGTTATTATCCGTTATATATAGGGATGTTATTAAAGCTACAGATTTCCACTTCGGTTTGTTATTCTTTTTTTCAGTGTATTTATTGTTTTGCAAGACCACAACGGCGTCACCCTGCCATGCATCAACCACATTGAGCTGAAGTAGCATTTAGCGGAACAACGCACTCACCTTTTCTTTCTTTACCGGACACGTTTCAGAATACCACATAAAGGTTTTCAGCCTAATGCCTTTGAATGTTAAGTATTAAAGCTTAATAAACAGAAATAGCCATCTCAGCTTTAATATCACAAGGCTTGTATTTAGGAACCAAGAAAAATTATTCGTCAGTGAAATAGAAAAATAATGTGATTGAAAGAGCAGGAACCAGGTAAACAAAAAAGTATATACTTATTTTGTCCTCTCTGGAATACAGCTGCCTTTAATTTTCTTGTCTTTTAGAAGAAGCTGTACTCAGCAGTTGAAATTCTTACTCAATATTTGTGGTAAAGGTCAGCACTGAAGTAATCCGGATTAGGCTACCAAAAACTACGTTCGCAATTTCTCGGAACTTTTACTCCGGTTTCAGCTTGGCAGCGCTATACTTTCTTTCGCATCAGCTTTAGACGCATTGCTTTGAAGCCACCTGCATGTGTGTTCAGCGCATATAAAAATTTTTGAAGAACTCTGGTGAGGATTTAGTGAATAATGTTTCTGTATGATAACGCTATCCTACCAGATACGCTTGATTACATGAAAAAGAGGAAACTTCTAGCACGACATCCCTAATGTTTCTACAGTTAGTAGAAACAGTTAGTAGGAACATATTAGCAATATAAAAGGTTATTTCAATTATGTAAGCAAAACGAGACTAGGCTGATGTTATGTTCATTTATTACAAAATTTCAAACCGCAGAACCCAATAAAAGGGTTATCTCTACGCTTTCTATATAATAGACCCTGGTCTTGCTGGTACCTTTTGTCCCGCTCTGTACCACGGGGATATTTTTGGGTAATATGTTATAAAGCTTCATTATTGTCTCAAGTGGTGAGAAATATATCTCATGTGGTGCTGGCATAATATACAGGCTAAACGACAAACAGTGAGCGAGAAAGAATAGAGCAGCAAATTACCCGTCACAGGGGTGCATGTTACGCTCTCGTAGCCTGGTTACTTGTGCAACATGAAATCGAAATGGTGTAAAGCTGAATATCGCCGGGATAAACTACCGATATTTGAAGAAAATTCCGCCAGACGGAGCTGTATTTGGGTCTTCCATTTTCAGTCAGCTGCAGGATAATCAGTGACTCTTTGAGGGCACACTCAGTTTTACGATTTCAGCATTGTTTTAGAAAATAGACCCTGCTTTACATTTACTGAGCGGAAATTTTGTTGTAATGCCGGTGGTACGTCTACATCTTCAATGTGAATAAATTTCATGAAGTGGATTGAATAAAGCAAATACAGGCGTGAAAAACAAGCGAAATTCAAATTACACGTTATAAAATAGAACAAAAACCACTCTTGTTGCTGTCTGTTGTGCACAGAAACGTGCAGTAAAATTAAGAGCATAAAACTACCAGTGAAAGACAAATACAGCCTAACAAAGAAATTATAAAGTCACCTAAAGTATACAAAACAAACCTTGCGATGATTTCTGTCTTAATATGCATATTTAGTAGAAAAAACTGAAACAGCTTGCTGCATTAGCAGCGCCGCTAGGAACACTGCCGCACTATTTGGCACAGGTTTAGAAATCCACATGACAGAAAGATGGAGAAGAAGATGTTGCATCAACTTGCAGTGTAGAGGGCTTTGAGGGCAACAACCCCGCGCATTGTTTTGTTTCTGTTGTGTTTGTGTGTCTTTGCTTCAAAGACCAGCACTGTCGTTTCTCCCAATGGTCAAAGCGTGACAGACATGATTACAATATTTGGTTGCATCCGTAAAAAACCATCCACCGGTTCTGCGGTTCTGCTAGTATTTACGAAAGCAGTTTTAAGGTCTGGTTGTTTCTTGCTAAAATACACTCACCCTAAGCGGCTGCAAGAATGTAAACTCAATTGGGACACCCCGAGGAGGGAGTGCCATCAAGAGCCATCACTGCGTTTGCGACTCGCTTTCGTATCACTTTAGACGGCAAACGTTTTCAGCATAACAAGAGGTGGAAAAAAAGTTGAGGTACCACGAAGAAAATGCATAGCTATGTGTCTTGTGCTGCGCAGAGTTATTTGTGGAACTGATTAGCGTGGGTGCTGAGACAAAGACCGCTTCCTCTCGTTTAGTTTGATTTTGCTTTTCCTGTGTCTGTCATATTTGTTTTTAGTTGTTTTAGTTGAGTAAACATTACAAAGTTCTTATAGATGGTGAAATTTGTTGTGAAGTTGATGCTTTAAAGTCTGAAATAATAAATAGGAGAAAGCTCTAAGAAAGCCTCGCTTCCTCCATCTGTGCAATAAAAGACTAAAGTGACAGTGTATACGTGAACAGTTAGAGTGATCGATCTTGGAACATTATTCATTGAGAACTAGTATTCTATTGTCAACTTGATAATAAACATTTTGTTTCTAATTTTTCGAATCTCACTGAAAGGTTATGCAGTACCTTCTCGCAATGAAGAAAATCCGCAAGGTTCTGGCTTCAATGAAAGGTGAGAAAAGGACGAACTTTTAAATGATGCTTGGAATTCAAACTTCTTTTTTCCCTTGGGGTTGCAAATATTCGGAATATAAAATAAATGCAAAGGACACATATAGGATGTCACAGAACGAGCGCTAAAAATAGGTGCGCCGCAAATTCTTGCGGTAACGCGCGGAAAAAAACGCCGCGAAGTCAAAAGAAAAAAAAAGGAAAAAAAAAGAAAACAAACATCCAAGGCTCCCCGGGCGCGCGCTCTCCCCGCGGAAGCGTGGCGTCGCAGACGAACCTCCTCACCCCGCATCGGCGGCCCAGCAAGCCCGCGATTTTTCTAGAACGAACGGGGCGTGGTCAAACCGAGTTGAATCATCCTCCGGGGAGGGCAGTCGAACCGTCTCGCACCTCTCCCCAGCCTTCGTTGCGTATCGCGCCGACGAAATGACGAGAAATTTCTGGAAGGTGGCGCGGAAGGTATTTAATCGAGCGGCCGAGACGAGAAGGCAGGAGGAGACGGAAGTGAGCGCCAGAGCACGTAGGGATTCCGCCGTGTAGTCGGCGAAGGTTTTTGGTCCGTAGGGACGAAGCCGGAGATGAAGAGGATTTCCACCTGCTGGTGAAGGCTCGAGCTACAGGCAAGAGCGTGTGTTTACCGCTATTGAGCGAGGACGCGTGGCAACAGCTGCGTGTGTGAAGCCGACGTGTTCCGGCGAAGAAGTTGAAGTTTGAAGAGTGGCCAATTGAAGTCGCGAGGTTTCCTGGAAGAGAAACTTCGAGGGCTGCGGAACGACAACAACGCTGGACTTTGAGTGAGTGATTCTCGGAAGAGTATCATCTCGACTTTGGTTCCAAGAACTTTGGACTGAATAGGTTTTCTATCTCGTTAGTCTTTAAGTGTCTTGGTTGTTCAGTGCATGCGACTGCATTGTAGTGCGTATTGTTGTCTGTGTCCGTTGTTTCAAGTGTGGTTGATTGTACTGTGTAGTACATTGTCTGTTTGGTGACGTATTGTATGTAACTATTGTGGAGTGTGCATACGTGTGTATTGTTTTGATCTGCCGTTAATGAGAATATAATTTTGTTTGTTTATCAACTCTCGGCCCTGTCTTGTTCTCTGGGCCACAGCCGGCGTCCGCTGGCGCACCAATAAGGACCACTTCTAAATTGTCCACGCTTTCGTGGTGCGGTTCGGGGGGCCGATACTTCGGCTCTTGGAATTAGCCCGGCGATCGCCTCCCTAATAAACGGGACAGGTGTGACAATTAATCTGGCGTCCGCGACAGGACCTTTTGGTGCACAGTGTGTCCAAAGTAGTGAGAAAGAGCCTCGAGTTGTTGATAGTGCTATCGGAACGATTTTGTGTGTTGTTCAGTATTCTTGTTAACGAGTGCAGGGGAGTGTTCCGATAGACTGATTTAGGCAGATACTTTTTGCACGCGGCAAGGTTTTAGTTGCGAGTTGCGAGACACAATGGATCTCGAAAAGTTAGTTGCTCTTGGTGAAAAGATGGGTCTTTCTGGCGTCGAACTACGGAAGTGGGTCACCCAGAAGGAAAAAGAAGAAAAAGAGAGAGCCAAAGAAGAAAAAGCAGCCGAGCTGGAAAAAGAGAGGTTGGCGGTCGAAAGAGCCAAAGCGGAAATAGAAGCTGAGGTGGAGAGAGAGAGGTTGGCGGCAGAGAGGGCCAAGGAAGAAAAGGCAGCTGAGTTGGAGAGAGAAAGGCTGGCCGCTGAAAGGGCGAGAGAAGAAAGAGAAGCAAAGGAGCGACAGCTGAAAGAAGAAAGAGAGGCAAAAGAGCGCCAGCTGAAAGAAGAAAGAGAGGAAAGGGAGCGGCAGCGGCAGCACGAGATGGAACTCGAGCGGCTCCGTTTGCAACAGCGAAGCGAAACTCCCGTCCAAGCTAGAGTCGAAAGCAGCGAACGGGAAGATCACGGCTTCCGCTTGAACCCAAGCAAGCTGCTCGTAGCGTTTGATGAAAGGAAGGACGACCTAGACGCGTACCTCCACAGATTTGAGACGATTGCGAGGAGCCAGAATTGGCCGGAACAGCAATGGGCAACTGCTTTGAGCACCTGCTTGAGTGGTGAAGCGCTCAGTGTGTACGGTAGGCTGACGCCGACCGATGCAGCCAACTACGCAAAGGTGAAAGCGGCTTTGTTGAAGCGATTTAGATTCACTGTGGAAGGATTCCGGGACAGGTTTCGGACAGGAAAGCCAGCTGACGGTGAGACGGCTACGCAATATGCCGCCCGACTTTGCCATTATTTCGACAGGTGGATTGAACTTTCAGGGACAGCGCAGGAGTACGATGAGCTTAGAGAGCTCCTAATTAGAGAACAATTTCTTACTAGTTGCCACCCGAGCCTGTCGCTGTATTTGAAAGAGAGGAAGGCGGAGTCATTTGAAGGAATGCTTGAATTGGCTGATCAATTCTTAGAAGCGCAAGGAGGAACTAATTTGGCAAAGGTCAAGAAGGAGTGTCCTGATGATTCGAAGAAATTGGTTCCCGAAGAAAAGAAACGTGCACCAGAGAGCATTCCGCGGTGTTTTTTGTGCAACCGAGTGGGTCATCGCGCGAAAAACTGTCGAACGATCTTTACGAGCCCTACGGTAGTGAAATGTTTTAAGTGTGGTCAGACCGGACACAAAGCAGATGCTTGTCGGAACGGAGTGAGTCAAACTCACCAGGTATCCTGTGTTCAAGCGGCACCGAAATCTGATAATAATGCCGTCACCGACGGATTCGTAGAATTGAAAAATGGGGAGAAAATTCCTATTGTCGGTGCTGTAATGTCAAAACAGCCAACCGGTGTTACGAAAGGAATGCCAGCGCGGCCTGGAAAAGTTGCGGGCAAAAAAGTTACGGTGTTAAGAGATACCGGCAGCTCCACGGTTATCGTGAGGAGAAATTTGGTACGGGAAAGAGAGTTGACAGGCAGAACGAAACCGGTTTGCCTAATTGACCGTACGGTCCGGATGCTTCCCGAAGCAGAAATTGAGGTTGAAACCCCGTACTTCAGCGGGAAGGTTACTGCGTTATGCATGACGACCCCCCTGTATGACCTTGTCATCGGAAACATCGACGGGGCGCGAGGGCCGAGTGATCCAGAATGTTTGGGAGAAGACCCGAAGATAGAGCCCTCGCCAACACAGCGGCCGCGAGTTACAGTGGAGGAACATCCCGTGACGGAGCTCACTAGAGCCCAAAGTGAAGCTGCGGCGCAAGAGACAGCGAAGGAGAAGACGATCGTGTCGAATAAGTTCACGGGTCGAGCAACCGGACTTAAGTCGGCACGACCTCAACCGACCGACAGTGTAAAGGAGACGGAGTTGGCCAGCCGGGAAAAATGTAGAGGCATGATCAAGCGGGTAAATACACAGACAGGACCCATCGAATGTAATGACGCGTTAACGGTGTCGGAAGAGACAACGATGGCTGAGACGACGCCTCAGATATCGACGTTGGAAAGGGCTCGCCGAAAAAGAACGTGGAAACACAACAAGAGATCGAGCGAGCACCGCAAAAAGGGGCGCAAGCGCTGTTCGAAGTACTCAAGATAACTGCTGAGGTGGAATCGGAATGTGTTTGGCAGTGTTGAGTGCCATATGTTGTGTTAATGTTGTGGTATCATGTGTCACAAGTGTCGAAGTGGTTGTGCTGTGATGTGATGTATAGTATTGGACCATTGTTGTAATGAGAGAACTTTGCACATTTGTATTATTCGGAATGTGTGGTGGAGTGTTGTACTCATGTGCTTGTGGTTATATTTCATGTGGTGTAATTTAATTACAATGTACAATTGTATTAAGTGATCTATTGTGAATGTGACGTGTCATGAGCGACGGACTATGTTACAGTCTGTGAGAGTGTGTGGTGACTGTTCGCGCTCGTTTGTGTGGTTTTGAATATTATGAGATAATATTCTTAAAGTGGGGGGCAGTGTCACAGAACGAGCGCTAAAAATAGGCGCGCCGCAAATTCTTGCGGTAACGCGCGGAAAAAAACGCCGCGAAGTCAAAAGAAAAAAGAGGAAAAAAAAGAAAACAAACATCCAAGGCTCCCCGGGCGCGCGCTCTCCCCGCGGAAGCGTGGCGTCGCAGACGAACCTCCTCACCCCGCATCGGCGGCCCAGCAAGCCCGCGATTTTTCTAGAACGAACGGGGCGTGGTCAAACCGAGTTGAATCATCCTCCGGGGAGGGCAGTCGAACCGTCTCGCACCTCTCCCCAGCCTTCGTTGCGTATCGCGCCGACGAAATGACGAGAAATTTCTGGAAGGTGGCGCGGAAGGTATTTAATCGAGCGGCCGAGACGAGAAGGCAGGAGGAGACGGAAGTGAGCGCCAGAGCACGTAGGGATTCCGCCGTGTATTCGGCGAAGGTTTTCGGTCCGTAGGGACGAAGCCGGAGATGAAGAGGATTTCCACCTGCTGGTGAAGGCTCGAGCTACAGGCAAGAGCGTGTGTTTACCGCTATTGAGCGAGGACGCGTGGCAACAGCTGCGTGTGTGAAGCCGACGTGTTCCGGCAAAGAAGTTGAAGTTTGAAGAGTGGCCAATTGAAGTCGCGAGGTTTCCTGGAAGAGAAACTTCGAGGGCTGCGGAACGACAACAACGCTGGACTTTGAGTGAGTGATTCTCGGAAGAGTATCATCTCGACTTTGGTTCCAAGAACTTTGGACTGAATAGGTTTTCTATCTCGTTAGTCTTTAAGTGTCTTGGTTGTTCAGTGCATGCGACTGCATTGTAGTGCGTATTGTTGTCTGTGTCCGTTGTTTCAAGTGTGGTTGATTGTACTGTGTAGTACATTGTCTGTTTGGTGACGTATTGTATGTAACTATTGTGGAGTGTGCATACGTGTGTATTGTTTTGATCTGCCGTTAATGAGAATATAATTTTGTTTGTTTATCAACTCTCGGCCCTGTCTTGTTCTCTGGGCCACAGCCGGCGTCCGCTGGCGCACCAATAAGGACCACTTCTAAATTGTCCACGCTTTCGTGGTGCGGTTCGGGGGGCCGATACTTCGGCTCTTGGAATTAGCCCGGCGATCGCCTCCCTAATAAACGGGACAGGTGTGACATAGGAGAAAGAAAGGACACAGCTAGCACAGAACTCAAAAAAACATCTCAAACACGTAAAAAACTCTCACTAAAATGGGACAAAAAAGGCCGAGGATACCGCGCTAAATGAAATTTCTAAATATCAGTAGTATAAATGGTGAGCTTGATCTAACATTTAAGGAAAAGAAGTATTCATTCTATGGTGAATATAAGGCAGAGGCGACTTAAACTCTGGTTATGCCCTTGGCCTTTTCGCAATATGAGATTGTATCAGTCGCAATGAGTACAAATACCTGTTGGCAAAATAAAGCTTGAAATCGTCTGAGCACTATGTGATAACGATTTTATATATAATGAAAGCCACTTTTAGGCATGATAAGTTGAAAGTGCGAATCAAGCAGATAGACTGAGAAAGAGACAAAGAACAATCTGATTAAACGCAAAGTTTTATTCTGGTTTCGTAATAAAAGCAAACCGCACAATAAAAAAACAATTGAGAGGGCACAAATGTAATTATCAGTATTGTTTACACTCAGGGTTACATGTTTAGGTTACACAAGAACATTACAACATTATTCTCTGACTCCTTGTTTCAGCTAAAGAACCACAACATGCTATCCCTATAAAATGAAGATATTTTAGTTTTCATCTTTATTCTTGAGCCTTTTTCGTGAGGCTTTTATCTGTTACGAATGGATGAACCATGACAAGCGAAAAATAATTAGGGCTTCCACTTCATGTGTGCTCGCACCTGCGATGCCCTTTAATGCCTTTCAGTGGCTGCGGAGAGTGCATTTCGATGAAAAGCGCGTTTGAGGGCTCGTGCGCAGCGCTCAATTAGACAAAGACGTACATTTCGACTGATTTCCGGGCTATCCTTTCAACATTTATACATTTCTTACAGCACGTTGATTCATCCTTGAGAATTATTGGAAACTGGTTCAGGGTCTTCTAGGTAGCATAGTGTTTACCATCTCCACAGTTTCAGGTTTTAAGAAGCAAATAAAAGTACTACCGCACTTAAAAACCAATTTGATGTGTTAGCATGATTTCAACGTATTTGAGCACTGCATACTTTTACGAGACACGTGTAGAGGTAACCTTAGCTCCTTTGGGCAAATTGCGATCGCCAGTCGTGCTAGAAACACGTGTCTTCAGTTCATGGAAAAGCATTGGTATTCATATGCCGATAGAGTGTACATTACAATCTGGTTCTTTGAACATTAGTCTTTTTAATATTACGTTTTCCTTCAAGCACCCATACAATATTTTGATGGCCGATGCACTCGGGTGAAGCAACCCTATAATCTCTTTTCGCCCCGTTTGCACTTGCTCAACCATGGCTCTTGCCGCAGACTTCCTTTGCCACTGTTATCTGTATTGTATTGGGCTTGCTGTTCAGTAAGCATGCGTATTTCTCAAAGAAAAGCGAATACCGAGGGCTACAGAGACAGAGCGAAAAATTCATAAGCGAAGATATGAAGATGGGAATCCACATATGGGTCCTCTCCGTAGCCTGGCGGTCACATGCTGCAGTGCAACTTTTTCTGATTCAATTGTAGTAGTTCTCAGAGACTACTAGTTTGAGTATCTTGATGTAAGTTTCTTTTTCTTAGATTGAAGCTACGTATGATCTTAAATGACGAGCATAAGTTACTGCTAATAGATGAAAGCGTCCAACCTGACAAAAACGATCAGAAAGAATTACTTCACAAAATAGCAACGCGCAGTGACTTCACTCAGTGGTATAAGAAGAAGGCGTTTGCCTCATACTAAGTCACACTATGACGCAACAAGCCAATATTTTTCATCCTAGTTGTTTTACGCAAGACAAATATAAAGTGACTGGCTCGAAGCTTCAACGAGCGCTGAGCTCCCTTCCAGGCACACATCCACGTGCCGCGCCATTTCGCCTCCCTCTTTAGAGGCGTTTGCAAATCTCTAAGAAAACAATTATAAGAAGTGGGCATGTGCCACAGAAGTTTAGTGAATCCCAATAGACACAGCTTCCACTGAAAAGAAAGACAACATTTAGACCAGTAAATGACTGTGAAGTGATGACGGTGAGCCGAAGACACTGAGTACGTAGACGAAATAACACTAGGTAATGAGAAGGAAGGAAAACGAAAAAGAGGAGAGCCAGGGATGTTAACCAGTTTGAAATAACCGGTACGCTAACCTGCTCTGGGAGAAGAGATAGGAGAGAATAAAAGAACTGTAAAGAACGATAGAAAAAGAGGAAAAGCACACACACGCACACGCATAACGTCACCGCGAAGAGCGACAGTCTTGTGTGGTATACGGCCCCATTAAGAGTCTACAGCTACTCGTAGAGAATGGGAACGGCAACAGCGGCTGCGAGAAGACCCCGAAGTATTGGAAAGACTACGCCAGTGACGTCGCGTCGGCAAAGTGCCTGCGACTGTATGTTGTTTAGCTCGAACCTGTCTACGCTAATAGACAACGTAGAAACATCTTAAAATCACCTAGATAAAGCCTAGAAACGAGGCAGGAGCCACATATAAGTAAATATAAGTAACCTTCATCCACTTGCCAAGGCTACGAGGTAACCTGGAAGCAACCAGATTAATTTCTAGAACCATTAGCTTTTGGCTGTAGTGGTGATAGTTGTGATGTTGAAACAGGTGGGGTTATCCTGAAGTAGATGTCCGGCAATTGTTCCGCCTGAGCATAGTCAAAATATTTGGATCGATCAGCACTTATTACACCGCACCCAGTGTCTCGCACTAAGGTCATCAGTATTCGCTGCATGCTCATTGGCATTGCTGTGGGCTTTTAAGAAAACTTGAGATCATTAAACGTGCAGTGTCTATCACCCAACATCGCTGTTTTTTCTCTGTCAAGCTTCAAGCAAAGCCAAATCAAATGTTCCGCGCTGATGTCACTACAGAAATAGCGGGGAAGCAGCCCGCAAAGTCTTGAATGACCAAGCCAAGGTGTATGTGGAGTCAGTTCTCATCCAGTACAGCAGCATCACTTGTGCGCTAGAAATACCGTGGATTGCACGTGGTTGAAGTGGGAACTTGCGGATTGCCCTTAAAAGTTTGCGCATTGCATCCTTGTTATTCTGGTAAATAAGTATCCCGGTTTCAAGGATCGCATGGCTTAGAGCAAGGTTTTCCAATTCTCGGAACATAAATTACTAATGCATGCTTAGTACCAGGTGCCGAATTCACAAATACACCCACAGGTAAGCACTTTGTGCCATCGACATATTCCTCCGTTGATAATTTGCCCAGATTCAGAATTACCTAAGGTCTTTGCTACCACAGCGTTCTAGTGAAAGAAGTATTGCTGTAGGTGATGAGCCTAGGATGATCACAGCATTCTCATTTGAGTGAGTGTCTTGTGTTAAATTTAGCTTGCAAGAAAGCTCGGGAACTCTATTTATTATTGATAGAACATGCGTGCAACGATAGTTTAGAGTGGGAACAGGGTCACCTAAGCAGTTTCGGAAACAATATAAGAAATATTCGAAAGCGGAGCTCTGCAAACCATCGTTGTTCTTTCTCTATCAAAATTCGGGCCAAACCAAATCAAATGTTCCATGTCGCAATTTGAATCATTCAAATGTTCCATTTGAAACAAGCTTACACCATCTTCATTTTATGCTATGCGAGAATAAATCCACTCAAGATATACCTTACAGGGAAGTGAAAGAAGAAAAAAAAAGCACCAAAGTTTTTTAATTGCGGGTATCATTTGATTTAATGTTAGGCTTCGGGTTCACCAGTTGCGACTTTGACATATCACTAGCGGCCCTAGTCAGTAGTAAAACGACATTTCGAATAAAAAATTTTACGAGTTTGCCACTTAAGTATACTGGAAGAATAGGCAGTGGCATACAGTCAAGTCACGTACAAAAACATATACGAAATTAGAAAAGTTATGCTAAGTTTTATAAATTTGAAACAAGCTGACACTATCTTCATTTGATGGTATGCGAGAAATGAATCCGCTCAAGAGATGCCTTACAAGAAAGTGAAAGAAGAAAAAAAAACATCAAAAATTTGTAATTGCGAGTATCAATTGAACTGTTTGGATTCTCCTAAAAAACGTTACGTATAATATGGCCAGACTATTGCTATACAGAAGATGTCTTCTACATATGGGACACCCATGTAGTACTGCACGGAAGGCGCGCGTCTTGAGGGGCATGACCTAAGGCGTGTGACAAAAGCGAGGCACTCGTTGGTAGGCTTACTTTCCATAAAACACAAAGAACAACAGATTGTGAAAAAGTGAGATGCCGTCGAGAATGAGGCACCCATAAAATAATTGTCTCGCGTGCATTTATGAACGCAAGCTTCTTTTCGCGCAGAAGGAACCCAAGCCATTCGTCGCTGAGAATGTGCTTGGCTTTATGGCATGATACTCATCGCGGTAGTCGTAAAACCTCAGCAAGATTTGTTGGCCTCATATAATCAATCTCCCCTTCGCGCTCCTTTAGCCAAACCAAGCTCGGGACAGGCTAGGCCTAGAGCAAACAATGTACAGGCTACATTTATGTTACGGATCCCGAATGACACCACTCGCGGTTATTCATATGATGAATCACATGGCATAGGAAAGTTTCGTTTTTTTTTTATTTATTGAAGGTCTTTTCTCTCGAGGTCATCGGCAAGCATAGCCATTTGGAAAACAACGCAGAAAGACAAGAGTAAATTGACAATTTAACCTTCACGAACCCAGACGAAGTGTAAAATAATGAGAGAGCCTTCTCATACAACAGGAAGATTATGAAAACAGGGCACACCAATCCTCAAAACTGTATGTGCGGGCCGAGACAAGTCAACCATATTAAAAAGCTTTTTGTGGTAGCACCCAAACAACTTCATTAAAAAAACAGCAACAACCACAAAGCCTACATAGATTCCAGGTCAGTGTAGTGTTTTCTGTCTTACTCGTCACTCATTTTCTAAAAGACTGAATATCCAAGAGGAATGTTATATGCTTGAAGAATGATTTTATTTTACTTTCAGAAAAGTAATTTTGTAAGTTTGCATATATTATTCAGGTACCTTAGAGTGTTATTCTGTCAACCAGGACACATTTGCCCAATGCTGGTGTGAACGAATTCTTCCTAGCACTCTTCATTTACGTCCAATTTTTTTGTCTCATTTCGTTATGGGCCAGCTTTCAAGCTGGTCGCGGACGACCATAGACCCTCCAAGGACAATCGGTGTAACCCTGCCTGTAATGTATCGCTCACCACCTTTCTTTCAACTGAGATTGTGGGATGGGCACGAGTGTCATATAGGTACAGCCTGTTCGCGAGCGTGCTCATTCATCTTTGATTGAGGTGGGGAAGGAATTCCTGGAGCAGGGTTGGAGATGCCTCAAATAATGGAACACTCGAGAAAAAGGGTCGAATGCAATCGATGCGACGTACAAATTCTAGACCGAGCTTCGGGTGTTTCCATTGTTTCACTTCCTGGCTGAAAATACCAGAGAGACACAAAGAGATAGGATAACCAGAAATTGGTATCTTCTGAAGCGCTAGAACAGTCAGGTCACGATAACCGTAATGACATACACTTTAAGTTGGGATAACGCGTACAAGCGGACAAAGTTCGCAATAGCGTGTAACAGCCAAGAAGAACCGAGCGTTGGGCGAGTTCTCATTCCATTGTGAATAGCATTTTGCGCAAAAAAAAAAAAAATCTGACAATAAGGAAGAGAGCACAGTTAGGCGCAAACTAACAACAGAAGTTTATTTTAAGAAAAAGCTCAAATATAAATGTGGGGCGAAGACACATGATTAACATTACAGGTTGGCGGTTAGACAATCTAGCTCGAGTTTTTGTAGGTTCACCGATGGCCTCACTCCGTTTACGTCACCGGAGTTAAGTATGCAAAATGCCTGGACGATTTCTCGCATGCTCCTATTCTGAGCCTTGACAACACGGCCGTTTCATTTAGTAAATGATGACATCTATATTCCTTACAATGCAGGCAGAGATTAGACGAAGGCTGCCCTTTTAGAGAATTCACTGAAAAGGCAGTCTTCGTCCAATTGAATTACAATGGTAGTCGATTACAATATTTTTTATCCGAGTATGTTGTTGGGGTAACAATATTCAAGGAGTATTAGGCAAAGCGGTTGAAACTAGATGCTACCACCCGTCTGAGCGTAAACACTGTTTTATTCGCAATCCAAACTGATCCGATGACTTCCATGATTTCGTACAAGAGACGAGGAAGATGCAGAAAGGGAAGTCCGTGCGCCATTCCGAGGATGGGAGGGGGGTGTCGAGTTTTTGCAAACGCCGCTTGACACCTCGGCCACTCTTCAATCCTATGTACTAAATTTGAACCTCTTCGCATTTGCGCCTGAGAAAAAGCAATTTTAGGCATCGTGCTGACCATTTCCTTGCAGTACTTGTCATGAGTTTTATTTATATGTTTTCACTACACCCTGGTCTGCGCACTTTGATATTTTTTTTTAGATTTAGGTGCGTGTGAATGATCCTCAGCTGGTCGAAATTTCCGAAGCTCTCAACTACGACGTCTCTTATAGTCATATCGTGATGGTGGCACGTTAAACTCCAGATATCATTAATTCATATTTACCATTTTGTGATGCATTCGAGATTTAGAGCCTGCGTTCGACGTACGTGGGATAAAAGATGTCGCAGCAGCACATGCGCATTCAATTTCCGTGCATTTATTCTTTCTTTTGCATCTCTTACCCCCGTATTTTAGAACGCCTCTTCAATCAACGCTCCACCTTCACTTGAGAAAGCCGATGGGAGCGCCATCTTTAGGCAGGGCAAGTCGGTGAATATCAGTGATAATTTCCTGCTATTCTGAGTAGCGCAGCATCATTTTCAGGCGAGCAGCGGCGCATTGCTCAATTCTGTCAAGTTAAGGGTGAAGGTCGAGTTAAGAAGCGTTTGTGAATACCGGGGTTACTCATCTAGTAATCTAGTAATCGTGGCGTGGCGCACAAAAATGCGCGCACTTATTTAAAGTTTCGGCGGGCTTTACAATGATCGAATAAGCATGCTTGAGCTGTTTTCTTTTTTTGTTTTTGTTTTTTCTGTGTGTGTGAAGATTGCAGGTCACGAAGACTTGAAAAACGCAAACAAAAATGTTGCTTCCTGGCGTGAAAGCAAGTGCCAAAACTTATCGATAAAACTTTAACACGTTACTAAGACCTGTCTTTAGCAAATACATTGCGCATTCCATTCGACGCTGAATGCGAGTTTAAGGATAGGGATACGTTGCAGAATGCTACAGAAAATGGAAAGAAGTCGAGGAGAGACGCTGGATAACGGATGTAACGTGAAAAGAGACACAATATAAGATAAGTGGCACTTTCTGGACGTGCGCAAAAAGGGACCACAGTGCAAGGAGGAGAGAAGGTGTTGGGAAAGTTGATGGGAAGACATCGCTGTGCCAACGCACACTCCAAGAAAGTGGGGACGCGTTTCTTTCATCCGGACTCCGAAGATATCTCTCTGCCACTGCCAACGCGTAGCAATGGATTTAATGTCTGAATGGCGTGTCGTAAAAACAGTCGTTGGGAGGCGTCTTTTGTGGTCCCACCGTCAGCATTTCGCGAAGCGCGGATTCATCCCCGGTGCAGGCACAACAGCGTACTCAACGAGAGAGATGGCGTTCCTGGATGATATGGTGACATTGCAAAAGGATCAAAATGTGGGCCAGTTGGTAATTCATTTTCTTCGTTCAGCGAACTGGGAGCGCAGAGAAAACACAAAGGACGAAGCGAGGAACCACACAACACGAGCGCTCATGCGCTTACATGTCTTCCATGTCTTCAGCGCTTACATGTCTTCAGTCTGTCATTGAGCGCTCGTGTTGTGTGGTTCCTCGCTTCGTCCTTTGTGTTTTCTCTGCGCTCCCAGTTCGCTGAACGAAGGATATGGTGACACTTTTTCTTCTTATTTTTTTTAGACCAGCAGGCAGACACCGTCTTTTGGACACGAAGGTGGAACGGAAAGTTTTTTTGTTGCGATCGGAGTATATATACGCACACTGGGCACTGGCCCATAAGACACCGAGTGGCCCTCTAATGTAACACATTGTCGTTGTTTAATTACTCGTGTTTTGAAGCGTTCCTGGTGGTTGACGTATGCTATAGCTTTCTGGGTTACTCTCTGCGTGTGCACAATGTGGCATTGCGTGCATCATATGTCCCAAAGACCAGTAGCACCAGAATAAACTTTTGTTCGTGAGATCAGAGATAATTAAACGGTTCGCAGCTCTAAACCATTCATCTAAGTGAGCACCATTAGGAATCTCTTGGTTATATAACAGAAACTTTAGCACTATTTATTCAGTGGACGGTGCGTTGATAACGCATACCAATGACACACGATTCTCACAACAATCTCAGCCAAGCTTCAACAAACACCAATACGTGATCACTAGTATGGATAAGAAGCATTGTTTCTATTCCAGCTAATACGGCGCAAAACACAACCTTTCTGAAAAACTATGCCTCATGCTTTTTGATATATACTTATAGTACAGCCAATTCACACGAGACAAAATTGTAATGCTATTAAAACAGAGATACGAGGCACGGTGTCGCGTGGAAGGTGAAAAAGCTGAGCTATACAAGGAGGTAAAAGAAAAGAAGTGGTGCTGTACTGAGGGAAAATCATTTTTGAACATGTTACTAACAACTACTCTTTTAACAATTATCTACTTTCTTGCTCTCCTGCAGCGCACAAGACAGGGAGAGAGGTCAATAGAACGTATATGTTCAGCAGCGTAGCTGCTCTATCGGAGAATTCAGGGATTGAGCACAACCCTTCACGCGGCGCGGCTGGAGACTGCAGCGTCTTTAAGGCTTCTCTTGTACTTACCTAAGCTTGCACTTGCAGGTGGTCCGCGGGGTAACCTCCTTTTTCCTCGACTTCCACTGAACCAAGCGTGCTGCCGCAGGGTCGGCCTTTTTTTACGATCGACTCATCGAACAGTGCTAAAGTGTTTCACGAGAGACCAGCTGCCGCGGCCTACAGCCAAAAAGAAGAAAAAAAAAGACCTATAAGCAGTTGAAAGTAAGTGCGTTTGTGCAAACTCATAAGCTCAGAAAGAGACGAGATCTGGGGCGCTAAGAGAAAGAGAGGAAAAAATAGTAGTCAAATGGGAAGGCATTCGACAAAGAGGTCTAGACGTCGAGACGAACGACTGTTTATTGCTCTGGGGCAACTGGGTTGGGAAAGAGAAGCACGCCAAAAAACATAAAAAATTATACGTGGAAAGAAGAAGCGAAGAAATGCCAGGTTAAAATGGTTGAAAGTAAATTGAGTGTATGTACAACCTCTGGCCTTCCTACCCTTAACTGTCTAAGCAGACTACACGAACGTAAGTGTAACAATACACAGTCAAAATATTTAGCTTTGTGATTACGTGTTGCGTTATTTAGATGCATTAGGTAACCCACGCCAAATAGAACAATGCGTACCAGTAACCAAAACTAAAGTCTATGGCGATCAGTCTACAATTCCAGTCCCTTACTGGTGTTAGCACGCAGGCCTGTATTCGGTGGCAAAGTGGTGACGTATAACTATCAGGGTACTTAATTTTGTAACAAGTATTTAAAAGCACGAGAAAAAAAGGCAATATTTTATCAGTCGAAAGTTTAGTTGGTTGCTATTTTTTTCCGAACGCAATACTTTGTGGCACCACGAACAACGTCACACTGGCCCCCAGAAGTATTATTTTTGAAATACTCCGTCAAGCATACGTCTGATGTGCAGTACAAATGTGCTTGTTTTTGCAATCTTTTTACGCCCTTAAAATAAACCTAGATGTTTCTCCAGAGACGACCTCGGAGACATGCTAGATTTCAGCCCTTTAGGCATTGTTTGTCTCGGCAACCGTAAAGAGGCATTGTTTGTCTCGGCAACCATCATGTCTTCATTCTTCAATCAGACTTAGAGAATATAACAACCTGGTGGTCGCAACAGCTAATCATCTAAATCCCACTAAATGCAGAGTCATGCATTCCTCGCATCGCCCTGGCTCATCAACATTTTTCGGCTATGCAATCAAAACTATCAGCCTCGAGTACGTAACATCATATAAATATCTCAGAATTCAGCTCCCCAATAACCTTTTTTAGCATGCGCTGATTGAAAATATCACTAACAACGCCAAAAGATGTTTCAGTTACGTACGAATAAACTTTTTCTAAGACGCCATGCCATTTCAAAATACCACTTTGACTATGCGTCTTCTGTTTTGTCTGTTTGGGACCATAGACAAAAATTATTAACAACTATCATTGAATCAGTTCAGAATCGTTCAGCGCGTTTTATTACCGCAAACTATTCCCGCCCACTTAGGGTTTCACTTATTAAATTGGTCTTGAATTACCAATTTGGAATTTTACCTATTGCAAAACATCGTATGCCATAACAGTTCGCTTAACAGGTACTCATCTCAGCACCTTCATACGTATATTCACGTCTTGATCATAAGTATAGAGTTCTCACTTCTTTTTAGCAAAAACGAGCGCTGAGTGGAACAACCTTCCCCTATCCATCGTTTGCACCGAGGACGCTTCATCGTTCAAAGCTGCACTAACCGATCATGTCTTCAGTCTGTCATAGCTTAGTATGTTGGAACACGTGTTTTCAGTAATGTATTGTAATTCTCTGCTGTCATTTTCGCATTTCTTGATCTTCTATAACTTATCACCCTATGTAACTTACATGCCCCCTGAAGATAGAATAAGTAAAAAATGAAAAACAAATTGCAGCTATCCCTCCACTGCTTGTCGACGGCGAGACTTCAGCTTAGTCGTTTGCTGCTAGAAAAGAAATGAAAAAAAAACTGTTCTCAAGTGCGCGAATAGTTGAAAAAAGTGTTAAAGCGTGGAAGAGTAGATGGAAAACATTGCTTTTTGTCAGTGATAACAAAAGCCAAAGGTTACAGTTTTAACCGAGTTTTCCGAAGAGCACGGAACAACGTCACTATCGGGAGAAGCCCCTAAAGTTGCCCGGTAACATTTTTCGATCGTGGCCAGAAAACTCCACCTGTCGGTAGCCCTGACTTCGGTAGAAGACGTGAAGCGAATAATCTAGCGTGACAGGTGGCATGTAAGTTGCAGTAGTTTTCAGTCAGCTAGAAAACACTTTCTCCTCTTTCGAGAAATGATGCTATGCATACTAAAAAACTACTGCGTCACAGGTCATTATCTAGACACTGGCTGAACACGTGGGAGGGAAGCATATGTGCAAAAGGAACGTTTTTCTCAATGGCCCTGTATACTGAATAATGATTTACTACGTCTGAATACATTTTATTGAATTTATCTTAAGCACGATGTGGGGCTCCCAAGATTGCTAGAATCATTTATATAATAAAATTTCATCAGCAGGGTCGCCCTATACTGAAGGGTGTAACAGAGGCATTCACTTTTGAAGAAGCTGTGATTCAAGAGCATGGCGGCTATCTGTTCAATTTGAGCAGGTGAGTACGTCTGGGCATTCTCTAATGCTGGCCTAGTTAAAGTTCTAGCATATTGTTGTATCGCATTGAAGCTACTTTTTCGACTCGCTTGCCCGAGAGATTGCTACCAGGTGGTCCCTAGATTGTTCCGCAAGATTCATAGCTAAGCATTCCTCGTTAGTTTTCCCGGCAATAAGCAAAGTTTCAAAGTTTAACGAATACACTTTCATGCATACGTTTGGGTTGTTTTTTTTGCTACTTGTCTTTAACGTAAAAATTGTCTACCAATTTTTCGATCACGAAGAACTTTCAGAAGACAAAAAAAAAATCGGTGAGCTACACGTGTAGCTCCGCAGTCGTGCGACTAATCCGAATGGACAGATGCTTTTCCTCGCGCACGCAAAACACATTTAGGCGCCGGGAACGTTAAGCTCTTAGAAATCGAAGACGAGGACTGACACCTCCAAAAGCATGTGACAAGTTGAATAGCCTTTGAACATGCGCTTAAAATTTTGTGTGTGCTTTCGCGTAGGAATAGATTTCAGTGCGGAAAAAGACGAGACAAAACAAAAGAACACTTCTTCTCGAGAACTTTGTAGAGTGCTCCTGTAGTCGTCTTCTCTTCGTGTGTCTCCTCGTTTTTAGTATTCAATTTCATCCCAGAATAAACCGGCACACACTACAACATATTTTATTGAGTCACCTTCGAAGTACTGTGCAATTATTTACCAGTTTACTGATGAGCTTTGCACGAATGTGTTTCTTAGTAAAAGGTTTTGTCTTTTTTATATGCGGCGCTCTAAAATTTAGTCATCTTGTTGTAAAGATGCTTTTTTTACAGGTTTTTATGTGTGCCGAAATGAAACAAAAATATTCTTCTCGGAAGTTTTTATTTTTACACATCGCTGCGTAGTTATATATGATTTCGTTAGGCTGATATTTAGAAGCCGAGTCCTAAATCTCCACAATATATCCGTTCCCTGGGATAGGAAGACAAATGATTGCACCGAGACTTCACAGTTTGGGGGAAAGAACTGGGGTTAAAAACAATGTTTTTGTTTTTATTCTCCGCCGCCAAGAGGAGTGTGGAGTGAGGTCTGCAAAAGAACATTTCCTGGATCCTATCTTGTTTATATGTTCGCGTTCTCATCGTGCCGTAGGAATCCAGAACCGACGAGGTCACTTGTTTCATCTCGCTGTAGTTTTCAGGAAAACGTCGCTAGTGATTTCTCATACCATGTTTTGCTGCTAACGGCTTCGAGCTCTTGGGTCTTTCTTTCTTTCTTTCTTTCTTTCTTTCTTTCTTTCTTTCTTTCTTTCTTTCTTTCTTTCTTTCTTTCTTTCTTTCTTTCTTTCTTTCTTTCTTTCTTTCTTTCTTTCTTTCTTTCTTTCTTTCTTTCTTTCTTTCTTTCGTTCGTTCTTTCCTTCTTTCTTTCTTTCTTTCTTTCTTCTTTCTTTCTTTCTTTCTTCTTTCTTTCTTTCACCTTTGCATACGATATGTGCGTCATATAGGTTTTCAATATATGACCATAGTTTAATATATATAACTTCTAACCAAACGATGATTAACGACGACATTCAGTACTGGTTCCATAATAATTATGAACCTTTGTTTCCCCAACATGACATGCTCTTTATTGTGAACACTTGTACGCATGTGGCGAAGAAAGTTGTTGAAAAATGTTCTTGCTTGCAAAAAATTTCTATCGGAATGTTCAGCCAGTGGTACTGTTGTGATTCGACAAACCTCTTAAATAGACACCTAATAAAAACAAAGACTTGCTTTAGATTAGGAAACAGTGCTCTGAGAACTCTGCTTCACTTCCATATCTCATTTGTTAGCCAAAAAAAAATGAAGCTTACGTTTTCTTTATTTCTGGCGCTGAAGTCTCCGCGCATGATGTCAAAAAGTTCAAAGCGTATTTTTCGTATTTTCGCAACATGGGCTTAAGGATATTTATTTAAACTTCGTATGCTAGGTATGTGGCACGCACAGACACCCATGTACTCAATTTTTGCCGAATAAAAGATACGTAGAACCCAGTAGACACCTTCGAAATGTATGACGTCAATGTGTTAGGTACGGGAATATTATAGTAGCGTCTCCACACGCATTACTTTTGTGAAAAATGAATAAAAATGAAAGCAACAAACAAGAAAAAGCTGCTATAGTACATAAATTTATGAACTGTAACATAAGCTAAAAAACAAACACAAAATTTTATTTAAAATTTTCATGACACAGATGTCATGATTATATAAAAACAAACTGAAGACATCGAGATTTACCACAAGAGCGGCATATAGAAGATGAATACCAAACGATATAAAAAAATGCGGCTACGAAACAGAAGGAAGATTACTTCACGAAAAAAATAAATAAAGTATTCAATGGTAATGATAGAAAATCAAGCATGCACAATGCAAAAAGAAAAAATAGTGATGAATAAAGAAATAAAACTGGCATATCCCTAGTTAACGAACTTTGATAATGTCGCAATATAATGTGACAATATCATAGTAGGAATCAAGAAGAAATAGACATGGGTCGGGGGCGTAGCACACAGGCACGACAACCGCTGGTCATAAAGAGTAAACGACTATATTCCCGGGAAAGCAAGCTGGCTAGGGGGAGACAGAAAGTTAGCTGGGCAGATGAGATTAGGAAGTTTGCGGGTATGATGCGGCAGCAGCAAGCACAGGACAGAGTCGGCTGGCGAAACATAAGAGAGTTCTCTGTCCTGCAGTGAGCGTAGTTGGCTGGTGATGATGATGATGACAATGTCTCGTCAACAAGGTCGAACGAGGCGACTAAGTCCACAGGGTTCCCGGCAGGAGGAGACCTCCCCCTAGGGTAAATGCAAGAGCACCATCGTTTCGTGAGCTAAACCTTTATTCTTTCACCCCGCCGCTGTGGTCTAGTAGCTAAGGTACTCAGCTGCTCACCCGCATGTCACGGGATGAATTCGCGGCTGCGACGACTGCATTTGCGATGGAGGCAAAAATGCTGTAGGCCCATGTGCTCAGAATTGGGTGCAGGTTAAAGAATCCTATGTGGTCAAAATTTTCGGAGCCCTCCACTACGGCATCTCTCATAATCATATGGTGGTTTTGGGACGTTAAACTCCACAAATAAATCAATCTTTCTTGCTTCTCTTTTTCTTCGCAAAAAAAGAGTGGTAGAAGGCGCAGTACTCCTTAGTGACGGCATTCTTTTCCAGCTAAACTAGATGGTGTGGAGAATTATTAGGCCTCGCTAAAATATAAAACAGTGAGATTCCGAAGACCAGTTAACAAAAAATTAACACAGCCAACATATTTTATGGTGTGTTCTTGTTATTCTTTCTTTATTCTGCTTGAATTGCTGCATTGTTTTGTTCTTCGAGACAGCAGAGTGACCAGATATAAAAACTACATACAGGAAAGCTCGTCATTAAAATGTAGAGCTAAGGACGGCAACGTGGTATATCACAATGTGACACTTGCAGTGCACACGTCTTCGTGCGTGCTTGTGTGCGTGTGCATACGCGTGTGTGTGTGTGTGTGTGTGTGTGTGTGTGTGTGCGTGCGCATGTTTGTTGTGTTTGTGTGCTTGCGTGTGTGTGAGTGTGCATGCGTGAATATTTGTGTCTTTGTGCGTGCGTTCATGTGTGTGTAAGACTATTTTTTTTGCCCTTGCTCACATTTTTCTTCGGGCACGTCTAGTAATAAGACAGAGGAAACTGAAATAGAACCTGCATTTCATTTCATCCGCTTGAAAACAACCTTGTGTAGTGCAATTATAAGAACACGTAAGATGTTTTCACGCTCTTACTACATCACATTTCTCAACATAGGGTGGCTGTATTATGATAAATAGGTCATGATGCAGTTGTCAGCACTGAAATATCAGTCATTTCGCTTCGTCTCCCAAATTTGCTTGTTCTTGTACATAAAAAAAACGAAGGTACACATACCACAGTACAGTTTATTTCCGCAATTGACAGGTCGTTCAACTTCTCAGCACAAAGGAAGAAAAAGAATGCCCAGAAATTCTGCTTCAGTTGTGATGAAGGAAGGAAGGAGGAAGCAACAAAAAGGGAGAAGGCAGGGAGGTTAACCAGAAAGACATCCGGTTGGCTACCCTACACTGTGGGATTTGGGAAGGGGACAAGAAAGACGAGAAAGAGGGAAGAGAGTGAAAAGAAAAAAAAGGGTGGGGGAGAGACTGACAGTAATTTCACTGCAGCGTGTAGAACTCTACCGCATGTCAGAGGCGTTCACACAAGCCTGTCTTTCTCAGGAAACACAGCAGGGCTTTCACTGCCTTGTGGGCTGTCGAGGCATGTGGACGTTGCTGTAATAGCACCTGCACAGAAAGAGGCCGATCATCCAGTCGCCGCATTGCGTTGGCAAGTACTTGTCTATCTGAGGCAAATCGAGGACAATGGCACAGCAGGTGTTCGATATTTTCGTCGGTGCCGCAAACATCGCACGCCGCACTGTCAGTAATTCTGAATAACGTGGTATAAGCTTTCGTAAAAGCAACTCCCAGCCAAAGGCGATAGAGAAGCGAAGCCGAACGTCGATGTAGGCCGGGTGGAGGCCGGAGTTGTAGAGAAGGGTCGAGCTCGTGAAGTCTTGTACGTCGTATGCTTGGCGTGTTCCACTCAGTCAGTTTGAGACTGCGGGCCAGTTGACGAATCTGCCTCGCCGCATCTGCTCTTGAAAGCGGAATCTGAACGCTGTTCGCTTCTTTGTGTGACGTGCGAGGAGCATGATCTGCAGAATCATCGCCGCCTATACCACAATGCCCACGTAACTACTGAAAGACGATGTCATGGCATTTTTGTATTAAAAGGTGGTGAAGTTTCACGGTTTGGTAGGTTAACTGGTCGTGGCATCCGCGTCGGAGAACTGATATCAGGCACTGTAACGCTGGTTTTGAGTCAGAAAACACAGCCCACTTACCTGGTCTTTCTTCTGAATTGATGAGTTCCAGTGCATTGCGCAGAGCCTCGAGTACTGCCGTCGTTGACGTTGTCACATGTGAAGTCTTAAAACGCCGAGTTACCCCTTGTGATGGTATAACCACTGCTCCACCTGAACTAGACGGCGTAGTAGAGCCATCCGTGTAAATGTGCACGTGGTTACTGTAGTTTTGTTCCAGTAGGAATAGACTCAGTTGTTTCAGGGCATGTGTCGGTAAGTCGAATTTTATTCTCATTCCTGGAATCATTAAATGAACTCGCGGCCGGCTCAACTTTCAAAAAGGAAGCAGTGGCTTTGATGCAGGTGCGTATGTCTCAGCAAACGATGAACGATGCTTGTAGACAATTGTGCCGTATGTCGTGTGGGGCCTTTCAGCAGCTAGGCTCGCCAGGTGGTGAGAAGGGGTCCTCGCATAATGCCTGAGATGCATGCGCATTGTCTGCGTAATAATATGCGTATTTATTGAGTGATCTTGAGCGATGGCAATGGTTTCAGCCGTTGAAGCATTGCGGGGTAATTCAAGGCATACCTTAAGTGCTTGGGCTTGAATGCTATAAATTGCGCGCTGGTTGGTCTTGCCGGTGTTAGATATTGCAGGTAAGCTGTACCGTAAGAATCCGATAAACAGCACTCTGTACAGTTGTAGCATGGATGTTATGGGCACTCCCCCATTCTTTCCTGCAAGGAAATTGAACATGTGGCATGTTGCGATCAGTCGTTTCTTCACATAGTTCACGTGTGGAGTCCACGACAGGTTTCTATCTATTATAACTCCTAAGAACCTGTGGCTTCTGCTGATTGATATGTATTCTTCATTATTCGATATAATGTAAGCAGACATTGGTTTCCGCGTGAACGCTACCACTGCACATTTTCCGCAGGACACCTCGAGGCCTTGTTTACGAAGATAGCATGACGTCGTTGTAGCAGCCTTCTGAAGGCGGGCGTGAAGCTGAGGCCTTTTCACACCTGATGTCCAAATGCAGATGTCATCAGCATAGACAGAAAGTCCTACAGTGCTAGGTAGCTGCTCGACTAGACCAATGAGAGTTAGGTTGAAAAGAGAGGGCTTAGCACTCCTCCCTGAGGAACTCCTCGGCTGCTGTAATGATCAGGTGTTGGGCTATTCGCTGTCATCACGTAAACTGATCTCAGCTGTAAGTAGCTGTACACCCACATATATATCTTGCCAACAAGACCTACTGTTTCCAAAGCACTAAGAATGGCTTCATGAGTGACATTATCGTAAGCCCCCTTAACGTCTAGAAACAGGGCGGCGCACAGTCTCTTACAGGCTTTCTGGTGTTGAACATATGTCACCAGATCAACAATGTTGTCGATTGACGAATGGCCGCGCCTGAATCCGGCCATGGATACTGGATCGATTTCGTAGTGCTCTAAATACCACTCCATTTGAGTTAGAATCATTCGTTCCATCGTTTTTCCCACACAACTGGCAAGTGCGATAGGACGGTATGACGCAATATCCAAAGGAGATTTACCAGCCTTTAGAAGTGGAATGAGGCGACTTGACTTCCATGTCTGGGGAACCGTATCAGTCTGCCAGGAGCCGTTGTATAGGCGTAAGAGTGCCTTCCGAGCTTCGTCTCCAGCATTACAAAGGGCACGAGAGGTAATGCCGTCAGGTCCGGGTGCTGAAGAATGTCTGCACAGAGCCAGTGCCACCTCTAGCTCATCCATAGAAAACTGGCATTCCATACGGGGATCACGTGAGGGCGGTGCATTGTCAAATGATCCCGTTCTTAATACTGTGAAATTGGAATCACCGGCAGTTCTTCCACAGAAAGATTCTGCGGCGTCAATCTCTCTGCATCGAAGGTGAAGTGCCAGAGATGCAAATGGGTGTCACTGACCTAAGGTTGTGCTAAGACCCAGGACAGTTCGCCATATCAGTGATAGGGGCTTTCGTGGATCCAACGACTCGAAAAAGGATGTCCAACGTCGCCTAGCCAGTTTATCCATGTGCCGCTGCATTTTCTTTTGAATGCGTCTAGTCAGCCTCCAATCATTCATGCACTTTGTCCGTCGGTACCTTCGTTCTGCACGACGGCGTACTGCGCGAAGTTTCTCAAGCTCGATGTCGAAATCGGTGCGCTTGTGACTAGTCAAATATGTATGCGTGGTATTCTGCAGGACATCCTTTATCGAGTGCTCTAGGTTATATGATGAGCCGTCGGTACAGCAGTCTTCCATTAACATATTGAATTTCGGCCAATCGGTGTACTTGAGGCCTCTTGAGGACTTGGAGCTGGTGAAACCTTCTATACACAGATAAGTTGGTATATGGTCGCTGCCCCACGTTTCCAGAGCCGAAAACCAGTGCACTTTCTTGGAAAGTGAGCGAGAAACCAATGTAAGGTCCAGGCAGCTGCTATAGGCTGATCCGCATAAATATGTCGGGCTTCCATCGTTACAAACGCAGAGTTTGTACTCCGAGGCTAAGGACACCAATTTTCTTCCTCTAGAGTTGTCCCTGGAGCTCAATATTCAATATCGGCCTCCGGAAACTAGTCCTCCAGCTGGAGACTGTACCAAACCTGGGCTGTGCCTTTTACGCGGACGATATTACGCTATGGGCAACAAAGGGCTCCTATGGAGAACGACAAGATGTACTGCAAACCGCTATAGACATGATTCAAGGCTACCTCACTGCTGCAGGCATGTCGTGCGCACCTAGCAAATCGGAATATTTGCAAATAAGACCCCCACGCACTCGGTCCAACCGTGCACCCGCGCTGCAGCTAGAAATCGCCGGACAGATCATCAACAGGACCCCAGTAGCTCGAATATTAGGCATGCACGTGCAAGAAAACAACAGCGTAAAGACTACAATAGGCAAACTCAAACACACCGTAAAGAGTATTGCATCCCTTATAGCTAGAATTGCGCGAAGTAATGATGGGATGACAGAGGCCGACACGGTACGCTTTGTACATGCCTTCGTTCTCAGCCGAGTCACGTTCGCTCTTCCCTTTCAATCAACACGCAAGCCCGAAATAGAGCAGATTGACAGACTCATCAGAATTGCGTACAAAGCAGCATTGCGACTTCCGAACAGCACAAGCACAGAAAAACTCATGGGACTCGGCATGCATAATACGTATGAAGAATTGGCCGCCGCCACGCTAATCGCACAGCGAGAACGACTCACCACTACCCTCCAGGGAAGAACACTGCTACAGAGGCTGGGATACCCTCTCACGCCTCAATATTGTGGCGATGAGACAGTCATTTTACCCAAGCAAATACGTGATCAAACAATCGTGGAACCAGTTTCGAAAAACATGCACCCACTCTACAACAAAAAGCGGCGTCAAGCGCGAGCACGAAAACTCCTGCAGAGAAGTAGCGATCCAGACGCTTACTTTACCGACGTCAGTCTTTATCCCGCGCCACCACAAGGCTCCAGAAAACAAGCATATGCATTGGCAGTGACTAACCAAAGCAAAGTCGTGGCCTGCGCGTCCCTACGCACCAGATCAAGTGCCACCGCAGAGGCAGCAGCCATAGCCTTGGCAATCAGAGAAGCCGAAAGAAGGGGGCGCTCAGCGTATATTTTGACAGACTCACAAGCTGCATGTCGCTTATACCTTAGAGGCACACTTCCAAGGTGCGTCACTGATATTTTGGGGTCCATGTTGATGGAGGCACATGGCGTCACTTGGTGCCCAGGGCATGACGGCCTGGGGGGGAACGAGGAGGCAAACTGCGTAGCTCGCGGACTTACTGGCCGAGACGCAGGACTCTCCTCAGGACACCTCACAGGGCATCATGAAGAGCAAAGTGTAACAAACAGGCAGATATTGGAAAACCAACGCCTTATAAGACGCACGTACGCCCCTCCACATCCGAACTTAAGCAGCCAACAAGCCAGGGATTGGCGCCGCCTCCAAACGAACACATACCCCCACATATCAAAACTACACGCAATTTTTCCACATATATACACAACAGGGGTATGCCCATGGTGTAGTAACCACACAGCCACACTTACACACATAACCTACCAATGTACCGAGCGGCCAGCCAATGCAGTATCTAGGTTGGTGCGCTCACTACAAACACTCACAACGTGGTCTTGGGAGGCACGGCTTTCCGAGCTGGCACTGGGGAGCCAACTGGTGACCCTAGACTAGGCGCGGCGAGCCGCTGTGGCCAGTGGGGCTCTACAAGAGGGCTACACCCGGGATTAGTCACGTAATTTTAATTCTTCAATAAAGTTTATTCTCTCTCTCTCTCTGGAGCTTCCCCATAGAAAATGGTGGGCATTGAAGTCGCCAGTGATCACCCATGGCCTTGGAGTCGATGTCAGAATACCGCGTAAGCGCTCGCAGTCAAGGCGGCTTGATGGAGATAAGTAAGCTCCGATAATCGTGAAAGCAACCTTATCCTTCTTCACCGTAAGGCACACATACTGATTTCCTTCATCAGGCAAGACTCTGTGGTGAACGTAAGTGAGGTCATGGCGCATGAATACAATAACTTTGCTGCAGTCTCTGTCAGTGGAGGACATAAAGCACTCATACCCTGACAGCTTGATTGAAGCACACAGGTTGGGTTCACAAATCGCGATAATGGGGAAGCGGTTCACAAATACAAACTGTCTAAAGTCAGACATGCGCGACTTCAGTCCTCTGGCGTTCCACTGAAAGACAGATGCATTCTTGACTTTCGCTCGAAACGACGGTGCCTCGCTGGCCATGCTTTTACCTTAGAGCTGCAAGCACCGGACTCAGGGTGTCCAGCACATGCAGTGCGGTCTGCGCAGCCGAAGTCTTCATATTACTCAGTAGAACACGCATGGTACTCATCAGCGATTGCAGCAAGCTTATCACTTGATCTTCATTCATCACATCACTGGTTTGAGGGGTCGTCGAGGGCGGCGGTATTTGATTCTTCCACGAAGTCAACCTACTTCGGAGCTGCGAGTTCCACTGTTCGGAAGGTGCGACTGCTGTCCCTTTCTTCTGTTTGGCAGTATCCGTCTTCAGTGAGCTCGGTGTTTGTGGGTCAGCCTCTTTGATAGAGGATGACATCTCTCTATCGGTAGAGCCATTTTTTCCGTGATGGTCTTCGCCCATGACGCCGTCGTCGGCGTAGTGTAGCGGCAGCTTCCCTGTGCGTTGAATTGTCCCGCACTATACGCCTGAGTACCGCGTGCTCGTTTCGCACCCGCGGGCAATCTTTGGATGAGGCCTCATGAGCGCCGTGGAAGTTTGGACATCGTAGCATGGTGGCACTGCAGGCGTCTTTTGAGTGAGACTCAGCGCACCGCGGACACACATCTTTGTTCTCACAGACACCTTTTACGTGTCCCATCTTGAAGCACTTGTAGCATTGCAGTGGCTTCGGTATGTAAGGACGCACTGAGTGGTGAACATGGCCAACTTTGACATACGAGGGGTGGCTGTCTCCCTCGAACACACAAGCCTCAAGCAGCGTGAGTTGCCGAGTCTGGTAATGTGCGTGATGCGGGTGCCTTCAGTCGCTGGCTTTATTAGTATTGGCAGGCCATTAGCTGAGATAGAAAGATCCACATCATAAATGACGCCTACAGTGCCGTTACAACCTGTAGCGACCATTGGCCGAACTTTCACGTTCCCGATTTCTGTTATGTGCCGAAGGCTTTGCAGTGCGCTACGGTGCATAACGTCTACAACAAGGACATTCTTTCGTGCATTGATCCTCACGTCTTTGATCTCATTCGGCGCGGTTTTTTCGAGAAGCCCAGAAAGAACTTGCCTGTTCAGGAATCGCAAGTTAGATGCAGGGTCTTCGGGCATAAACGGCATGGTGTGCGGCCACCACTGTGGTGCAGTCTTAACGGTGGAAACACTTGCCGACGATGCTGTCCGCAGCAGTCTTTGTTTTGTAGATCGATTCATGACGACCGTGAAGTCATCATCCGATGACTCAAAGCCGTCCAAGTACAAATTGGTTGCCTTACTGTCGGTGTTGCTTGACGCGTTGCTACGCTTCCTGGACGACGAAGTCCGGCGTGACGGTTGCACGCCTGGAACATTCTCAGGTGTGTCCTGAAGCATCACCGCAAAGTAGGGAGCGGCAGCTCCCAGGACATCCAGGAAAACAAATTGAATATACTGAGACACGGGCACAAGCGTTCTGTGAGAGAATCACTTCGTCGTCGTCCCTACTATTCGTGATGAAAGAAACGAGAAAAAAACCATTCAGCATACTGCCGAATAAATAGAGAGCAGGTGCGTCCTGCTTAAATTGTATTAAAACACGGGCACGTTCAAATCGGTACTTCTTATTCTTGTTACCTCTTCAAGTCTATTGAGAATTCTGCGATGAAAGTGAAGAATGCATGGTAGAATTCGGAAGAACACGTTGGCCGAGGCAGATGCCTTTGTCGCAACGACGGCGACTGTAGGAGCTTAAATTAAGACCTTCTTCGAAAACTGCACACAATGGGGGGCGGAACCGCACTACAACGAACGACGGCAGCTGCACAAAGGACGATAGCTGTCTACAGGCGGGAACTAGAAAGAAGCTTGACGACTGGACACTTCCTATGCCAGCACTCTTTTATGCTGATGATTAAAGGTAAAAATAAATTATAAATAAAATAGGTAAAGAAGCAGGAAGGCTGAAGGTTTCGACGTACCTGTACGCTCACATTTCCATTGTCGGTCGAAAGCGTTATTCTTTGAGGTGAGATGTATTTTTATTTAGTAAGTATTTCTCTCTATTTTCGCTGCTGTTTGAAATTGATTGCATAGATCTTTAAAATACAGTTGTTTTAATCTACGAATCTTTCGAAGTGTACGGTATCTTCTGAGTTGTGGTCATTGTTTTTTGTAATGCCGAACATGCACTATGTGGTCTCACAATACGAGATTGCGTGATTGGTAACATCTTTACATGTTGGTTGCAATGGGATTCCTTGCACGATGTTTCTTGTTTCCGTCATGAGCATTTTGTGCCTTGAACTTTAAGGGGACACTGGCCAGTCAGCTTGGCATCAGAATGACTTCAGAATACCTCTAAACTGGTGACCCATACTCATAGTGATCCGCTGTTAGGACTACAGCAAAAAATCAGTCAAGCAAACAATCGAACAATGAAACAGACGGCACGAATGCTATACATGACCTGCCCAGATAAGAGCGACATGTGAAATATTGTGCGGATGGGTGAAAAAATAAACAAAAATATTCTTCAGTTCACGCTTTCTCAAAGGAAATTTTCCCTGTTATCTTTCGAGGTTGCTTCTCCTTTATTTATGACAGCCATGCGTGCGACGTAGCCAGTTGCAGCTGAGTGCTCGCATGCGGATGCAGTACGACTGATGGGTACTATCTCGGTGTGTCTATTATATCTGCTTTCAAAATATGTCAGCGTTCTGGATGGCCAGCGGTCTCTTTATTTATTTATTTATTTATTTATATTTTTCTTCTATCTTTTTTTATTCTTTGTTATATCATTCTTTGCTTCTTTTCTTCTTTCCCTCCTTTTTTTCTTCTACTTATTCTTTCTAACTTACTATCTTTCGTTCTTTTCTTATTTCTTTGCAACTGTATGACCAAGGAAATTGAACTTTGTACTCATCGTGCTTGACAAGACTTCACTTTAGAAAACCGGCAGCCATTATTTTGATTTTTCTTTCAGTCACCTTACTATCCATTTATCCAGACCAAGTGGTAATAGTCTATATTGTCAAAATTAAAACTAAAATAAATCTATCCGCTATAGCACAATACTGGCGTTTAATTCTGTTGTAGCAATTTGATTGATTGATTTGATTGATATGTGGGGTTTAACGTCCCAAAACAACTATATGATTATGAGAGACGCCGTAGTGGAGGGCTCCGGAAATTTCGACCACCTGGGGTTCTGTAACGTGCACCCAATTCTGAGCACACGGGCCTCCAACATTTCCGCCTCCACCGGAAATGCAGCCGCCGCAGCCGGGATTCAAACCCGCGGCCTGCGGGTCAGCAGCCCAATACCTTAGCCACTAGACCACCACGGCGAGGCTGTTGTAGTAATTTGAAAACGGCAGCAGTGACAAACAAAAAAAAGCCGTAAATGCTACGACAAAGAGACAAAGAGAGAAAGTAAAGTGACGGAAAGGCAGGGAGGTTAACCAGAAATTGGGGAATCTGGTTCCCTACCCTGCCCTAAGAGAAAAGGGAATGGGGAAGAAAGACGAGAAAGAAAGCGAAAGAACAATATATACGCGCAAAAGAAAAAAACTGAGCGGGAGTGCTATAGCTTATTCAATTGGCCACTACCACGCAAAAAGTTCAATAAGGCCTTCACTAAATTTCTGTGCGAACAAAGATCATGTCGGCTTTTGAGCACTGACTACTCTGACAAGGGTCTGTCGTCAAGGTGGGCTAACGCAGCAACTAGCGGTTGCCTATGCACACTGTGGCGAGGGTAGTAACAAAGAACGCGCTCTATGGAACTCGTGCTCTAGCGTCACTGTCTTCCATACTGGTTCGGAAAGCGAAAACTTTGGTGAAAGCGTCACCAAGCCGCAGTCGGCAAAGCACATTTGTCTCAAGTCGAGAGAGTCCGGACGGAGGCCGAAGTTCACGAGACGGGTCCGGCCTACGTAGTGGCGTGTGCCGTTAGCACTCTGTGTTCCACGGGGATTTTACATCTTCATTAGCAATTATTTGCAATTTCATTGCGGCATCAGTCTTTGAGAATGTAACAGATTCTTCTACACCGTCTTCGTGTACTGATCGAACAGCTGCATCAGCATGCTCGTTGCCCAATATGCCACAGTGACTTGGAAGCCACTGAAGCGTAACTTTATGTCATTCGTCGAAGAGGTGGTGGAGAAGCTCTCTAATTTCTAGCATTAGTTTTTCATGAGGCCCCTGGTGTAAGGCGAATATTAAACAGCAGCCCGACATGTGACAACTGTGACTGCGCAGAGACTTTCTCCCATCTTCTCTGCAAGTGTCCTCGCTTCAGCGTGCCAAGAAAAGAACTGTCGAAAGCTTTAGATAGAATAGACAATCGCCAATTGTCGGAAGAAAGGGTATTAGGACACTGGCCGAGACCGTCCTGTGCACGGAAGGCATTGAGAGCGTTGTTGCACTTTCTGCGGGCAAGTGGTCTTAGAGACAGACTGTAAGCAGCGTCGTGGATCGTCTGATGACCTTCCCTCTCCTTTTTTTTAGAACGTCTCTTTTCTCTCATCCTTTATCCCCCTTACCCCCTTCCCCAGTACAGGGTAGCCAGCCGGTCTGAGAGCTGGCTAACCTCCCTCTCCTTTCTTATTTATTCCTCCTCCTCCTTAAACACTGTAGTGCTGCCTTGGAGTTTGTGAAGACGCTGCCTTTCTTGACTTGATGATGTTGAATGACTTTAACTGCGCAACGCATAGGTTCGACAGCTGTCGATGTCGTTCGGTGTGATAACCAAATCCTTGTCGTTGTCGCTGTTGCAGAAAAAATTAAGATGTGCTCGATGCTCAAGCATACTTCTAATACAGAACGATGACATGGGTACATTGGTTAGCGTAAAACACGCTTTCTCCACAACTGTCACCTTAAGAAACATCTAATGGTACTCCTTCTCATTTGCAACCGTCATATATGTCTGGGTCGTCTTCGTGTAGGCGCATGCGTTAGTACTTTGAACGTAATTTATTTCCGCGTACTTCTAGCCTCACTTCAACAAAAGGAACAGCGAAACCGACATTTTCCTAAGTCTGGCAAGACACCAGAAAAAGCTATATGTTCCCGCGATCGCAAATAAACTTTTATCTATTACTCTTTCTGTGCCCGTGCAAACGTTCCCCCACTCACTCTTAATAAAAATTTATGAACCGACCTTGTTGTCTAATGTCAAACGCTGAGATGTGAGCGGACTGGATTTATTATTACAAAAAAAGGCACTACACAACCTGCCTTTAGGTTTCGCGTGAGAAAGAACGAATAGGGTCTCGCAATCTATCGACAATAATAGCAAAGTTAACCATGACGCAGTCCGAACAATTACAACCTTAAAGTGTCAAAAACAAAAAAAAATTCATTCCTTCGTTTGGAAGACTGAGTTAGGTACAAAAAAAAAGTGTCAGTAGCACTGAGGGTGGCGATTTGGGCTTGTTGGTATGGTTGCATGATGATGGATGGTAGCGCAGACAACGAACACGGACAACGAACACGGTGTTGTGTCTATGTGCCTACTCTTGTCCGTGTTCGTTGTCTGCGCTACCATCCATCGTCAGTAGCACCTTAATTTATGCTCTCTTTTGCACTGAGCAATAACCGAGTTTCTGTCTCATGCGAACTACACAACTTTCTATCGGTGACGCTACTGTAAAACAATTATCTGGCACTCTTTCCACTCTGCCCATAAGTTCCCGTTATTGTTTTCACTAAGTGAGAATAAGAATACAAAAGGAAGAATAAAAATAACAAACATTACAAGCACAGTCTGTTTTGTAGTGGTTGTTGGCACGAGCAAAGACATTGTGTCTTTAAAAAAAAGGCAATTATGATGGTCGCTCAAATTTTTCGGAATTCGAAATTATCACTGCATTCCTCGGTGCACCCCTCTAATAAGCAGTAACACCAATTTAGGTTTGCTTCAAGTGGAGTTATACGTTGAAAGTTAGCGGAAGAGCCAAATGAGGAGTGTGTGAGGCACGCGCGAACAATGTCAGTAAGGTTCGCATACTGCGGTGATTTACGCTGAAGGAAAGCTGACTTTCTGTTAACCCTTCTCTGGGCAGTGGGGCTACCCATACAGTTCTTCACCATACAGTTTCCTGAAATAGTTGTGCAATGAAAAATTACCAACCATTCAAAGCGATACATCCGAAAAACGTGGCCAGCCTAACACTGCCTGCAGCTGAATGCAATATCTTATTTTTCATTCTGCTTCACAGAGGAAATTCTCTTCCCGCGGAGAAAGTAGTTGAGCTTCCTACGTGGATGAAAATTGAACTATTGCAGGCATGTCCAGTACCTACATATATTGCTCGACTTATGTTAGCGAGTGGATGTATAACGGTTGTTAAGTTGACTTTTTGGGGGCCTTGTTTGTTGAGTGTTCGTAGTTGTAAGCTCTGTCGTTTGTTGTTTGCAAGACAGTGGCAAGTCCGCATAAAAACAAACGTACGCTTTCTTTTTATTCTAAAGAGAGTTTTTAGCAGGTATAAAGGGACACATATGACCCACTTTTTCTCGAAAAACGATAGAGAGCTCCAATTTCATACTTATTATAAAAAGCTGATACAACAGGAAACGTCACTTCGTGGATGATGTGTGCTTTTCATAGCATTATTTGCCTTAAGCAGATGGTCGCAGCGCAACGTTTTATAAATATTGTTAGACGCAACCCACAGCGAAGGTGAAAAAGAGTCAGGACAAATTCTTTGCGTTGTGCCTAAAGAGTTGTGATCATTCGAGAACTAACTACTAGAATAAAAACGTGTTTCTATGAACACTATGGTCTGTAGGCTTTTTGCCAGCTATTCTGAAGTGATTATTCTCGTTACCTTTCTTCTCTATCCTGTTTGCTTTCTTGGTATTCGCTATTCCTTGCCAGAAAAACAAAGTTGGTTGTGCTTGCCGTAAAACAGCTATCGATATGATTACAGTAAAGGCGAATTATACTGGGATTAATGGGATCAAAAAAGAAAGTTCGCATTAAGTGACTTCCGGGTTATCGAATGCACCAATAAAACAATAAACAAATGCATATTACACCTATAGGCTTTTGTTTCTTTGAAAAATATGCAAATACCAGGCTTTCTTCTTTGTTGGTAGTGCAAAAGCGACATTTCTTGCCACTCATGAGTTTCTTCACCGTGTGACCGCTGCTCTATTAGCTAACCCAAAATGTTCTAAGCCAAAGTATCGTTACCATCTTTACCATACAACTAGAATTGATGATGATCGGGATTCAGACAATTAGATCGATTGTACACGAACGACGCTTCAGCTGCTTTGCGTCACACTTACTGCTGCTTTCACATCACACCATCTGAGAATAATCCGAATGAATTGGGTTGCGCCCAAGTAGGTTCCAATTAACGAGAGTTTGGTGCTATTGAACATTACATACATGTCTGCCTGAACCAAATAACGCGTCCGAAAAAATTATTTTTTTAATTATTGGGTATTGAATTAACGAGCTCTTACTGTAAGGGAGGGAACTTGCTTAGTCGGGACTACAGTTATCGATTGACATTGATGAAATCCCAACTTGGAGAAAAATACATTACAATTCATACCAATGTCGTGGCACTCACTAAAAATAAAGAAAGTTTATAAACACTTCGGCCTTTGGTACTGCTTCTTCCTTTATTTCTTGAGCCAATGGAGCTAGAACACACGCTCCACAAATCAATAAAACTGCGACTGCCTACCTAGAAACAGTGCTTTGAGCAAGTGCATGCGAGGTTTCAAACCGGGCATGTGCCTGATTACCTCCCTGCCTTCTCTCTTGTTGTTCTTCTCCATTGCTCCTCATAGGGCATAAGTGTCGGTTATTAATTCGGAGTATCACTAGAATGAATTCTAAAACGCAGAAAAAAGTGAGAAAAAGGATGTATAGAGGAGCATTATTTCAAGCAGGAACATTTTGCTTCGGTAGCTCCTCCACAGTGTTACAGTGGCTAAGGTACTCGGCTGCTGACTCACAGGTCGCGGGATGAAATCCCGCCTGTGGCAGCTGCATTTTAGAAGGAGGCGAAAATGCTATAGGCCCGTGTGCTCAGATTTGGGTGCGTGTTAAAGAATCCCAGGTTGTCGAAATTTGCGGAACCTTCCACAACGGCGTTTATTATAATCATATGGTGGCTTTGGGACGTTAAACCCCACATATCAAATCATTTTGCTTCCGTATCGTTTTCGATTGTATCGTGTAGCAAGTGAATATGATATAATATTATAATATCTGGAATGCTCATTTTATAACTACTGGTTGTTTATAGTTACAGTTACTTTATAGTTAATGTTCAAACTTGCAGTTTCTGCTTGTACGCATCTGAAGATGCCTACTGCAACAGTAAAGGGATGCTGCAGGTAGCACGCAGATACCTCCTTTCTGTAGTTTTTTTATAGAAGTGAACATATTTCTTGAAACACACTGTATAACTGTATGCAATGAAGGATTTCCGTAACGAAGCTTTCAAACGCAGTTCATTTTGCTGCCCTACAGAACAGGCCCCATGCTATAGAAGGGCTGGCCCTAAAATAACACTCCAAGACCCATGCTGCAATGCACCATCACCGGCCAATTCCGCCTAAATTTTTTTAGTCTAATTGCTGTTGTAAACGGTGCTGTTTTTCGAGAGCAGCTTGTTTGGGGTAAAAGAAAAGGAGGAAATTGAGATGACAACCCATATTGCGTTTCAGGCGTTATTTGAGAAGGTATAGTGTAACGTTGACATGATGGGAAACAGGTCATCAATAGCATTAAGGTAAGCAGAGTGCAGTGATTGCTTCCTAACACAGACTACAAGCTTGTCAGCTAATTGCGGCTCCTGCTCTCCGTGGCTATCACGTGTAAGGTTTATATGCGAAGATCGTTCGGGAGGTTCGAGGCAGCACTTTATATAAGGTAAGGAATCACGATAGGTGATGTGAGTTGAAGCTATGCTAACTTGGCCTATCAATCTAGTATTTTGTTCAACCGGCAGACGCAGTACAGCCTATCTGAAAACAGAACAATATTGGCTGACACGCAATCAGGCCCTGGTAATGTGTTGTTGACGTCATTGCTTGAAAATAAAAGACCACGCAGGAAGAGATTCGTTACCGGAGTGGGAGTACGAGGTGCTGTTTACGAAATATTTTGCTCTGGAAGCCTTCAGACTCAGGTTTTACGAGGTGCTTAATTACTTCTGATCGCACAGCCTTCAAAATAAGAAAGGAAACCTGTGACGCTGACACAGGTTCACTAAGTGTTTACGCTCTATGGATCCAATCGGCCATTCGCAGCTGGTTGTTCTGAACACCCGTTTTAGCAGCATTCGCGTGATATAGAGAAAAAAAAACTAAGAAAGCAGAGAGGTTAACCCTATGGTGGGAGGTGGTATGCTACCCTGCACTGGGGTTGGGGAAGATGGCTTGAGAAAGAAAGAGAGAAAGATGAAAAATAAATCGGAATAAAACTCGCACGCACGCGCACGCGCACGCACACACACACACACACACACACACACACACACACACACACACACACACACACACACGCACACACGCACACGCACACATTAGCAGGCTAGTAGTTTGCAAAATTTCATGTTGCAGTTCCATTGCCCTCTTCTGCGACGTTGAGTCTGGACGATGGCGTAATACGCTTTACTTTGACAGAGGCTGGTCATCTAAATTGTCGAGGTCATTACAAATAGATTGCCGTTGTTTGCTATATTCGATGTGTGCACAGGCACAGATTGAATAGCCTCTTCATCTCCGACGTGTACGCAGATGTTGATATGGTCCATCCTTGTGCGAAAAGCAAGCGCAACGCTAAACGTGATGCCCAGCCGTAGTCTGCACAAAATAGCAGCGTCATCTAGACGGAGTCTTCCTGGAAGTCGAAGGCTTAACGTTAGAAGCATCGAGCATGCATTAGGCATGTATCGTGAATTGCGCCTCATTCTAATGTGTCATCGAGCACTGGTGAGCAAGCATGAGGAGATTCTTAGCAGCGTTGGTCCTAGAGAAAAGTATCGATATGCAGAATCTACAATCGTCAAACAAGCATGACATCTTTTGAAAGAGGTTTTATCAGGAAAAATGATGACGTGTAAATAAAGAAAATAAGCAGCGTTTCCTAAAATTAAGTCAGTGGGAACGGTGAATTTTCAGGGCTACATGCAGACAAGAACATACAGGCAACATGATGAAAAAGGGATTGATTGGGGTGGCGTAGAGGGAGGTGCAGAGTTATTTTTTTCATGCATTTCATGGACAAACACTCGCGCAAATAAACACGAGGAAAAGTTAAAAATTATTAAAAAAACAGCCGAAGTCACTAAACGCTGTGAAGGGCGTGGTACAAAATGACTGCGAAAGAACACGACGAAGTTTGCCATCCGAACTTCACTGGACATCATTCGCATCGAAGGCACCAGGAAGGAAGCACGAAATTGCACCTTGGTGTTTTAGCAGCAAGACACCAAGTGTATATTTATTAGCGTGGCAAACAGCCACAACCCAATTCGATTATCTCTACGCACAAGCACACATTGTCAATAGCACGTGTACGTGTGCGATTAGAGGCAGAAGAGAACTTAAACGCTGAAGACAGGACCTAACAGTGTCACTCAGCTCGTTCATATTCAAACTAAAGGTTGCCCGAGGAGCAAATATTTGTGTGGGCGAAGAGAGCGACAACTGTTACCCTTGCGTAGAGAAATACTTTCTCGTGTATGCCCAATTAGGACATTATGTTGGTTCCCACTCAGTTTCGGTGTTCTTGTCTACAACCTACGGTGTTGTTTTCCCTAATCGGTTTCATTGTGATTTCGACCATCACAATCATTCGCTCTTTGCAAAAGAACGTGTAAACTCTGACATTAAGTCAACTGTTCCTTACTGAGGACGCGTCGTCGGTGGCAGATTTGATTTTATATTTATTTTCGTTTATACATTTACGGCACCTTCAGGATAAATACACCTGTAACAAGATTGAAACAGCGTTTCGCGAAATGCCAATAGAGATAATTTTTAGACCCTTTAAGTTGTTATACGGGTGTTTGTGTCAAGCCCTTATTATTACCCTTACGACACTCTTTTTGTAACATTTATGGTGTTTTCATCTTAGGGGGGTTATGAACAAAGTTGGAAATGCACAGCTTTCTTGGGCCAATTTGATTATATTTTACGTATACATTGACTACCTGATACCAGCAGTGCCCCTACAACTAGCTGCTTGCAGTTCTAGTAATGTATCGAAGCAGGAAGCAAAGTAATGCAATCAAAACGTAGTGTTCATTGATAAAACGCGCAAAATACAGACAGGAGACACAGCAGGAACGCCACTTATCCAGTAGAGTAAGGACTAATCCTCTTGTACCTGTTACTCTCATCTGTTACCTTTGCGTGACTAATGAACATCCACAAACTGGACTTACTTGCCTGAATCAAGGTAGTATTGCGAACAATGGCGTAGACATGCGACATATCATGCCGTGATTTCGAAGCTCCAAAAGCAAAAAATAAAATGTCTACCATCTGCAGAAAACGCACCCACACATTTGATTAGCCAAAACCTCCACGTCAACGAATCACCACGTTCCTTACACGAAAAAAAAAATGGCAGGCATGCATGCAAAGCGCGGCACAGTCGCAGCATAAACTGTAACAGTGGCCTTTCAGAGCCTTTTCTAAACTATCTTTCGAAACGCTAGAAGCACACTTGCTGGGCACCCATACGGCCTAAGTAAATATAATTGTTGTGTAGTACGCCGGCATTCGCTATGCTGTCCTTTGCCATTCTTCGGGAAAATGTGGTATCCGCTCAACCCTTGCAACAAACTTTGTGCGAATTTTGTGTTTCATGAAGTGGCTGACGACTATAAAGTATAATTACGCCTGAAGTGGCTATGCGCCACAGTAATTTGGTAATGAACACCGTTCTGGTTTTTCCTTTGCTGTTCTAAAACACTTTATTACCCATATTAACGCGATTCTTTTTCTGACATCAAGCCTGCCTTGATCGAATTTGCGAAGGAGTCCCAAGCACCAGCGTGACTCAGCGGCCCCCACGTACACTGCGAAGACACGATAAAATTTCTGTATAATAACAGTTGGGAACAAGGCAGGTGAGCTAATTTAGTTAGACGAGAAAAGAAAGGTTGTTTGGCACTATCACATCTATTAATGAGGCAAATCATAAACAGGTTCTTATTTTTTCGTAACATGAGTTATACTTTCTTGCGTACGGTATGCCTACCGAGGCTGATGAGAGCCTTACTTGGAAATGTAGTTGGTACAGCCAACATGAATGGCGCTGTCCGCGGGCATCTAAGGGAGGTAATCTTAAGTATTTGCTTTTTGGCTGTCAAATTTTCTAATGAGTACCTGTTTTGAGTGACACGCAGAAAACTGTACGAATATGTGTGTGATGCAATTTTACCTGTTCAAATGTTCAGGGTCGTCCACAGTGGAGGTCAAAGACAGCATGTGCTAAAAACGATTAAAAAATTGCAAGTGGCTTCTGCCACAGAGAACGTGTTATCCGGCTTCACACTGGCACTCTGTACGTCAAAGTATTTCTAGAGGAAAGGGGTGTCTTTACACCTTGGGCGTGATATTTTATCATTTGTATAGAATGAGCCAGAAACTATTGAGCCCGCTTTTTATTACATTGCGGGGAGAGAATGTATTTTTTGATGTATTGCAGAGGACAATAAAAAATTGCTCTGGACTCATACGGCATCAGATTTTTCTCGATATATAATGAGGATAATTTGCCTTTTGACTCATTTATATTTAATGTCTTCCACTGTTTATGGTGGCCCCCTAGGGAAGGTTTTCACTGTGATCTACAATTTTTGCTGCTGTCTACGTTTTTGCTGCTGCCTACATTTTTCTGCGCTCTGCTTTTGTAGAAATCCAAGAATGCGCCTTAACCCTTATATCTTCAACATCTGGCTTCGTTATGCGACCCAACGTTATAGATTATGTTTTGAACTTATTCTCTAAGCTGCATACATACCTATTCTGTCTTAAAATAAAAACAGAAAATGACGGGTACTACAAAGATCTCCAGGTAGCTACACTTTACACTTACCACGTTAGAGCTTCACAGCACTGATGACTTAAATTCTCACCACGAGCGAATATCACTAAATCATTCATCCCCAAATCGAGCAAAGTCGCCAGCTCTCTTTCATTTGTTGAAAGAGGAAGCTTTACAACAATCGGAAAGGTTTTTTAATGTGTACGGATCGACACGCCGAGCCCGGCAATAAATGACCACCGTGCTCTAGCCAGAGTATACTTGCGGAAGTATTCGTAAGTATCGTACTGCATTGGTTGTAGAGAGATAACCACTTAATTCAATCATGAAAATTTCTACGGTAATATCCACGCGGCCACGTGTGTGCACCTGACTATGGCGAACTATATTGTGCTACAGCATAATTTATGCACTCGAATCTCAATTTCTATGAATATATGTTAAGAAAAAACGAAGATTGTGGATACTCTGTGCCGATATATTTTGATTCGTTTTGAACTGTTACAGAAACAATAGTCTCATAGGTGTAAAAACGCCTGGTACTTTCAATAAGCCATATATGGAAAAAAAGAGAAATTCATAAGAAATTTATATGGTTCATGAGTGTGCGACCTAATGAAAATGTTTTAAAACTCTTCAAAACCGATGTAAATGCTCAGTTTCCCGAATGCACAAACTCTTATAAAAAATAGCGCATGCCTTAGTACTTACCGAACGCATAAAGTTACAAAACTGGTAATGTGCGGTCGAGGACGCAAATTCAAAGATTCTCGTGTTGTTGCATGAAGATAAAAGCTCAGCGCTAACAGCCGACGCAAAAAAATGCCTAAAAAAGCACTTAACGGCTAGAAACAGCTAACCGTTGTTTGCTTGTTTTCTCGCTGCATGCGATGCTGTGAAGGTCCTGCAACGCATACCGACACGGCTGTGAAATACGCAAATGTAATACTAGGGTTCAGACAGGGTATGGCTTAGAACGTGCTATGTTGCAAGAAAAAAGAACAAAAGCTCTCATAAAAATGCTTCCGAATCCCCTTTCTCTCCAGTTTAGTATACTGTAACTCCTTTTTTAGTGGTCCTTGATTGCTTTTACAATTTAAATTTTGCTGCCGTAAAATCCGCGTCATAGATCTCGGAGCTAGGACTCTGTTCCAAACTTTATTTGCTCACAACGCAAGAGCTGGTGTGTGCGCCAACTCCGTCAAGATAAACACGGAGAGACTGGAAGTAAACCTCCTCTTTTAAGACGTATTCAATTCGCTCTCGGTGAAAACGGATGAGCCGCGCAATGAGAAGAAACCCACGGATATTTTCTTTCTACCACTCTCTTCGACGTGGGTGACTGCTTTTTTGGCAGAATATTCGCTTTTTAAATTGCGAAAAGACACCCTTCCGCGCGTGCGCGAGGAAGTTTGATGAGGTACCACCACTTCCTTCTCCCCAGCTCTAGAAATGTTGCCACGGCACCTCGAAGGATTTGAGGCTTATGCAGTACAAGATTGTAAAGCAAACAATGTTGCCCTGGAACTCGTTATGGATTTAAGCGAAATGCACGATTTCACTCCAGAGACCCATTTCTCTAAGCTTTAGTGTTTAGTCCTGGAAACTGCACGTGTGCGGAATTTTTTATTCACCCTGTAAGAATTGTGTTAGCGTTTCCTAGGCTTCATACAGTTTTTGTACTCTTATTGTTGATGGGTTGTTTATATGCGTTTTACACTTACACAACTTGTAGTGCGTTGTTTCCTTCATAAAACTTTTTTGTTCTTGTGACCTTTTAGTTTAAACAGTATACTTCGAATTAAGTAGCATTCTGAAACGCTAGGAGTCCACTGAGTAAGAGTGAAGTCGACACACATAAATCCCAAACATAGTTAATGCTTGGCGAGTTGGAAATTGATAATAGAATTGAAGGACAGAAGTGTTCGAGCTCGCGCGAGAAGGTCATCCATGAACTTAACTTTGTACTAGATCCTATACCTTTTTTTACGTCTTTGTCGTCTTTCCTTTTTATATGTACCGTATTAATACAAGCTAAATTCATGAAGGACAAAACAGTAAAGATTAGAGGCACACTCTAACAACTGTGGCGTTTTTAGATTACACCTGTCTCATTCACTTCTTCTCCGCCCGTGTTTATTGCGCTGCTCAGTTTGAGTTGCAGGTAGTGGCAGAGATGTGCTTCGTGGCATTTCTGACTTAAATTGCTCCTCAAGAGTAAGAGATTGACTTTATTTAAACATATCCTGAGGAGGCTGAGAAAGGGCCATTCCGACCCTTAATTCAACCTAGAGGTTCCGCTCAGGATGGCGCTGGCAGCCGAAGGCTTGTAGCGATGTCCCGGGCCCTCTGGACCGCCTGTAGTTGCAGCTTGTATTGATTGCTCTTGAGGGCTTCCTGCCAAGCCTCTTGGGTATTCAGTTGTGCTGCGCTATGTGTAGGGCACAGCCAGAGCATGTGTTTAAAATTGCAATAGGGATGGTTGCAAAGGGAGCATGTGGGTGGTGGTCGGGGTCGACTCTGTGTAAGGTGGATGGTGTTATGTACGTACGTGTTTGCAATCTTCTGAGAGTTAGAGCTTGTGCTTTGTTAAGTTTTGGGTGCGGTGCTGGGAAGGCACGTCTTTGTCCCCGGTAATGTGAAGTGATCTCGTGGTATGTGAGTGCTTTGTCCTGGCTGCAGAAATTCTCGTACCGCTCACTCATCGAGGGGTCGTTGTCCGCGGCGCGGCGTGTGAGCTCACGCGCCAGGTGGTTGACCTCTTCGTTAGGATTGCAGTGGTCGAGTCCCGTTAACTGTCCCATGTGGGCTGGGAACCAGGATACGTAGATTTGAGCTTTCTCTTCCTTAACAAGGGTTTCTTTGCTCTCGTACTCTCTTATTGCGTTGACGGTGAGTTTTCCTGTGCTTCTAGCTACTAGACCAGCCGCGAACGTTCGTGCCGCCGTCTTAGAGTCTGTGCATATTGTGGAGTAGGTTTGGCAGCTTTGCAAGGCTAGCGCGATCGCCATTTCTTCTGCTTCGTGTACATGGCTTGTTTGGACGGTTGCCGCGTTTATGAGGTTTCCGTCTATATCAACGACCGCTATGGCAAACGCCTCCCTGCCATAGTAGCGGGCGGCATCTACGAATAGCGCGTGTGTGTTGTGTTTTTTTGCCTTGTTTATGAGCGCCCTCGCTCTGTCCTTCCTTCGCCCTTTGTTGAACGTAGGGTGAACGTTGCGGGGATTGGCTCAACCCTAATGTGTTTCCTCACGTCATTACCAAGTTGTGTTCTTCTCTCTGGTTGAAAAATTGGGCAAATACCTGCGTCTCGTAGGATGAGATGGCCTGCCTGCGTCAACGACAGGCGTGTGATCTGTTCCACTCTCTGAGCCTCGAAAATTTCTTCGGCTGTGTTGTGCAGACCAAGTTGCTTGAGTTTCTCGTTGCTCGTACTATTGGGCAAGCCGAGTGCTGTTTTCAGTCCCTTGCGGAACATGGAGTCGACCTTTTTGATTTCAGCATTCGTAAGTTTCAGAAACGGGAACGCGTATGCTACGTGACTTACAAGAAAGGCGTGATACGCCTTCATGATGTCTTCTAGGAGGCGTGCTCTCTTGTTGGCGATTCTAGCAATGCCTCTTGAAAAATTATTCGTGCTTTTTTCAAGGCGCTTGAGTGCTTCTTTGTTGTGGCCCTCCTTGGCGCTTAACGTTAGCCCTAGTACTTTGACCGTATATACTTGCGGTATCGTTTGGTTATTCTCAGCTTTGAGCACTACTTGCTGCTCCTCTTCGCCCGAATTCCGTCGAGGGTGAAAGAGCGTTAGAGTAGATTTAGTGGGGGACAGTGCGAGTCTAGTTGGCTTAAGAAATTCTTCAGTTGTAGTCAGTGCTTGTTGAAGGATTCCTTCCAAGGCACCATATGAGTGGGCACATGGGACCCATATGGTAATATCATCCGCGTATATGGCATGGTGTACGGATGGGATTTGAGCGAGCTTCTCCGACAACTTGTGCATCGCCACATTAAAGATCAATGGCGAGAGCACTGACCCTTGTGGGGTGCCGATATTTCCGAGTCGTTCGGGTTCGCCGCATTGCTCTCCTATGCGTATGGTGGCGGTTCGGTTCGCCAAAAAGCCTTTAATGTAGTTGTAGAATTTCTCGCCTAGGTTCATGTGTGATATTTCACCCAGAATGTGTTCATGTTTTACTGTGTCAAAGGCCTTGGCGAGGTCCAGGGCTAATTTGGCTTTGGGCGTGTGGAGGAGGCCGTAACATATGTGTTCTCTTAACATAAACATGGCGTCCTGTGTGGACAGTGCCCTGCGGAAGCCAATAATGTTGTGTCGAAAGAGCCCATTGCTCTCAATGTGGTCCGTGATACGGTTGAGTATTGCATGCTCAGCTACTTTTCCAACGCAAGATGTGAGTGATATGGGCCTTAAGTTATCGATGCTCAGTGGTTTTCCAGGTTTCGGAATGAGCGAAACCTTGGCACTACGCCATTCTTTAGGCACAGTACCCGTTTCCCATGCCTCATTTATCTTCTTAGTAATGATTACGATTGCTTTATCGTCTAGATTCCGTAGAAGTTTATTGTCGATTCCATCTGGCCCTGGCGCTGATCTGCCATTGAGTTGTTGTAGAGCGTACCGTATTTCAGCTTCGCTGAATGGTTCGTCTAGCTTTTCTTGCGGTCGACCTCCATATGAGGGATTTTTGTTTTCCCAGGCTACTGATTTGCTTTCCAGTGGGAGATATTTTTGGCCTAGCGTTTTGAGGAGAGCTTGAGATCCACCACTATCCTGGGCGTGCTTGTGCACCAATCGTTCAATTTGCAGCTGGGTGCCGCCTCTAGTGGGTTTGTCGCTGTCCGCCATAAGGTGTTTGAGCAGCCCCCATTTGCTTCCCTTCCTCATTTGGCCATCTGCTTCGTCACATGTGTTGTTCCACTGCTGGGCGCAGATTGTCTTGGCGTGAGATTTGATTTCGCGGCCAAGGTCCGCGATTTTTGTGCGTAAGTGTCTGTTGAGCTTGTTTTTACGCCACGCTTCTTTTAGGTCATGCCTTTTCTGCAGCAAACTGGCCAGGTGAGAGTCCATTGCCTGGATGGATTCATCAGTCTCGACTTCTTTGGTGGCCTCATTCGCTGCCATTTTTATTTCATTTAAGAGAGCTTCATATGATAGTTCTGTATTGCCCTTCTGCTCCCGTATTTTACGGAACTGGTCCCAGTCTGTAATTTTGAATTTTCTTGGCGCTTTCGCCTCGTTCTCAACGGTAATTTCTAGGACGCAGTGGTCGCTACCTAGGTCTTCGGCGAGGTTATCCCTCAAGTGTGCTCCTGATTTTGTCCTTTCCTCTTCTTTCTTCTGTTTCAGTGTTTGCTCATATGTTCTTTTCGCATGTGCGTGTGTGCATGTTCAGTCTACCTGCCTTTTCTTGCTTCCGTCTTCCTATCTTTATCCTAATTGGTGAATAAGTTCCAAGTTTGAATATTTTGAAGTAGAAGGGAGCGATAAATATTGTGAAGTAATTGATAAAATTAAGACAGAGGGCTTTATTTTAACCCGTCATGTTAATTACTGTTCGGCAATTAACATTCAGCTTCATCACTACAATACATGACGCGTTTTATAAAGCACACTAAGCCACTTTTTGTGCGTTCTTCGCAGTCAAAAATAATGACAATGGTAGTACAAATGAGCATAATTCACTTGCACAGAAGTTTGTGTGTATGCAACTATGGCAGAGGTTAAAGTTCTAAAAGAAAGAAAAGCTTTTTCTTTTACCAACTTTATTACTGGTACAAAATTTAACGTTATTTCTTTTGTGAGGCGATATTGCACGTGTTACGTTACAAGACCAATCTAACATCACGCATGTCCCCTACACATATGGGTGGTGTTGTATATAATTTTTGTATTATAACAGCCGCTTCAACCAACAGGCAATAGCGTGATTCTACGCTGTTGCCTGCTGTCAGCCTGCAAATATGGTATCATGCAAAAAACAAAACAAAAAAATTCACGCTTTCGAATCACACTTTCACCGCAATGGAGAAGAAATGAAGGTGACATCAACAAATTGGAATGCTTTATCAAATAAGGCTATCAGCTAGCCCTTTTGGGTCTGATCTGACGAAACAACAAACTATCCCCGCAAGGGAATACGACTGCTCTAAGAATCGAAGTGGCTTTGTCGTCTCATCACAAAGTAAATGGTTACAGCACAGCACAAGGGTATACGATCCACTTACTATAATGTCAGTCGAGATAACGTGCGCGCAAGTACATACGTGCTACAGCACTTTTGTGTTCAATAGAGAGGGAGAGAGATAGTTGCTGCTCGAGCTTCTAAAATCGATTCTTAATCTTGTCCCAAAGGCTGTGTCATAACTGAGAGAAACTTTTGAGTAAGGTAACGACGATAACAAACGGCGACCTTAAAATCATCTTTGTTCCTTTAGTCTCAGTTTTTGCGTAGCATTAGTGTGTAATTCATATGATTTGGCTCACGTCACCTGTACTTGTTTTTAGTTGTGAAGGAATATAATTGCCCCTCCGTGGTGGTCTATTGGCTAAGGTAATCAGCTGCTGACCAGCAGGTCGCGGGTTCAAATCCCGGCTGCGGTGGCTGCATTTCCGATGGAGGCGGAAATGTTGTAGGCCCGTGTGCTCAGATTCGGGTGCACGTTAACGAACCACAGGCGGTCGAAATTTCCGGAGCCCTTCACTACGTCGTCTCTCATGATCATATAGTGGTTTTAAGACGTTAAATCTCACATATCAAGAAGGAAATTGTCCTAACAAAACAGCTTTCGCTCACGAGCGTCAGTTCTTCAACTCCGAAGGAAATACACTTGCGTCTTGCCATACTAAAACGGTTGATGGTCACGCGGGATCGCAACGACCACTTTTCGTGCACGCCACTCAGACATTTTGGATGCGCGTGCGTGGTGGCGTCCACCGGAGGCTTTTTTATTGTCTGCGTGCAAACAAAAAAGATACCGCCATGAAGTTTGCTCCTTTGTGTGCCTTGTGACGCATGACACTTTCTCCTCGCCATTTTGGAATAAAGTATACACTGGCGAGCAAATGCGTACTGGCGAATATACTGGCGAGCTAATGCGTACAACACTGCTGCAGTGCGAGCCCGTTCACGTTCAGCACTTCGTCGTCGTCATCCCCAGGCATCTACTTAGCCCGTGACATTACCCGCCGGCGGCAGAAGCACCGTCCCGGTGCTATCAATTCTCGAGGCGTGAGTAGTATATGGTTTAAGCCGTGAGACGTGCACTATATCGGTCGGGACTGAAGCTGGTACTGACGTGGTATGGAGTGGAGCTATCTCATAGGTCACGCTGGTGACCTTGCGTATGACGCGGTAGGGGCCAACGTAACGGGACATCAGTTTTTCGCAGAGACCAACACGACGTGATGGTAACCACAGCAAGACGAGTGACCCAGGGGGGTACTGTACGTCACGGTGCCGGCGATCGTAAGCACTCTTTTGGTTAAGCTGCGAGACACATAAACGATCCCGGGCGACTTGGCGGGCGATGTCAGCTCGGGCCAGGGCATCACGAGCATAAGCAGTCGATGAGAGGGCGTCAAATTGGAGCATGGTGTCCATGGGCAAAGGTGCGTCATAACGAAACAGTAGGTAAAAAGTTGAAAATCCAGCTGTATCATGACGTGAACTGTTGTATGCGAAGGTAACGAAAAGTAAGTGGAAGTCCCAATCTTTGTGATCCTTGGAGACGTACATCGCTAACATATTCGTCAGGGTACGGTTGAGGCGTTCCTGGAGGCCGTTGGTTTGCGGATGGTACGCTGTAGTGAACTTGTGGTGGGTAGAGCAGGATCGCAGGAGCTCGTCGACTACTTCAGATAGAAAACAGCTGCCGCGGTCGGTGATCAACTGACGAGGAGCACCATGACGCAGAATGAAGTCATGAAGAAGGAAATCGGCTACATCAGTAGCGCAGCTGGTGGGGAGGGCGCTTGTAACGGCATACCGCGTTGCGTAGTCGGTAGCAATAGCAATCCACTTATTACCGGTGGCCGACACGGGAAAAGGTCCTAGAAAATCGAGGCCGACTCGGAAAAATGGCTCATCCGGTACTTCAATGGGCTGGAGGATACCAGCAGGTCTCAGAGCAGGTGCCTTGCCGCGCTGGTCGCAAGCCGCAACGTACTGTCGCACAGAACGGTAGAAGCCAGGCCAAAAGAATCGGCGGCGAATGCGGTCATACGTGCGTGACACCCCTAGGTGTCCAGCGGAGGGGGCATCATGCAGCTGGGCCAAAACGTCTGAGCGAAGATGCACAGGAACAACGAGTAAAAGCTCAGCACAATCAGGGCGGGCGTTGTAGCGGTGCAAGATGTCATTGTGAAGAACGAACAGTTGTAAGGAGTGGTCAAGGTGGGGAGAGTGCAGACCATTGATAATAGCACGCAAAGAGGGGTCGCGGCGTTGTTCAGCAGCTATGTCGGTGAAGTCGGTAATTGAAAGAACGAGGGCCTCTTGCTCATCTTCCCTCGTGTCAGGGGGATCGACTGGGTAACGGGACAAGCAGTCGGCATCCTTGTGAAGTTGTCCGGATTTATAGGATACGGAAAAAGTGTGCTCTTGTAAGCGCAACGCCCAGTGACCAAGGCGTCCCGTAGGGTCTTTGAGTGAGGAGAGCCTGCAAAGCGCATGGTGGTCCGTAATAACTGAGAATGGTCGGCCATACAGGTACGGTCGGAATTTCGCAATGGCCCAGACGAGAGCTAAGCACTCGCGTTCTGTGATGAAATAATTTTGTTCCGAGCGCGACAACAGTCGGCTTGCATACGCGACGACGCGGTGCATGCCTTGTTGCCGCTGCGCCAGCACTGCGCCTATGCCGTGGCCACTGGCGTCAGTACGAAGCTCCGTGGCGGCAGATGGGTCGAAGTGTGCTAGGACTGGTGGATTGGTTAGAATGTCAACGAGCGACGAGAAGGCGTTTGCTTGCTGTTCACCCCAGGACAATAGCTGGAGATTGTGTGTTGATTACCGCCATCTCAACCATATTACCAAGAAAGATGTCTATCCCCTACCACGCATAGATGATGCCCTTGATTGCTTGCACGGTGCCAAATATTTCTCTTCAATAGACCTTCGCTCAGGCTACTGGCAGATCGCTGTGGACGACAAAGACAGAGAGAAGACGGCCTTCATGACTCCTGATGGACTTTATCAGTTCAAAATGATGCCTTTTGGATTATGCAATGCCCCCGCGACATTTGAGCACATGATGGACTCTCTCCTTCGAGGCATGAAGTGGACCATCTGCCTCTGCTATCTTGACGACATTATTGTTTTTTCGACTACTTTCGACGACCGTCTTACCCGTCTGTCCACAGTTCTTGATGTTTTTCGACGTGCCAACTTGCAACTTAACTCGTCCAAATGCCGCTTTGGGCAACGCCAAATCTGCGTACTCGGCCATCTTTTTAACGCTGCGGGCGTTCAACCAGACCCTGCGAAAGTCCGAGCAGTTCGCGACTTCCCCATACCCCGCACCTCCACCAATGATGTTACGGGGAATAAAGTATACACTGGTGAGCAAATGCGTACTGGCGAATATATTGGCGAGCTAATGCGTACAACGCTGCTGCAGTGCGAGCACGTTCACGTTCAGCACTTCGTCGTCGTCATCCCCAGGCATCTACTTAGCCCGTGACAATATCACTACTCCTTCTCCTGCCTCTATTCGCGGTGTCTTATCTTCTTCCACACATTGTAACCCGAAAACCCTTATTTTTTATCTCCCATCGCCTCTTCCAAATCTGTTCCACTGATCGAACGCGAACAAAGTTTTTTAGAGGGGCCCTCACTGGTTGCTCAGAACCTCTTATGGCTCCTGGTACGAATACTTTCGGGTGGCGCAATCACCTTATTTTTTTTAGATGCGGAGCATCTAATACTCGAGGCTTATAGTGCGGCGCCGTCCGCAAGCTTCCTCCTCCTTCTTCCACCATCTGTGCATCCCTTCCTCCTCTACACACCGCGCGCGCTTCACTTCTCCACCATCTGTGCACCCTTCCTCCTCTACACACCGCGTGCGCTTCTCCTCTTCACGAACATTCGCTAGCTGTATAATGTAGCGCGCATGCGCCGTCACGCTTCGAGAACATCAGCAGCTGACGCGCGCGCATGCGCCGTTGCGCTTCTCCCCCTTCTCGAACATTCGACAGCTGACAGTGCATGCGCCGTCGCGCTGTATATATACTCAAGGTCGGTGCTCGCTCGCTCAGTTGCCGCTCGTCGGTTGGTTTGTACGGCGCGTCGACGTCCGAGGTCGCAATGATCGACGTCCCTTCGACCAGCGCCGGCCAAAGTGTTGGCGGAACCGTAACCGATCCACTCACTCTTCACTTTACCGACCAAAAAGCCATCGTGCTCAAAGTTCGTCGCAATAAATAAACACCGCCCTTTCGCATACGTGTCGTACGTGTTCACTCATTTAACACCCCTCCTACAACGACGTTAACCAATTTAGCCAGCGACCCGGGTAAGTCGCAATTTAACACCCCATTTCACAACCACGTTAACCAATTTAGCCATCGACCCAAGTAAGTCGCACTTTAACACCCCGTTAACCAATTATATGCTCCGCATCCTCCTCAGTGTTCCCCCGAGGGAAGCTGCGGGCAATTTTTCTCTATCTCTCTCAAACATTACTGCCGATTTATGTTTGGTATACGGCAACGCAAGCCGTTATATCCCGTGTTCTTATGGTGCAATTGCGGCATTTCCTCATCGCTGTCTCGCCTAACTAAATACATCGTTTCGTCTGAATCTGTCACTAACTGAGCTGCTGCCCTTTTCAGGTAAATTACCGGTCTTCCTCACGTGACCTTCGACAATTTTTGATAAATATTCTTACATATTACTCATAGAAATGCCTCTAGAGTGTGCTGAAGTTTCGTCCAATACGACTGAAATAACGTGCTTGCTTGTGTGTTTCAATGCGTATTTCAATTACAAATCACGCCTGTTAGGAATGAATTCGTTCAGTGACGTCTTTTGCGCTTGTGCTTCTGTGTTCCTGCAGCTCACGTTCATGAGTGCGCGCACAAATAAACTTTATCACAATTTTGTAGCAATTCTGGTGTAGTGTGCACGTTTCTTTGTGCTACCAGGAGATTGGAGATGCAATAAATAATAATAATATATTGATGTAGACTTCAAACCCTGTATTGAAGCACCATTCGGTAAAAGGCATGCGGGTCTATGAAAGGGAAAGCCTTAGAGTCCTCATCGAACGCGAAAAGGGACTGTCGGTATTGTTGGCGTGAGCACGAGTGAGAGAAAAAAATCATTCTGTTAAGTCGTCATAATGAGCTAGTAATGATGTTCATATGCCATGTTAATGGCGTCACTATGATATCACATAACAGGACGCCACATGATGATGTCGTCACGCGACATCATAGCTTGGTCGTAGATGCGTGGATTGGCAATTTAGGATTATACGTAAAATACACGAAGCTTGTAAGGCCTCCCTCCAACCGCAGAGGTGGTGTGAAATGTGGCAAGGGTGCGTTCAAATACACGTGACTGTAGATAAGAAAAGAAGAGTTTTGCCTTCGTATCTTCCCAGACAAATGTGCAAGGAATCATGTGAATTTCTCTTTAGCTTAACGGAGAAAGCATACACACAGCCTTCAGAGTGAAGGCTTATAGTTCGCGGGATTGGAAGCGATCACTGCGGTAGAGCACTGTCACTCGGTGTTCCATCAAGCAGTTTAAACAAAGTGAGATAAAGAGAGGAATGTTGGCATTGAAATAACTGCCAGAAATTTATTGAATTCAGCTTGGCTGCAATGTTTGCAAAGCTGAAATTGAGAAAAGGAGTGAGAGGCTAAGGTTCGTGATACAATGTCGCTGCTACTGCACCAACATAGGTGCTGCGATTGTCGTTCCGCAAGAGTCACGTATGTCTCGGCTTTTTAAGCTAGGACCCGAATTGTGCTGCCATCCGCAGCACTCCAAATCCACTCGCCTTGCGCAACGCGGTTATCGATTTTTTTGCAGCAAAGAGACGCCTTGATTTGCCTTCGTTTCTATTCTACGCCTGATGCACGATCCCACCATAACAGTGAAAAAATCCAATTGAAAATGCGGCTGCAATTTAAAAGGCTCTTCTTTCCTATGTTTCCATACTACGCTGTGCTCCGCGGCCCTGCATCGGGAAAAGCAGCGGTGGTCGATTTTCTGAAGGGCTCCATGGTAGTGAAGCGTTCGCTCCACTACCCTTGTTTTACTGTGTCTTTCTTTTGTAATCTTACCTCCCTTAAACAGGCCCACTGGCCCAGTGACAGCAACACTCCCCGCAGCCAAATTCGTATTTAGAAAACTGAGCCAGAATTATTGCCCTAGCGATTTCTGAGATTTGGGGCCACCACCCACAATGGCCTCAAGAAAGAAGTGCTGTTAGTGACCACTGCCCGATTCCCCTACAGCTCATTGGGGATAATCGTGTAGATGAATAGAAAACAACTTTCCGTATTGCTTACATAAAAAATGTTCTGGTGACATTGACATTAGTTCACTGGGGTAGATTCATTAATATGTTTTGACATGTGTATCTATTAACTTTCGCAAAAGAATTTTATCATTGCAGTAGCTAAAACCAGTCGATATTTCACATGGCATTCCAAATTGGTGCAGTTTATTTAGGTCATCCTAACGTTATTCGACTCACAAGCGAAGGCATACATTGCGTTTAAGCAAACGAAAAGAAATTCACGGACAGGATTTTTAAATGGTGAACCGTAGCTATTGATAATAATAAAGTAAGGTCAATATTGTGTCAAGTCGAGTTCTAACTTCACTCAAGGCAGAATCGAATACTAATACAGCATGCAAAAGTACTATACTGACAGTTGGCGATCCTAAAAATCCCCACAACCAAGATATCAAAACAATATGTGGTTGTCGGTGTTCGCCACCACAACATAGCAGCCAGGCTATCATGAAATATTTATCAAGACAAGTTTTTTTTTAATTTTCACGTCTGTTTAGGCGGAAGGCATAAGCCGTGTAAGTCCGGCATAGCCTGCTGTTAATTAGTATTTTATATTTATTTGTTTACTCATAAGAAAAGGTCTTGTCCTTTCTTGTTCTTGATTGGCAAATGCAAAATATAAGGCCCGAGAACCGGCTCTGCGAAAAAAAAAGATTATTTAGAATATGAGATGAAGAAGGAAACGCAGAAACTACAAAACGCCGGTCGTATTAGTTTCAGCTTTAAAGTGTCCCAAACAAGGAGTTATGTTCGCGAATGCATACATATACGTATGCCTTGCTACTTGCGAAAATGTCAAAGGCGATGAATCCTTTTTTTTCAACAATCTTTATTCTCACATTGCTTTGCTATAATTGTACAGTATATGCAAATGAGTCCTGCGAAATCTCTCAATTTGGCGGATGGGTTGCTTCCGGTGACACCTGTCACCTATGAGATTACGTAGACAACAAGCTCATCGACTGCTACACCCAGAACTGACATAGTCCACGTTTCCCGTCTAAAGCATTTTATTGCCTACATGCCCATATAACAGACACCAAGACAATGTATTACCAGCCGGGGTAATATCACGCATATGAAAAAGCCACCTCGGCAGAGGCACCGGAAGTTCACCCAAAAGAGGAACATCACAAAGTAGTTGTTGTTAGTGGGACTCGCGAGCTGCCCTGTTGGCCTCCAATCCTGTGCGCTGTGTGCAGTGCTAGCTCTATATATAATCTGTAACAAAATAAATATTACCTGTAACAATATATTCATGTGTTTTATTATTTCTTATCAAAGCAGAACTTGGAAGAAAATCCGCTGTTAAAAGCATCAGTTTTTAGTAGCTGTGTTGCTGCAAGCCACGAACTTTCTCACTGCCACTGAGACATCTTCAATCTTAGCCTGATTTTTTTAAGGCGACTCACGAAAGCATGTCTCGCAAAATAGTGTGTAGCTTGGAGAACAATCTGGCGTTCCTAAGGCCGCGTTCACACTGAGAATTCCGGCCGCCGAAAGTGCTCCGAATCCGGTTCGGCGGCAGCGAGATCCGCCGAAAGGGCCCTCTCTGCGCCGATCCCTCTCGGACCGATTTTTGTGGCGTCTGCCGCCGAATCGGTCACCGCGGACAAATAGGAGCGCTAATCAAGGAATTTTGAAAAATGGTGGCCGAGCCCTACTCACTTGTTATGCCGCAGTGCACGTAACTGAATGTTGAAACCAATGGGAGTTTAACCTACTCTGTGCCTACTTCGCGTCCGTATTTCTTGGAAGAGGTGACCGAGCTTGTTGTTGGCGTGACCGAGCTTGTTGCGCTGTTGCAGAGCAAAACGAACCCGCCAACGCCGCTGGCGTCGGTGGTTTTTCTGCTCTTCGTACATTACAAGAAAGCCACTTGCCAGCAAAGTAAGCCGTACTGTCTTTTCTTGCTTCCTGCGTACGAGAATCATCGAAGTATACGCCACCGGATAGCGTAGTGGCGTTTGGGAGCCGCGACAACAACCGGGTCACAGCGCATCCATCCCGCGTTCGCCCTGCGCTAGAAGGCATATTCGGCGGTGCGGGGCGCGTCCAGTGCGAACGACGCTGCGTTTCGGCGGCAGGGGAATTTCGGTCGCTGTAGAAAGCGGATGTTTCAGTGTGAACTAGGCATAAGAGGTTAATATTCTCATCATAAAGTTCAAGCATCCTCTGTGAGACATACAGAATAAAATGCGAGTGACAGCAAAGCTAGGACATGAAACAGTTTAGCTGACTAGTTTCCGACCTTAGAGTTTTTTATGTAATATATAAGTAATATTCTTTGATTCGTATGCACTGGGTAAGCCTTCTTTCATAGCCTGGCTGCTTGGCGGACTCTTTCACAGACATTGACGCTCACTGAACGGTCACGCAGTGACCACGTAAGAAGCCTAGAAGACAAACGCAAACCAAACACTCAGTTCACCAACACTGACGCTATGAATGAACCTCGAGAACTTTAGTGTTAATTCCTGGTGAGATTATTTTCATTCGTCCTCACTCACACATGTGTCAACGATTCCTGAATGTTAACGGATACGAGTAGATTGCTTACTGAGCACCTGTCACCACCTATAAGCCGAATAGGGTTTAATTTACCTTCATGTGCGTGGCTTTTGCTACGCTTGGCTATTCGTTCTTCCTGAGTGTACTACTGCCCTAAAGCGGGCTGCTACCTCTTCGGCCACTCAAGAATGATCCCACAGGCACAGCCCGAGGCTGCCCTGGTGTTACTGCGCGTAAGGCTTACTGTAGATGTAATAATAGATAGACATAATGGGACTTCAATGCACTTTAGAAGCTCCGCATAAATTTTTTTCATTATTTCACTTGCCATTTTCAGGATCATTGTTTTGTGAGGCACTTTTATTTTATTGCATTGATATATTTGACTGCACCTTGTCTGTTGTCTATTTTTTTTTCTATTTGTAGGCACAAATCTCGCCGATTTTCTCAAAAGCACTTGTGACGAATAACATGCATCACAGGCAAAATGAGAGTCTCAGTGTTCTGTGAAAAAATGCGACAGCTTTAGTGCAGTCCTTGCCAGAAGTGAGATTCCAGTTTATTCAATTTTGTAGTACAAGCTGAAAAACCTATGGGTTTCAAGATAACAACAAATTGCAAGCCTACATAGGCAGAATGCAAGAGCGAGTGTTTAGCGAATATCTTTAAGGCACCACTAAGCGCACAGTTTCAGCAGCTTCAGTACAACAGGGGTCCACGTTAGACCACCCCCATTCATCGCCCAGCACCATTAAGGCTTACGATATTCCCATTAAGTTTGTAAAGACGATAGTATTTCTTGGGGTTTTAGAATGTGTGTAAGTCTGTCAACCAAAACGGTTCAGTTATGAGGTTAAAGTTAAACCACATCCTCAACGCGCACCCATCTTGATGTGGTATCGGCGTTCCTACTTGTGTACATTGTCGATCAAAAAGCGAATATTAGACATATCTGAGGCGCAATATCAACACGCCAATATCTGTCAGTGTTTCATTGTACTAGAAATGCTCGATACGTAATTTGAAAACGATAACGTCTATTACGCTGCGCTGACGATGGAATGCTATCCACGAAAATACGAGTGTTTTCTACGCTTTCTCACGAAACGATATGGTGCTGCCGCCTACCCGTGGCACTACATTCTATAGAGGCCTAGGTTTTCCTCGATTAATGCCAAATAGCACTCATGTCGTACGCAACGCCTCCGGGATTCTATTCTTCCAACCTAAAGTGCGTAACGTCAAATGCCCATTTTATTCTTTTTCTCCAGACAGAAGACTATCATCGAAAGACAATAGTCTTCGCCGTGAATGTTGCAGTGAATCTTGCAGATACATGGCGAATGTTTTTTCTCATAATTTACTTACCATTGCGTAATTGATCAGTTGGTTCTTATAGGGTATATATCAAACTAAAAAAAAGAGTAGAGGTACTTTGCGACGGAGATTAACTGCAACGCACAAAACATAATTGACTAATGGGCTCAATTGTTTTCATGCAGTAGCAATGCACTTATTTCCGGCATCCTCGGAGGAGTTGCGCTATATTGAGACGAACGCACGCTGATCAGAACTAATGGCTCATTAACACTGGTATATCCGTTATCTACCAATTCTCACGCCTCTGAAATTTCAATTCGTTCACACATGATGACCTCCCGAAACGCGATACAGAGCCATCTTACTTGCAAAGCGTTTACCAAAAAGCACGTACCGGATATGCCGGATATTCCCTGCTGTCCGTTTGTGTTGTGGTTTACATGGCGAATCACGCAAACAGGAGAAAAGTCGTTGAACTGCTGGGCCTGCTATCTATCAATATGTTGACGATGTCTTTGCAGTAAAAACATGCATTTGTCAAAGAAGAAGACGACCGCGAGAAATGTTGGCTGGTTATTCCTGTTTTACAAAACGCTAAAATCTTGGTCATGCCGAGATAATGCTACCCACTCAGCGAGATTGCCACTTAGCGTATACTAGAAAGGGTAGGTCTAGATTTATTGCTACTCGAGGGAACAGCCACTAGGTGTTTGTCGAAAAGAAAAGAGTGCTTACGGTGGGCATCGCTGTCGTTACGGGCTGCGACAGAACTGCGATATGAGAAGCACCCCGTCATTTTTGGGAATTTTCGGCTGACACTCGTGTGGGTTTGCGGTGAGGGAATCTGGCAGTAGCTGCCGGAAAAATCAGTCCGAGACTGATTGGTGTGAAAAGAACCGTCTCGAAGAATCGCGCTGCTGCGAAACGGGAGTCTGCGCCATGGTCACCTCCGAAAATCTCGGTGTCAACGCGGCAGAAGTGCGAGAGCACAGTTTATGTACCCCGAGGCACAAAGACACCAGACGTTCAGCATCTGCAATAATTATCGCCATAACGGTAAACAGGGGAGCGCACTGACAACAAGCATCTATTACTTGCCCCATGGCCTCGGTGACTAGTTCCGTCTGCGTACCGCTGCAGGAGCGGAGAGCACTGTTAGCTCCGGCAAGAGAACATCTTATCGAAAACGACATCACCGCGTTTTCACAAAGCCCCTGAAGATGCCCTGCTGCCGAAGGCGCAGATTTTACTTTTTTCTTGTGAGAAATGCTATATGAGATAACTTTTGATGATTTACATAGTTTTGCGAATATGTCAGCAGGATTTACCACCCCGTGCCCACCCTCCTTCAGCTGTTGTAAGCGTAGCCAACCGAGTTCGCTCCATTGCCATCCTAGTCTTTCGTTTTCATTAATTGAAGGAAATTTTTGTCTCTTATCTTCTGTAATGCACGCGAATTCTGAGCAACTAAAAATGTGGTAGCAGCGTCAAGCAGAAAAGACAACGATAACAGTGGGCTTCGTAGGAACACTGCGGGCTAAAGGTGTGGCATTGCGTAATCATGACAGTTACAGATGGTGACTGAATGCTCTATGTTTGGCAGTCTCAGGAAAGCGGTATATCATACGCATGAAGTCATTACTATATTTCATATCGGGGGACATTTGATATCATGAAGTCATTACTATATTTGATATCTGCAGCTACCCGATTTCAAGCCAAAGGAATTAGTCCTAGTTCGGGACACTATTTATGGACACAACGTTGTTTCCATTTTCTTCAAGCGCGAGAACAGTGGCGTCATTCCATTGCACAAGTTCTTAACGACCCCATTTAAATTATGCGCCACATGTGGCACATATTTCAACACAAGTATGCCTCAATATATTTGAAGGCAAAGTGGAGTGATGAACATTGACCCTCAAGCAGAAATAAGCACCTGGCTCTATGTCAAGGTCAAGATGCTGAGAGTAGATATTATGCACCAGGATCGCAAACAAATGTTTTTCAGGTGGAGGGCAACCTCCTTGATTTGAATGGGGGGCACACCATAATATATACTTTTTGCTCGCTAAGGCATGGCGAAACAACAAAAGGATGGAGGGGTGGTTGGGGCACGGGCCCAGTATGGTACCTCTTGGCTATGCCACTGGTTTGCATGGCTCCATAAAGTAAGGAAAGAATGAACGAAGGAAGGAAGCAAGAAGTGGAATGACAGGGAGGTTAGCCAGTTTGTAGTCCTTCCTTGTCACCATGTTTTCTATATACTCCCTCCCCGCGACCTATACATGCATCTACATATATTTTACGCATGGTCATTTATTTGCCTCTCTTCCTATCTCTGTCCGTTGCTTGTGAATGACAGCTTCATATCTCGCTTATCTGTTAGGGCAGTTTTGTCATCTTTGTATATATCTATACGATTCCAGCTGAATTAGAGACTATATACAAAGTCTCAGACGTAGTTGTTTTCCTTGGTCCTCATAGCAATGAGTGAGTTACTGTTATAGAACCTTTCTGTTGGAGAACTACTGCCATATCTTTCCTTCCCCTTCACCGACTCTCTGCACTATTTCGGGGGTTTCATTGCCCTCAAAGCACGAACTCATTGGTGTGACGAATAATGTCTACCTCATGAGCTGTATCCTTAATGTGAGCTGGCGTTCCGAGTATTACAGACGAGAAAATCAAAAGCAATGAATGCACAGCACAGCAACACAATCCTATCTTTATCTTATTTTGATGCGAGTTATGTTTGGCTCTTTCCATCGACGACTTCTTGCTGTTTTTGTGGTTGGATAAACACGGTTGGTAAAGAACAAGAAATGGCGGGCGGAACGTGTTTAGAAGGCAGTGACTGTACTTTCTTCCGAAGTAAAGTCCCCACTCCGCCACCCCTAAGTTCTTTCTACCCGGCTGTGACGGCGATATTACGTCAGATACACGATCGTGTATTGCTCGCTCCCCTGGGCCTCCACTGCGCCGCTTGCACATTGTCGCTATGTAGTTGTGAACAACTAATGGCTATGATGATCGTCTTCCATTTCTTGCTTAGCCGCCAGCCACAGTTCTTCGTGGGTAAGAAGCATGGCAGCCAAGAGACAGTCTCTGATTGCAACAAGCTCCATAGCTGCTACTCATTCTGCCTAGATTGGTTTGCCAAGCGGTCAAAAGTTGTAGAACGTTAATGCTTACATGGAAAAAAAATCCCGTGCTTGCCTGTTAACCGCTCCAGTTGGCACACGTAAAATGATTGCAATTGAAGGGCGTCTCGCATATACATATGATGGCTTTGGAACATTAAACTCAAGCAATTCTTTTCACTAATAACTGGAATTTTTTCTCTTACCTTAACGCAAACGGTAAGTGCAAACTACACTCTGACTTCTTATAACGTTAGCAAAAGATTTTCTTATCCACATTCATTCTGGGTTCCCTCTTATTTTGTGTATCAATTTCTGGCGCTATTCAACCAGCGAAATTCCATGTAAATGTTTTGAAGGCTGTAAGGTTCACATAGGCGCTTTAACAGCTAAAGTATTTCGATAAGATTCTGGTTTCTTCAAACACTACACGCTTTCCACTTCCACATATTCACAAAAATTAAACTACTGAATTGTGTTGATTGCTTCAGACTCTTCTACCGACAATTTTACTCTTAGACATGCAAGAACATACTAGAGCTTAAACCAAATCAGAGTCAGCGAATCCTGTTCTTTAGTCAGAGAACACAAAGAAAAGCAACAAAATATTTGTTTTCTATACAACTTTGAATTTAGCCGCAGCCTCCTTTTTGTACACGCTTTTATCTTTTATGGCTTCATTTGCAATTGAGCCAATGTGGGAATCCCGGTTGGCTTGGGACGGATTGCAGTGTGTATATTGAGAAAAGTCTATAATTTGGCTACTGTCTAACAACATGAAAATATTAGGTGTGTGATGGAAATAAAGAGAGGTGGGGTCCATTATTCTCCAAAGAGACAATAGAGTAATATTAGTTTTGTGTGTATTATTAATTACAAATAAGAGTTGAAGCTTTGCGCTTATTCTTACTCAATGTGTCTAATAAGTATACATAGAAAATGTCGTGGTGACATGAATGGACATGACTCAATCGACAAGTCCACCCAGAAGCCGTTATTAGCCTTTTTGTACCTCGTAGACAGCTTGCAATTGTCGAATGTATATTTATTGACTGCTTCGTGCTCTGCTAAAGACATCGTCCCGCTTACACAGCCCTCACCAGAACCGTTCCTTAAGACAATTAACTTGTTCGCTGCCTAATGACCCAGTCACATCACCACTTCGTTTCGCATGGTTGGATATTTTGTCGACGTCAGGGTTTTTATATAACGGTCTTTTCGTTGCCTCTAGTTAAATGAAACCTAACGCTGCGATGTGTCGTTGTCGCTGTCGTACATTATGAGCTTTTACTACTTATCGTACTGGTTTAGGTTGAATCGCTTGTAAGAGTATAGAGACAATACTTAAAGTTTTATTACCGCGAAAACAATTTCGACAAGCGACTGGATGTCCTCCTTGCACAATAGAAAGTATTTTGTTCCCGAAAGTTAAGCGTAGCTGCCACCTATAAAAACAGATCCCGAATAGAACGAGGGCGCCTTTTAATAAAACAGCAGGTTTTTTGCACATGGAGAATACAGTAACGTTTAATGAAGACAACTGAAAGCCAGGCTGTCCAGCCTTTTTGAAGAAGATGAAAGAGTCTCTTCAGCAAATGGTCCCAATTATTTACGTTAACCAACACGGTGGTCTATAGTCGTTATTGTATATGACTACTTACCCGCAGGTCGCATGATTGAGTCCTAAGAGCGGCAGGCGCATTTCCAATGTGAACGAAAAGGCGTAAGTGCCGTGTCACCCTTTTCACTTTTCCAGCGACAATTACGAAAAATTTTGAAGGCATTTTCAATTCTTGACATAGGCACCTGAGAGTGCGACAAAAAGTTCGGCATTTATGTGTCTGCTGTGTGCCTTCAATAGTTACCTTTGAGGTTCGCTCATTGCCGAAGCCATCTCCAAGGCCACGTAAAATAAAGCACGTGGTTCGATTCCGCTCTGCCAGGCCCTGCAATGATCCTAACTGCCCAAAATGCTTCAATGAGTCAAATATTTTTCTTTGGCTATTCTGGCTGTTAAGCGACCTTATATTACGTGTACTTAGGCTCCGATGTCATATGTATTCAATCTACCTCTTAACTTGAAGTAGAACTATCAATTTGTATTTATTTGAAGTGTTTTAGAAATACTTAGAAGATAAAGAGAATAAGGAATTCCTACTCATGCACTAATGAGGGATTGCTGTGAAGTAGGTGTGAACGTGCAATCGAAAATGCACTTAAGCACAAGTTAAAAAAACGCGAAAGAGCGCAAACTAAAACTCCGACAGACATAAATGCCTCGAGTTCCCATTTTAAATAGCTCAGCCGCAGAGACGGAGACTGCTCAGAAGGACTGCGAAGCCAGGAGTGACTCCATATCAGTTAACAGGTCGCGAACTCGTGTTTCAAGACTTTCTGTCATATGAATACCTGTAATATATAGTTCTCTATTATACACGCTTCTGTTATTCGTCTTATGTGCTCAGTTGTAAATGCACATTAAAAAACCCCAGGTGGTCGAAATTTCCGAAGCACTTCCCTACAGCATCTCTCGTAATAATATGGTGGTTTTGGAACGTTAAACCCCATATATCAATCAATCAATTTCGTTATTATTCAGTCTGATTCTCCGAATCATGCTTACTATCACTTAAGGTGTCAAACTACTTTTACGCGCATAATATTTTCTCCTTTTTTGTCTGATAACTCAAGGAACATTCATACAGTTTCATGTCCACTGTCCGGCCACGTGATCACCTTTGAGACCCGGTGATAAGCACTCATATAATACTTCATCAAGACTCGTAATTTAAAGAACTTGAAGTATTCGCAGTGAGCTTATTAGGTCAGAGGATACGAAAAGCTTCCATGTGATCTTGGCAAAAAATGCGAACATTGTTCTTGCATAATATGGTTAAATTGAATTACTCTGCGTGCTTTGCATTCGTCGTTATTTTACTCACCGCATCTCTACGAGTATCTCTCTTTTCTTTTGGATATCGTGGAGAAAAATTTTAAGCCATTGCTCACATTTTATTGAGCTGCCCAAGCTACCTCCAAAAAGAGCGACAGAAAAATGACCACTTTATTAACGTTCTCTATTTTCCAGATCGTCTCCTCGTCGGCCTTTCTAATCTTCTCTAATTGGGTAGCACTTATCTAGAGACAGAAGGATCAATGTGTGGTTAAATACCTTCTGAGCACGTTCCAACAGGCTTACTTAAAGGTAAGTCCTTTTTCATTACGCATATATCCACCACATAATGAATTCGTCGACGACCTCAAATACTTATCCATTTATTGGAGAAAGCGTCTAATGTATTCAAAGTTATGTCTTGCGATTTTGCCTGCGGTTCCCGTAATTTTGACCTCGTTTATTTCTATTTGTTTTGCATGTTTTGTCGTTGAGTCATACGTCAATTTTTTTATTGGAAATATTTCAAAGCAGAAAGTTACGTTCTAGGATACGCTCGTACGTGGACGGCATACTACTGCTTTTACGACACACCAACAAAGACACACAGATACTTTTTCATACGGGGAATCAGTTTCACTCAGACGGGTGTTAAATTTACTGTAATAAAACTGAAAGGTGGGCGGATTCGGTGTTTTGAATTTCTGCGCTACGCAACGATGACTGTTTAATATAAACAGCCCCAAACAAAAGGGTGAAATCAATCCTGAGTCACTTGTATAGCAAAGTTGAAAGTGTTTGCTATATCAACTTCCACCGGAAGTTTGTTGGAATTGCAGTTTCGGAAAGACCGAGACAGTCGCCGAACCTTTATACTAAACTAAGCGCCGTCGAGATAGAGTGCTTTTCGTTTGTGTTTCTCGTTGCTTTCTCTTTGTCGAGTGAGTGTTTCTTTTCTGTCCTTACTTTTACACAACGGCATCAGATAACTATGTTTTTATTTGTTTTATTTTCGTCCTGGTTGCGACCACTTTCCTGTTGGGCCACGTCAGCGAATGCAGGCTCAGAAAGTCCTGCGGAAGCGTTCCGTTCCTACGTAACTTCGTTCAACAGTTCTTCTTTCGACTGCGCCTTTCAATAAACCGGTCAAGGATTCGGTGTCACTCAGCTCCGTTCCACTTTTTCTTGTTTCCACTTTTTCAAATGACGTTACCGACATCTCTGTACCCTCGCACTGCTTTCCTCGAATAGCGGCGTCTGCTCCAAGTTATTTGTTGTGTGCAGGTTCACTGTGGGGTCCTGAAACAGAATGAAAAGAGAATGTTTGTTGTATTCTTGTTTTTTCTTTAAATACTAAATAAATTTACTTCAGGTAACTCACGATGCAATTATAAGTAAATAAAATTAAGTCAAAAATAACTTTTCTGTACAGTAAAAACTACCTAGAGAAAAGTGAGGTAAATAAGTTAATGAAATTCCTTTAGGAAAACTTGAAATGCTGTGGTAAACACGCAGAATATTTATTTGCAGCGAATTCAGCCTGAGCAGATTGATTCACAGACCCTCTGTCTTAACATTCGTACCACTTGGCATGCTTCCTATTTATGACGATTGATTGATATGTGGGGTTTAACGTCCCAAAACCACCATTTGATTATGAGAGACGCCGTAGTGGAGGACTCCGGAAATTTTGACCACCTGGGGTTCTTTAACGTGCACCCAAATCTGAGTACACGGGCCTACAACATTTCCGCCTCCATCGGAAATGCAGCCGCCGCAGCCGGGAATCGAGGGGGGCTTTCTTTTAAACTCCTGAATTTCTGCAGTTTCATTGTATTTCCTTATACTAGCTTCAAAAAAGTTGTAAAATGCATACCATTAGGGCAAATACAGTTTTTTGCGCGATTGAGCGAAGAACAATGTTGAACAAGCAGCCAGATCTCACGGTGCCACAAGACCAAGGATGCAGAATGCTGCATATTGTTATGCTTTAAGCGAATAGAAATATGGCTTCAAGGAAAGAAGTACGTAATGTCGATTTGCTCTTCAGCTACAAAAAGTTACAATTACCAACGAAATGGTCTGATATTTTCACAAGGATGCTTTCTAGCTTGGAGGCAAAGAGAAAGCATGCGTGCATATGCCTTTTATATTTTTCACTTTTTTGCTCTCTCTCTTCCTACACCCGCTTTTTTGCCCCTGTTTCTCCACCTCAGTGATGGGTGGCAAACGGTATGCCTATATCTCGTTAACCTCCCGCCCTCTTTATTCATCTCTCTTTCTCTCTCTCTGGACGGTGTGGAATAACACCGCGATTAGAAAAAATGTTGGTTACTATATACGGTCAACGGTGCCTCCCGATTGAAGCTAAGTGTTATAGATTTAGAGCTTAAGTGTCTAGAAATAGCACTTCGGCTACGCTCTTAACTTGTCACCGATTTTTAGAGTCTCTCTTTACGTGTCGTAAATGCCAGCACTTACTGCCTAATTTTAATCTTTACGTGAGCACCCAAGATGTAGATCACTCTGGCAGCCGGTGATTTGTCTCCAAAACTCGTCTTTGGAATCATTTGATCGTTCGATCAAGGAAGAGAGGGAGAGGGAAAGATAAAGGAAAGACTGGGAGGTTAACCTAAAGAAAGCTCCAGTTGGCTACGCCGTGCTTGGGAAGGTAAAAAAGGGCGTGAAAAACTCGGCAGGTGCCACGTACCTGGAAATCGACGTTATGCGAAGCATTAGGAGGGAAGGTGACTCTCTTGAAAATCTTAATGCAGTGACACGTCATGAAATGACGCTGAATATTAGTACAAATGTTGCACGCACAGACATATGTTGAATAGTGGAAGATGTTTATATAACCAATAGTTTGCACTTGCGCTTCGATGTCAACTGGTGGCTGAGAAGGGTGACGTTGCAGAGTACTTCCCGTTATAGGGGACTCTGTGGTCAATAGATGTTTCTTCATTTTCGTCTTCTAGGGAAAGGATATCTTAACAAGCATGTGCTTGCAAGCTAATGATTTCTTTCATTTGTATTTGTTATCAGAATGACATCTCACGTATAACACTACTTCTGAAGAAATACTTCCCCTTGATCTACTTCTCGAATATGTGTAACTAGAGAAACCAAATTCATCATACTCTATTCACACACATCTTAACATACTGCATGATATCACGCTATCTCCTCCTTTCAGTTTTCTTCCAGCACGTAAGGGGCGATTGAGCAATGCCTTTATTCGTACATGCATGAGCAAGCGGGACCTTATACCCCTTGTGATATATATTATAAACCGCGAGAGATCACCCATGCACAGTGGTCAACACACATGTCAACGATGACGTAGTGTCGCACTCGGTACAGCACTTGCGACACATGCAGTTTAAACAGACCCCATCTGAGCATGCGCGGCGTTGAATATGTGCCAGCCTGGATGTTTCCGTCTTAGTTGATCGCCATAGCCGCAAAAACTGCTTTCGCTTTCCGAAGCGCTGCGAAGTGTATAACACCAAGAAAAACTAAAATAAAAACGCCGGAATCGCAAAATTTATGCTGGGAACTCATTCTTGGTGCTTGGTGTTATATACCAGAACTGTTCGCTTCGCTTTTTTTGTCGCTTTTTTTTCTCCACTAAATTATTCAGAGCGCTTTCGACTACTTAAACAGTTGTTGGATCCACGGTGATAACCAATGATAAAAAAAAAAAGAGATGGAGCCACGTCGTTGTTGACGCGCATGCTCAGACGCCTGCAGATGTCGCTCGAACAGTTCCAAGCACGAGGCTCCATCGTTCTAGCTTGGTTTTAATCTAGGAGTTGGCCACTGTTCTTTAATCTGGTTGTTCAAAATACGCTACACAGAACATTTCACCGGCACGTCAAGCACCTAAGTGATGGATTAGGACGCATAGCATAGTTCAGAAGCCTGCAGTCTGGTTTCGCCTCAATTTCTTGATGATTGGGAACAAGCGGCATCAAAACGAGTAGAACTTACATCGACGTATGCGATTTTCATTATCGCTGCACTCGCCTTAGCTTCGCGTTTCCATTCCTAGTTTTTTTATTATGAAAATTACTTTTTTGTTCGTGCTATGAGAGACCTTTGAGTTTCAGTGCTCTATATTCTAAGTCGGCCTTTTATGCAGGTGCCTGAATGTTCACTTCCATTCTTTTATCGTCAAACTACCATAATCTGTTTTCTTCTCTGACAGGAAATCTTTATTTAATATGCAAATTTAGTTTGCGATGTGGGAATAATTTTTTTTTGCTTCGGCCCTCGGTGTTGAAGAACAATGACAAAATTGTTTTCAGGCGATGAGTTGTAAATATTTTGCAGCATGCAGGCTTCTTTTTTTATGGTCAAGTCGGTTATTAAATTGACGCTGTTGACGTTTTTCAATACTGCTCTTCTTTACTGTGTATGTACTCTGTAATTTTCGAACGATCGGCTTAAATTGCTTGTTAGAAACTTGATCAAACGGAGCATTAGGACCTATACGAAAATTATAGTGAATCACGGCCTTACATTTTCTTCACGCTGTCTTAGTAACTCGAAAATTTATTCTCGCTCCAAGACTTACGTTATCAATGCGATATAAAACGACATTTGAGATAATTTGACGTCACCGACACTGAGTCTGTGTTATACTGAAGCGTTAATAAAAAACAATACTTGGAGCAGTAGAACCACTTATTCACTAGAAAATTCTAAAAAAAACTCAAAATCTTGGAGGATAAATAAGCTCTGCCTTCAAGAGTGGACACGGCAACCTTATCAAGCATCGCACACATTGCCTTCACATTCATATTTCCTTCCTTCCTTCTTTCTTTCTTTCTTTCTTTCTTTCTTTCTTTCTTTCTTTCTTTCTTTCTTTCTTTCTTTCTTTCTTTCTTTCTTTGCTTCTAGGAAGTTTCACTTTACAATAAAAGAGTTGATACACTTTGTCGTTAGAGCTTCGAATTGCAGTTTATTCCTTGGCAACAAACTGAACGTGCGCCATTGCGTTTAGTGAATAAAAGACGAGGACGCCAACCACAAAAAAAACAATGTGTTTATGTGTCGTACGGCATCTGCCGAAGCCTTGTTTTCGCCATTGCGTTTAATGCTTATGCTGTCTTACAATCGTGAGAATGTACGCGGGGGCACTAGAATTTTGTTTCTAAGGTTTCTCGTGCACATGCACCCTGCTCGAGCACTGCGCATCACCATTGGATGTCATCATACCAAATGGTAACGTTCATGTAGACCCATGGTTCAAGCACCGAAAAGCAAGCAATATAACGAGGAGTGACACTTGTTCACCAGGAACTTTCAGCAAATCAGTGACATTTAGAGCCTTCACTTCTCTTTGTGCTTAGCTTAAAAGTGCTGCGTGTGTGACTCAGCCGAAAGTCGATACGCTACATTCCGATCTATACACCACTTTTCCACGGTATTGCAGAAGCCATGTGCTCACAATGCTGATTGTCGTACCCGATAACATTGGAAATCCCTGGTGTGGCAAATAACATTTATTGAGAGAGATAAAGATGCAAGAAAAGCCAGGGAGGTCAACCAGACACACATCCGGTTTTCTACCCTGCACTGGGGAAGGAATGAAGGGGAGAAAAGAGGTTGCAGAGAGATAAGAAGGTACACACAATCACGAGCACACTCGGGGGAGCACACACATTTATTGAAGTTCGCGTCTTCTGGAACAGGCGAAAGTAATGAGTGCTGCATGCCCAAGATCAGCACCCAAGAGAAATTAACTACACTATATTTCCCATTTGGCCGTTGCCATGTATGAGTATGTAGCTTTACCTTTGCCTCTCTGTACGATGAATTTTCAGCTACGGTAGGGAGAAAAATCATAGCGTATGTTGGCAAAATTCTTTGCGAGCCACCACTAAGACGAGAATTTATATGAGCAATAATTGAAAAACGCTGTGCATTAAAAATCAAATGGGCGGAAGCGGGAATAGAGTGCAATACAGATTGATCACTTTGATCTTTCTCTATAACATTCGTGATCGACTTTATTTTTGCAATTCTTACTTGAGTTTCAGGGTGTTATACCTGTACTGTTCTGTTTTAACTGTATTGCTGTGGAGAAGCTGAGGTCGGTGTGTGTCGGTATATTGTGGGTATTGGTTAATAACTTTTTCCTCATCTCTGCATGAATACAATCACCATCGTCACTTGTCGTTGTCCTCATCGTCTCCATGTGTCATTATCGTCTTCATCGTGTGGATGCGTGCTCTGCCCGCTTGTTTTTCGAGGTCATGCCCCAAATAAACACCGTCACAGCCAAGACCTCATACATTGCGGAGGTGCTGCGTAATTATCCATTGTTTGCCAGCAAATGTGATGGGAAGAGGTTAGTAAAGAACGATACCTACAATATATAGACCACTTTCAACAAACCTTCAGGGCGTGGCACTCTATTTAGTTTCAGCTTGGTGACAAATAGTAATTCTAAACTGTGACTGGAATGTTTTGTTTCTTTGGACACGTATTCTACGCTGATTTGTCAGCACACTTATTCGATTAACGTCTCCTGGGATCGCATGCTTCCCGTTCCCGCAAGAAGAGCCGCAAATATTAATGCAGCCTCATGGTAAAGAAGGAACAGCCTAAACAAGAAGCCTAAAAAAGAAAGAAATATCCTCAAAGAGACGCAAGATCACGAAACAAGTGACAATCTAAAGATGTGCACTAGAAGACTGTACATCTCCAAAAGAAAATGGGAAAAAATAAAAACGATGTCCTTGCTTTTTTAAAACGGGTCTTGTCTTCGAGATTTTATTTCTCGGACAATTTATCCTTTCGTTTTGTCTCACTTACAACCAGTACATTCCTTCATTCTACAAATGCCAGCCCTGAAGCGTGAAACTGAAGTTCGTCTATTCTACGTTTTCCACAATGCTCAGCGTTCGGCCGTAGAAAAGCCGTGGATGAAAATGTCGCACCTTTCGAACGACGCTCCAAGGCACACCGCGACAGCCATCGATGTCTCGTCCACACCGTCCGTAACCACCAGCACTTTCTATGCCGAGCATCTGCCATTGTTCATCTCCGTTGAAACGACCGTCAGCAGCTACATCATTTTTTTGTCTTTTCTTACTCAAACCTTTCGGTGCCGCTCTTCTGATATTGATTCATCTTTTATTCAGGAAACGTTCTGTCCCCATTAGTCCCACTGAGAACATTTCGTGATCTTCCTTTTTTTTTGTTATTCTTCGGGCGAATATTCTCGAATCTAGCTCTTTATTTTTGCGTTCATGCTTCTCAGTTATTCATCCATTCATTTTTGTCATGTTCAAAACTTTTTTGTTTCCGCTTTACAATGCGCCACGACAGCATTGCGAGATCATGAAAAAGCTATAGGAAACCGTGTTGACAGCATTCAGTAGTTCTGAAAGACGAATAGAAGATTGCTAATAAGTGAAGAGGTTTTCCAGTAATGACGTTCTTTTCTCGCTGAAAAAGCACCGTGAATTGCAAAGCAAGACAGCAAAAAGGCTCACAGGAAACGGAGACAAGGACCTTCAAATGCAGAGTGTTTTAACTAACACTTGTGCGTGTTTTTTTTTGCTTGCCGCAATCAACATGTGGAGGATTGCTAAGAAACCATGTTTACTAACCATGACCATCGTGCTATCTACATATGTCAACTCCATCGCTACGTTTCCCGCATCGCGTTTGTCGTGCGTTCATACATTTCATCGACCGTTCGGCGGTCGCATTCAGATGGGATCAAACTCTTAGAGCCCCCAGATCTGTACCATTTCAGTGCATGTTAAAGAGCATCCGATAGTCGAAATTTATGGAACCCTACACTGCGATGTCTTTCATACTGATGTCATAGTCTTGGGAAGTAAAACCACCGATATATATTGCACAAAGGCACCTTATCACCATTCGCATGTTTTTTTTTGTCAATTTCGTTCTCCCGTACAAACATTTGGTCTGTATTGAAATCAGTTTGGAATCAGGTCACACAACTGGGTTGACGTACGCAAGCCAGATAAACATAATCTTTTTTTGTTAATTTGCCCTATGGAATCAATATATATTATAATATTTTGCTCACGATTTCACTTTTTTTTTTCAAGTTGCGTCACACACTCTTCTCTCCCTCCTGTATGTTAGTCCCTTAGTACGGCTTCAGAAATTTCTGTACACCCCACTCCATATGCGCCTGAAAATCAGCGATAAAAGAATGTGCCACAATCCTGCATCCCAGTGCTTCTACAATGGCTGCTCAACTGGTCTAGCCAGTCACACGAAATGGAATACGTTACTGACGTTATGTTTGCGCAGTTACTGTTGTGTGTGTGTGTGTGTGTGTGTGTGTGTGTCTGTCTGTACGTGCGTGCGTGCGTGTGTGTGTGTGTGTGTGTTTGTGTGTGTGTGTGTGTGTGTGTGTTCAAGATATATTGTAAAAATAAAATGCGTTGCTGGGCGAGTAATGTAGAAAGCAGCTCCCTAGCGCTGAGATTACCGGAGCCACGTCCCATGGCCACTCGCTAGTGTCATGATGCAGAATTTCTCGCCTCTGCAAGACGATGACAATCCCCACGCCAACATATCACCAGGGCCACTGTAGGAGGGAGAAGATGCGAAATATATAAGAAGCGTTTGTAGAGGCTCGTGCATTAGCGCTTGCAGCGCAGTGGGTAAAGAACCCGCCCACACACACACACACACACATTTTGGTAAGCGAAGGGGTCGTGGGTTCGACTCCGAGGTGATCTACGAGTACATCAACAAAAAAAATTTCCTGTTTCTCGTTGTCTTCTGTACGTGTGAAGTTCGCCGAATAAATCCGTAGTTCTACGAAAAGTTTGCCAATCTGAAGTCTCAGAACATAAAAAAAACCTATTGAAAAGCGAGGAGGCACAATGTAACGTGTTAAAGAGGGCATTTATTTGAACATCAGGAATGCAGCGGCTATTACATGATAGCAAGTAGGGCACTTCCTTGAAGCGTGTTAGATTTAGTTCAGAGTGCAGATTATTTCTTTTCATTTATAGCACCCCTTTAGCGCTGTGCATTTACGCACGTAGCAAAACGTAACCATTTACGCACGTAGCAAAGAGAATTGAGAGGATTACTGGTGGTTGATATTGTACACCCGCATAAATTCGATGATATACATATACACTGATTGAGAGTTAATTATGTTGAGGGAACGAGGTGGGGCAAATATTCTGGCTGCTGGGCACTCAAAAAATGAGGCACGTTTAGGTTTTGTTTCGCGAGTAATCCATATTGCTGCATAGTTGGACGTCAAAGCGATACAATAATTGTTAAGAGAAGTACAATGCATTCATCTCACATCAGGTTAGCGCCGGCCACGTCAGTTTGTGTAATGTGCCCGTATAGTTATCGCGAAATTCAAAATGTTCCTCATGCATTCACCTAAAACAACTGGAAGGTGAAAATCACCTACTTCTCCTTCTTTTACTAATCAATTGTGCCACAGATGCAGAAACAATTGATGCTTTTTGATCAGAATAAGTACCTTTGATAATGTTCTTTTTTATTAGTCAATTTTTTTAAATTGAAAACACTTTCACACCAGATAAGCCTGTGACAAGCCCTTGAATTCAGCAAATATGCTGTTTACTGCTCTCACCACACCTTTTTTTCTTTGGTGCCTGCAATAATCATCATGACAAAAAAAAAAAGACTTGCACATTATCAAGCAATTCAAAACGGACAAGTCTTGGTTTGTAGATAACCACACGGCGTTTTTTCTGCAGAAACATATTGGCCCATTTCGGGTGAAAAAACACAGCTGACAATATTCCCAATACGCAAAAGACCATAGTTTTCTAATGACATGAATTGCTTTTTTTCTTTTTACTAGTACAATCAACAACTTTTCTTTGCGTTGCAAGGCAACCAAAAGCCGCATGCATGCAGTTTACTCATGGATGACTATTCCACGAATATGCGATGCGATGGGCTTTTACTCCATTCCACGGACTCGCGTTGTTTCTGATCATTGGCAGCCCTTTGTCTTCATTGTTAAGCAAATTGATGAAACTTCTCTACAAGCGCGTAAGCTTGGTCGCTTGTGGATTTTACAGAGACGCACTTACATATGCATACGCGTGTCTCCTACGCATAATGTGCGTTGGTATTCCATGGGATCAGTTTCATCTTTGCATACGGGAATAATAATACTACCGAAAAGGAACGAAATCTCCCCAATATCACCTCATCCCTACTAAGTCAAGCAACTAAGCTCATTACACTGCGGAGACGTGGTGACTTCAGGCGGGGACAATTTGAAAGTAAATTTGCGTTTCATCGACAAAGTTTGTTCGATCAAGCATGCGAGTTTGTTTAGTGGCCGAGATGGAGAAACTTTGAGAGAAACACCCTCTAGAAAAAAACAACAAGCTGAATTGTGTGCATGACAAGAATAAAACTTTTTGAAGGTGAAACTTTGCCTACGCAATTGGAAGTTCATGAATACGAAAGTAGGTTGTGTTCGTAATAAATGAAATTGAGATGCTGCGCCAAACAGTGTCTAGAGACGTTCAACGCGACCAAAAGGAAGCTTTAGCATCGATAACTTTCGAAGGGTCTCTGATGAGTTTGCAAAACACCTTTAGTTTTGCTCCATCTGTTCATTTGTCTTCAATCTCCAGAGGGTGGCCTTAACGTCGCCACTCAAAGAGCCACACCTATTCAGTTGTCGGTGGAGTGTGCTAAGGTTCCGAGGTGAAAGGACCAAATACGAAGATGGACGAGGAGACACTCACACTCAATCAAGCCGCGTTTGAGTCTCTCTTCCTGTCTCTTCTTGTACACCCTATTATTGTATATTGCTAATGTTGGTTGCATCTCCAAAATTCCAAGACGCTATGCCATTTTCATCTAATCACCTGTATTTGACATCTCTACGGCACGCATTTTGTTACGAATGCGGATATAGTGAACGTATTGACAGTTTTCTATTCATTTCATTTTTTGGACAATACGATTGCATTGCCCGTGGTCGGAACAAAAGGAGGTGGTTTGCCTCCTGTCGTCCTGTTCGTGCGGTGTGTAACAGCGGTAGTACTAAATAGACATTCGCAGTTGAAAGGAACATTACATCAACAATCAAAATAAAGCTATAAAGCTATTACATGTAATATACACATTCACAAAAGTAGCCATCAGCTTGACAACAGAACTCTGCACTAGAAGATCAGTAGAGCAAGAAGTAATAATATTTGACACAGTGGCCACATCTGAGCCCAAGAAGGTCAAAATACAAAGAATAATAATGAAATCCCGCAAATGTGCTTACAGATATATAGACGCGTGCATATAAGCATATACACGTCTATATATATATCTACGTATATCAGCGCATACATTCATATATATATATATATATATATATATATATATATATATATATATATATATATATATATATATTGTGTGCGAGACTACAGCCCAATCAACCGTGCACAAAATATTACTTTATCCTTAATGTCAAAGAAGGATCGAGTTTTTAATTTAAAACTTTTAGAGTTGGTGTGTGATCGTGCGAATTCAATTATTTCAGTGGGCTGGTTACATAGTTTCATGGCTTTAAATCCATCACACATGCCAAGAAAGGAGCGAGAGTAAATTAAGACTGCTTTTTACTCTCACCTTAGATTGATTGACTGGTTTGATACATTTCTGGACGCTGTGAGATATTTTTGAAGTGAGACTTTAGAGATACCATATTGTGCGTTAACATTCAAACATGATTGTATGCCCGGCACTCATGAATTCTGCATGAGTATTTTTGTGTGCACTCCATGATTAATTCTTCTGCTTATTCTGTTTACACGCTTTATGTTCTCGTATTGCGTTGTTTCGAAGACAATAAAGTGGTAGGCTGCAAAGAAAACCCCGCAAGTATTTGGAGAAAATGATAAAACCGAACATCGGGATGTAAACAGTGCGAAAAAGTAAGCTCATAGTGCTCTCGGCAAACCTTAATGGCCACACAAGAATTGTCCTCATCGTAGAACTCAGGGGTCTGTTTGCCTTATAATGTGCCAGGCCTCCGACCTTTACAGCGCTCATGTTCTTATCGAACTCTGCGTGTCATTTATCACATATTCCTCTACTTTAGTGGCATGTTCAATGCTAAAAAATGACGAGCCTTGCACAAAGTCACGCAGGGCTTGTTTCAGCGAAGCTGGATGATTGTGAAGCCTTATATGGTTGCTCCTGGGTTGTTGCCTGCCCTTATCTATGCGATGTTAGGATGCTTCTAGGTGGCTTCTCAGTATAGAGAAGTTGAAGTTGAACCACAGATGGTCACCGGCACGACATGCATGTCTTAACACCAGAGACTGAAACTCACGCTGAAACCTAGCGTTTGCACCTCCCATTGATCTACAGGCTCGTATTCATTCGCGTGCTGCTTCCATTACTTCGGGGTCTTCTCGCAGCAGCCGTTGTTTTAAACGCGAATGCATTTCTTAGTCAGGATATGTCAGGCATCCGGCGTTGTCCGCGTTGGTGTGCGCGCGCCAGCAGGTGTCCTCTCTCTACCCTCACTCCCTCTCCCACAGCCACAGCTGCGGGCACGCGCTTGTCCTCGCCCCTAGAAACCTGAGCGTGTGATGCGAGAGTGTGCAGGAGTGGGTTGGTACAGTACTTCACCGCTCCTTCTCTAGCCGTTCGCTCTCTCTTCTCCCTGCGCCTCACGCTCGACCGCTCGTAGGCTGAACGTCTCTCAAGATGGCAGAAGTCGGTGAAGGCGAAAGCCAGACGTCAACGGTACACTCTCTCAGCGCAAGAAGTGCATTCGCATTTCCTCACGATTGCCTTCAGGAAACTGGGGGTATTTTTTCCCGTTCCCTATTATTCTCTTGTGGTACGCACCGCTGAAGCACTTCGTAGGGATACTTCAAGAAAACTGAAATGCTCAGCTGCAAGGTTTATCACTTAGTAATTCGGGCAGTTTTCTAAAGCTTTTCTAAATCATTGGTTGCGTACGTACGTCAAAAAATTCCAATTCGTGTTGGCTATCCACCTGCTTCCTTCCTCATTTTTAGTGGACTAGTGGCAACTAGTGAAATCAGCCCTATGAATGTGGCTCAGGCAAAAACACTATAATAATAATGGTTGTTTTTGTACACAATTGTACACACTAAAGTTCCTACGATCGGCTTAACCGGATGGACAATTGAAAAACATGGTTGCCTGCGCGAGTTTCTATATGGGTACCGGTGCTATTAAATCTTTATGGGTAATAAGTACTCAATTGTCATTAAATGCTTCACGTGCATCAAAGATGTTGGCCTTCGCACCTCATTAGTTTTGAGTCATTGTGATTTCTGACAGCGTCGCATTCAAACCAAACTTATCAGACTATTACATTAAAAGAAGAGACAGGGTGTTCTTGGTGATACAGCAACACTGCATCTCGCAGGATGTGGCGACGTGCGTGCTATGCATGAAGATCTGAAGCTTTTTAACTGAAAGCATACTCTCTTTCCTGCCCAACACTTCAGCAAGACGGTGTTTCCGACTTCTGAAAAAAAATAATTTGATCTCTGAGAAACTGCATCCGCCGGATATATATCGCAACCACAGATCACAGAAAACGGATGAAGTTGTGAAACTTTCCACTCAGAACTTCTGAACACCAAAGGTACTTCCTGTCCCTGTTACTTTGCGTTATATTTCAGCCCGCTTTTCGACAGTTTGTTGCAGACACTGCAGGGCTGCCTTTATTTCAGTCTTCACCTCAAATTATTTCGCTGCAATTCCTGTGATCAGTTATTTAACCGGAAGCATTTGTTGAACCCTAAGCTTCCACTCTCTAAGGCCTCACTGCTTTGAGACAGCCTTCCTTTCGAAAAGCTGGTGATTATGTTACTGACGTCTGCGTCAGATGCGCTTTTTTTCAATTACGTTCAGCTTTAGAAGCGTTTGTACCCTAACTTCCTCTACAAGATACCAGGAGCTGGAAAGCAAAAATGTTCTCGCTTTCTTTTTATTGAGCACAATAACATAACCCGAGAAAAAATTTCACTGAGGTTACCTTGGCATTTGTACGCTTTTATAACAACACTTTTGACGTCATGTACCTGTGCAAGCATTGCTGAGTTATTTTTGCACATCTACTCTAATTTGCGACTGTATTTCTTTTTTGATTGCATCGCTTACGGAAGTCGTATCTCCCATGGGGTTCCTCGATGGACTGAGTGAACTCAGATATAATAGCATTACTAATAGCAAGAATAATCATAAGAGAATAGTTATAAGACTACTAAATGTGAATATTGCACTTTTTAGCAAAGATAGTATGCAACTATTCTTGTTCCCCTTTTGGTACGAATCGATTTCCTCATTGAGCCTTGAAAAAAATTAGAAGACCATAAAACTTCGCCGTTAGGAGTTGAACGCAATATTGATATCCTGTTTTAGCACGTATTCCAAACACCTAAAGTACATGAAACCTTTTAAGTTTGCCAGAAAGCCTACGGTCCTTATCAAACTAACGGCGGGCTATTTATACACCATTTACTACTGACGGAACTTGAAGCACGGTGACACTTCGCGTATTCTTGTAATCAATGGCGATATAGCGCGATGGGTGTGTTTTAAAGACCGCCGCCATGCTCGTTGTGATGAGTGCCTGCCGCTTTTACATATACCATATGTGCTTTGCCCTAGAGATCGTTGTCGTACGTGCATGTACGCTTATCCCATCATGAGGGCTGTATGCACGTCTTGTGCTTTCTCCGCAAAGTTGCCTTGAACTTGACAGCACACTAAGATCAATTCGCTCTCTGCAGTGGCCGCTCTTGCGGAGACAACGCGTTGCTCAAACACAAAGCAAGTGTCACAATTTGTTCGTGCTCATCCTGTCTATAGTTGTCTGTTCGTTTCATGCGTACTTTGGTTTTGAGCAGTATGCTCTAAGTGTGTTCGCACTCGTCGTGTGTGTGTGTGTGTGTGTGTGTGTGTGTGCGTGTGTGTGTGTGTGCGCGTGTGTGCGTGTGCGCGCGTGTGTGCGTGTGTGTGTGTGTGTGTGTGTGTGTGTGTGTGTGTGTGTTTAAGTGCGGCCTTGGTACTTCAGCAGTGCGCTGCAAGTTACGAGCGGCTTGCGGTTCTTCGCATAGGATTCCACATTGTAACTATGTTTTCATTGCTTCGCCCTTGCAAAAAAACCGTGGCTTTTTTATATGCTTCCGGATGTCATCTTTGCGCAAGCTTCATGATATGCTGTGTTCAGTTATATGTTAACAACTTTAGCCACCACAACGGTAAATCCTGATCATAGGCGTTAGTTGTAGGGATGTATCACTTTGGCGTCAACTTGAGTGCATCTACGTCAAACAATGCTATAGCTGTAAACCACTAATACACCTTATACAAGTCCCCATACACAAATTTATTATAGATAATGAACTACAGCTCTGTGAATATGCGTTTTACTCTCGTGTTGTACCAATTCCCATGATGGAGGAGTCAGCGATGTTCTTTTTTTTTAACTATTAGGCGCACAGACTGTTTCACAAGCAACGCAGATATAAGAAACGGGGTAGCAGTCGGCAATAGTAATTTCAGTAGTCTAAAAGCAATGATGAGGGCTCTGACTATGGCAATGCTGTAGCAGTGAAGTGGCACACGAAACTTTTTATTTGTGGGGGCATATGTTTATCGTCCGTAGCAGCTTTTGATGTCGTTTTTTGTATGCGTGTGTTATACGAAAACACAAAAAAAACTAAGCCAACTTCAAGGACCCAGAATGTAGAAAAAATAGTTGTCAAGGAGATGCGCATATACAAAGAAAGCTTCACATTTTAAAAAAACACCAAAAAAAGATGCCACGTTTTGATAGGTGCATGATGGAGTTGCCAGAAAAGTATGACACAAGAGGTGCATTACAATGACAGCATGTGCGCGACAGTGTATGTGTGACGTCCAGCAGTGCATTAGCCTTGATCATGCGTAACTGCGTAGGCATGTCATTCTTCTACGCTTTATGCGAGTATGCCACCACGTGGCATAGCACATAACTAACACTATTCGAGCAGCCTAAGAAGTGGCAGGGTATCCCCTTCAAGTGATGCTGAAGGTCATCTTCACTGCTATGGCTATTTTTGAAGCGTGCGTGGGTCATGACGACACAGTGCTGATGTCGTAGACAGGCACGCATCAGCAATAAGGCGGTAGAGATGAGGGTGACGGGGCGTTACCTGCAGTGACATGAATCACAAACCCTTCGACGTAGCCATTTGACCGGCAGACTTGGTCTTATGTACTAAAACAGATCATACCACGTTGCACTCGCTGCTGTTTTGCTACTTTGGGATCTTTTTTTCATTGTATTTATATGGGGACTTCAGCTTGCCATTCTCTCTTCTTCTTTCTCAGCAAGTGCACAACAATCGACTATCTCGTATTTTGTCAAAGTATAACTCAGATTCCATTTATAAGACGACTAGTGTCTAGCTGTTTTTTTATGTTTGGTCAGGGCTAACCACACATGTTAATGCATGCTGTTGCTTCTTAACAGCCTTTCTTCATACGCGCCTGATAACCTATAGTTAGTACAGTCATTTGAAAACTGCGAGCTAGTTAGGTAGTTTGGATTGCAAAGTTAACCATGACTGTTCTATAACCAACTGCCTGCAGCTTATCTTTTAAAATCAAAGTGAAGATCGAAACTTCAACATGTGAAAAAAGGCGTAAAATATACAGTGCAAGTTCTGTGTGAGCAAGTGAAAGCTTGTTTTGCGCGAGTAATATTATGAAGCAGTAGCATGAATGTTCACTACTTTTGAATCCTTAAGCAATATAATAAATTATTCGCATTAAACGGGAAAAGTAAGCCAATCTAGTGCCTGTCATGCAGCATGACGCTGCAATTATGGGTGAATTATTGCACAACGGGAACTCTAGCTTTCAGCTGCCATATATGTGCGTAAAAGTGAAGTTCCGATTTTCGCCCGCTTTTTCGTTAGGCTGGAAAACAGCGATAATAAATAATTGAAAACATGAGGAGCTGCGTAAACCTGAGCTCAGGTTGGGCGTGTCAGAAAGATTACTGATTCTTAATAATGAAAGATTAAATAGCTGAACAAATATGACAGTCAGAACAGTGAGGTAAAGTCACACGGAGCCCATAGCAACAAGATTCCAGTGGGCCACAAAAAGTTTTTCTTCTGATACCTGTCAGTGAAAATTGCTATGGTGATATTCACACATAAATGATCAAGGGTTAATTTTTTTCCTGCTATATGAGTATGCAGAGCCTTTTTTATTTGCACTATACGTAACCACGCGCACGCCCACAAATAGCTGCAAAGGAGTTGAAAACGTAGTATGCAGGTTTATATCGAAAACCTCTTTTTCTGAAAAGAAAGCTTAATAAAAGTTTTGTGTTCGAGTAGCTGGTGAGGTTTGTAGGTAATCTAAAAATTATCACGCTTATATTTATTCCTTTTTAATTATTTCGCGCCTGTCACCAGCCCACCTTGTAGAAAACGCAGGGGAAACACTGTATAAAATGCACACGCAGGGCTCAATATTGCGAAACTAGAATTGTTTTCTAGAGATACATCCAGATGCAGGAAGTGGTTGTTTGAACGAGGAAGATAAAATAAGGAGGGAGAATGGGCACACAGAGGTAGTCTACAAAGACAATGAGTGCGTTAGTAGAGACGAAACAAAGTACAATGAAACTGCCTCGTGCACAAGTGCACAAGAAAAATACTTTTTTCAGTAAGGCATAAAACCGTGTTTGGGCTGAAACATTTTCGAAATTCGCTACAGACGTGGCCCTTCAATTTTCATGGCGAAAGCGAGGACATTTATAATCTATTCATTTTGATTTTGTGCAAGGCGTGAAAAGGGCTTGTTTTTATCATTGAGGATATGGACGACCCAATCTACAACGGCATTCCGTGCACATGAGAGGTGAAGACAGATTAGGTGGAATGAAGCAGGAACAACATCTGGGGCCTTCAGTTTTAAGAGAGGTTCATATGTAATTTCGCCTTTCTCGGCACCCTGTAAACATCGGCAGAAATAAAGATGTAAATCTCAACATTCTTCTTTTTACTATGCACGGCTATGTTTATATTTCACAAAATAACGCTGCTCTAAGCGTCCATATTTTTCCTTCTATGGAGACCTCGAAAGTGCGCAAGCATTCACGTACATTCACAGACAATCTACGTATACATACACGGGTATACGTTTATAGAAGGTTATATACAACGTATGATATTGCATAGACTGTCTGAAGATAATTTAACAGTTGTAAAAAGATGTTACTCGGCTAATCAAACGTCAGGGCAAAGGCAGCTGAGTGTGAAATTTGCCAGTTAATGAGTCAAGTGAGATGAAATATGATTACTTGTCCTCCATCGAATCCATCCCAGTGGTGCATAGGGATGATATTCTATGCACAGTAGCATGTAAATGAGCACTACGTTCATGTTATCTAACCTTAAATCAGAACATCTTAGCAAACAGGCATCCATTTGCACTCTCTGAAACGCTAGAGCCTGTGCTCTCAGTGGCTTAGTTGGGATGTAGGCATGTTACACACTAATGTTTACAGTTTCACATGACCTAGTGACCATTGTGCAATCACAAGGTAAATTATTATTGCTTCTGTTCTACACACTAGTATTCAGTGATACGTCACGATGCCACAGTAATAATACATTATCATAGCCTTAAGTAATGTAGTTACGTTCAATTTCTCCGTTACGACAGCGACATCTAAACATCCCAAGTGTTGCTTTGGTGGGATGTTCACAGCAAACTGGAAAGGAGCGAAGATAGTATAGAAGAGTGTTTGGGCTCCCCTAACGTGATACTTTGGTGGGAGCGAAGCATGCGGTACTTTTGTTATTCTTCCCTGCATGCATGGTTGCAGTTTCCTATGACATGCATAAAGAAGGGTGTTCTGGCTCGACTAACTTCGTCGGATATTGGTTGGAATAACTGTTGCCATTTTCATTTGATGGCTCATACCTGTTTTTGTGATAAACAGTGGCTACGTGACATGCCACGACGACATTAAATGCCGACAAGGCAAGATATTAAGGTTTTCAACGCGTCACGCTCTCGTCATGACTGCGCCACAAATTTTGTCGACCTTATGTCCTCGTGATAGCACGATAGGATGCAGTCATCCCGTGAAGTTAGCCTTACGGTGGACCTTGACTGCATGACACACTTTGATTGCAGGAGATGCTGAGATGTCATGCCCATGAGGCGCCTTTCTCCTAAAACATGCGACACAATTGGCGAGCATCTCGTATGTCTTGCTATGTACAAACTTCCCGCTTCGAATGTAGCTCCGTACTCGTTCCTGACAACACTCATAGTATTCAGTTAAGATAACAGCCATTATTATTATTATTATTATTGATATTATTCATGCACCCAGAAATATTAACTATGAAACGAAAGGAATGTAGTAATGCAAATTAGTGAGTTCTCGTGTAAGCGTGGTTAAATAAAATTATCACCCTTCCAACATAGACCAGTTTTTCTGTGTTTGTCGCCTTCTACGCTAAGACTATAGTTGTTTGAATACCAAGGATTGCACGCCGTACACTAAAAACATAAAATGTGCAACTTAGGCTTCCATTTTAAACGGTTGAAAAAATCAGAGGTATGAATGAGTTGGGCTTAAATATAAAAAAGACAGAAAAATCATTCATAAAGTACCCATGCTATGATAGTTCGGGCTGCAATGGCACCGATTTTCCGTGAATTGCGCTCGAGCGAGAAGCCTGGAAAACTTGGAGTTGTCGGGGGTTTTAAATAATGCACACCCTTGGAGAAGCTGACGTACCAAACTAGAGAATTCTCTGGGCCGTGTCCAAACCTTCAATATGTTCTGTCACACACATAGGCTGCTGCATAGTGATGCTCTTTGCAAAGACTCCTGAAATGTACGTCCACCATCAACAGATGCGGCCTATTGTAATTATCATCTGGTGCAAGAGAGGAGGAGGAGGTTGAGGAGAAGGACGGAAGGAAGGAAGAAAGGAAGAAAGGAAGGAAGGGATGGAGGGAGGGAGGAAGGAAGAAGGAAGGAAGGAAGGAAGGAAGGAAGGGAGGAAGGTGAGGAGAGGAGAGACAAAGAGGTGATGTAGACAAACTTGGCAATACTGATAGAAGAAAAAAAGTGTCGGAGGTGGGAGGCTGCTTGGTCACAGTGATATTTAGGCCTCAGTCGCCCCACGTAAACTGAAGAGCTTCTTTAAAAGCTAAAATATATACAAGCTCAGCTGTAGAAG